>NC_139035.1:50044647-50472388 GCF_964662115.1 Mustela nivalis | reverse complement strand
CAATTAAAAACCACAATGAGATATCACTTCACACCCATTAAAATTACTATTATCAAAAAGATAAGTAACAAGCATTGGTGAGGATATGGAGAAAAGGGACCCCGTATGTAATATTGGTGGAAATGTAAATTAGTATAGCCCCTATGGAAAACAGTATGGAGGATCCACAAAAAATTAAAAATAGAACTTCTGTTGGATCGAAGAATTCTACTTCTGGGATTATATCTAAAGCAAATAAGACACTTAGCTGAAAAAGATATTTGTACCCCATATTCACTGTACCATTATATACAAAAGCTAAGACATAGAAACAACCCAATGTATAAACTGGTAGATGAATGAATAAAAACATATGAGATACACACACATACCTACATACACACAGGAATATTTTCAAGTCAGAAACTGTGAGAAAGTACTTGCAACTTATATAACTAGATAGGCTGAGTTTTAAGATGGTCTCTAATATGGTGTGAAGATTTTATAAAATCCTGTCTCTTTGAGATGGGTGAGCCTGAACTAATTAGGTGGGTTCCCCTAATAGAGGGTGTAGAAGTCAGAGACAGAAGAGGTCAAAGAGATTCAAAGCTGCAGTAGATGCTGCCTTATTAATTTTGAAGAAGCTAGCCGTCAGGTTCTGGAGAGGTCTTATGATATAGTCCCATGGCAATGGCTTGAGAGTGGCTTCTAGGTGCTGAGAAGATCCAATGATTAAAAAGAAAGGGATTTAGGTCATAAAATTTCAGAGAAATTAATTTTGCCAACAACTTGAGGGAGCTTGGAAGCAGCCTCCAGAGGGAAGACATACTACATGGAGACTTTGATTTCCGCCTTAGGAATTCCTGTGCTGAGGTCCTAGCTCTATGTTGCTGGACTCCTGACCCACAGAAACAGTGAGATAAATTTTTGTTGACTTAAGCTGCTAAATTTGTGGTAATTTGTTACACAGCAATAGAAAATCAATACAGTAACTAAAAAAGAATAAGCATTTGAATACATAGAGATTTTACTGAGAAGTAGATTAATAACTCCATGTAAAATAATGAATCAAAGTCCTAAGTAGGCATTTCCAAGAATAACAAGAGTGATCAATTAACATGAAAAAAAGTTTTAACTTCATTTGTAATTGGTGAAATACAAATACAAATCACAATGAGATGTACTGTCAGAGAAATAAAGCAAGAAACAGTTGGACTATATACAGTATGTGTGAGGATATGAATTGAGGATTGTTTTATACTGCTTGGAGCAGAAATGTGAAACAGAAAACAGAGCATCAGAAATCACACTACTGACTACATACTAAAGAAAAACACTAGCACATATATTCTATGTGTTCAAGAATGTGTTCAAAAAATTTAATAGAGGTACGCCTGGGTGGCTCAGTTGGTTGGACGACTGCCTTCAGCTCAGGTCATGATCCCGAGTCCCGGGATCAAGTCCCGCATCAGATTCCCAGCTACACGGGGAGTCTGCTTCTCTCTCTGACCTTCTCCTCGTTCATGCTCTCTCTCACTGTCTCTCTCTCAAGTAAATAAATAAAATCTTTAAAAAAAAAATTTAATAGAAATAGTGTTAATAAAAGCAAAGAAACAACTGACAGAAACCCAAAATATTTCTCAGTGGAATGCATATATACAGTATAATATATTTATAGAAATTCTATACAGTAGGCAAAATAGCTAAGTGCATTAATGTGAGTACAATACACACATGCATCATATTGAATGAAACTAAGTCACAGAAGTGTAAAATAGAGTATAATGACATTCACATATATTACAGAAAGATTAGAAAAAGATTTGATACACATTTGATACACAACACATAAAACAAACAAACAATAAAATGATATATACTCAAAACTCAGAGAACTGTTTACAGCGAGGCACACGGAATATCCTAGGTACTGATTGTAGTCTACTTCTTAAGTTGAGGATATTATTTTTTTTAATTCAAAATGCATATCTATTCATAGTTTTGTAAATCAAATCCTTCGTACTTCTCAAAAAAATCAGTCAAACCCATTTTGGAAATAAAAGCCATGTAGTCACTTAATACTGAATGTCATTGTTGCACATAAATATGGAAAATAAAAAAAAACTTCTTTCTCTTAGGTTTCCTAGCAATAACAATAATAAATATTATTATATTATGTTATATTATTAAATATGTATGTTATATATTATGTATTATTGCATTATTTAAATTTTTGCTTTCCAAAAATAATTTATGAGGCATTCTACTTTTTTCCCCCATAAACAAATTAAAAGATAATTACTCATTGGGTGCTTTGGCTTCTTTTTTTGCCTGTGTAATTTCCTAACATGAATTAATTGCTATTAAAAACATGTAAATTAATAGTAATAAAATTATTTCAAGATACAAGAATATAAGAAAAAATTCCAATTAATACAGTGAAGTCATGTGTCTATATGACAAAGACCAAAATAATAAAGAGTAGATGTCTGATATTTTACTCATTTAAATATCTAGTATATTTTATTAAGGGTGATCTTGATAATTGTGTGAAAAATTACTATTACCAAGATAAAAAATATAGAATTCCTTTCAACTATTAGTTTCAAATATCAAATAATTGGGTTGAATATAAAAATGATTGGTGATATCCACATATTATAAACATCCTGTATTTTCAAGAAAGTATATTTAGTGCTCAAATATTTTGTCCTTAATATCTAGAGTAAGACATCATTTTCCTAAACAAAAATTTCACTTGACTTATTATTAACTAGCTAAGATATTTAAGGAATCTCTGGTACTCAATGCTTAACACAGATTCAAACTTTTGTAAATGAGAACACATTAATTATATTGAATTGAACAAGCTAAACTTATTAAATGAGGGAATTTTGTAGAAAACAGTTTATTTTAGAATTAACAAAAGTTGCCTCCATTTCAAGCTATATAACTATGTATTTAGTTAATTTCTAAATAACATGATCATGAAAGTTTTAGAGATCTTTATTTAATTATTCATTTATTCGAGAGAGAGAGAGAGAGTTCAAGCATGGGGGGGAGGGACATAGGGAAAGGGAGAGAGAGAGAATCTTAAGCAGACACTCAGAGTAGAGCCCCATGCAGGACTTGATCTCATGACCCTCATATCACAACCTGAGACAAAACCAAGAGTTGGACACTTAACTGTGCCACCCAGATGTTCGGACAATGAAAAACTGAAAAGAGAAAACATAACTAGGCCAGCGCTGGAAAACAGTGAAACATGTTATTATTTTTGCACTAAATTTCTGCCTCATGGTCTTTTGTTTTGTTTGTTAATTAGTAGACTATACTTAAGAACAGTTTGAGGTTTATGGTAACACGAGTGGAAAGTACAGAGATAGTCCATACACTCCCCCAATCCTCTTCAGTCTCCCTTATATTAACATTTTGCATTTGTGTGGTCTACTTATTACAAAAAATAATCCAATATTGATACACTATTAACAAGTTGCATAGTTTACATTAAGGTCTCCTTTTTCTGTTGTATATTCTATGGATTTTGGTAAATGTACAGTGTGTCTATAATAACACTCCAGCTGGTCTTAAGGGTTAACTTGCTTCAAGCTAATGTACCCCTTGCCTGCTGACCTAAGGCCCTTGATCTGTAACAGAACTAGCTTATCACGACGCCTGGGTGGCTCAGTTGGTTGAGCAGCTGCCTTCGGCTCAGGTCATGATCCCAGAGTCCTGGGATCAAGTCCCACATCGGACTCCTTGCTCAGCGAGGGCCTGCTTCTCCCTATCCCTCTGCCCCTGCTCATGTATGCACACACTTTCTCTCTCTCCCCCTCTCCCTCTGTCAAATAAATAAATAAAATCTAAAAAAAAAAAAAGAACGAACTTATCTTTGAGATTTCCAGATCACTGGACTTGGGAAATAAAGGACCCAGAACTATTCTAGGCCACAGAGGCCACCAAATCTGTTTAAAGTCACCTTGGCTTTCTGATTAGCCCAGCTACCTTTTATCAAAATGTTTTTCTTTTTTAAGGTCACATGAATTACTTTATTGACCTCCCTTTGCACATCTGTAGACCTTGCTCTCCTTTGCAGAAAGCACAGATTACTTTCGTACACCAGCCCTGGGTACCAAGGAACCAGATCTTCTTGCACAACCTCTCCTGTGCACCAAGGAACTAGAACTTCTTGTACAATCTCTAAGCACCGAAATAATGCCATAGCTGGCATTTTCAAGTCTGCATGAAAGCAAGAAATGTCACAGACACACTGCACTGTCTTAATTGATTAAAACCCTTTAAAAATCCCTGAGCTAGGCAGAAACCTTGGAGTTGGCCTTTGGACAAGACTCTGCTTTTTCCTCAAATGGCAAGCATCCTGAACAAAGCTCATACTCATATTCTTTTCCAATCAAAACTTGTCTCTTAAGTATTGGATTTTTGAGTGATGGGTGACTGAACTTGGGTTTTGATAATATGTCCATTACTATAGAATCTTACTGCGTAGTTCAACTGCCTTAAAAATGCTCTGTGCTTTGCTTATTCATCCCTCGCTCCTTTGACCCATTGATATCCCTACCCCAGCTTTTTGGCAAGCACTTAATCTTTTTACTGTCTCCATAGTTTTGCCTTTTGCAGAATATTATGTCATATAGTTGGAATCATACAATATGTAGCCTTCTCATATTGTTTCTTTCACTGAACAACATGCATTTAACATCACTCCATATTTTTTTATGGTTTGGTAAATCATTGCCTTTTATCATACAAAAATATTCCACTTTATAGATGAAGTTGTTTTTTGAGGGGTGTCTTAGTTGCTTCTAAGTTTTTGTAATTATGAATAAATCTGCTATAAACATACCTGTGCAGGATTTTGTGTGGAGAGTTTTCAACTGATTTGGGCAAACACCAAGGAGCATGATTTTGGAGGGTAAGGTGAGTATGTTTAATACTGTGAAAAGCTATCAAACTGTCTTCCAAAGTGTAGCATTTTACATTTCTACATGAATGAGATCTCCTTTTGCTCTACATTCTTGGCAGCATTTGGTGTTGTGCTTTGGGTTTTAGCCATTCGAATAAGTTTGTAGTGGTATCTTGCTTTAATTTGCAGTTCTCTGATGACTATATCTTGAGCATATTTTCATATGCTTATTTACAACCTATAATTCTTTGTTGAGATGACTGCTCAGATCTTCTGCCCATTTTTTGATTTGTTTGTTTTCTTATTAGTGATTTTTCAGAGGTCTTTGTATCTTCTGAATACCAGTCCTTCATCAGATAAGTGTCTTGCAAACACTCTAGTTTGTAGTTTATCTTTTCTTAACAATTTTTTTTGCAGATAAATGTTCTCTAGATGCTCTCAACTAATATAACTTTTTAAAAAATATTTTATTTATTAATTTGACAGAGAGAGATCACAAGTAGGCAGAGAGGCAGGCAGAGAGAGAGAGGGAAGAAGGCTCCCTGCTGAGTAGAGAGCCTAATGCAGGGCTTGTCCCAGGACACTGAGATCATGACCTCAGAGGCTTAACCCACTGAGCCACCCAGGTGTGCCAATTAATATAACTTCTTAAGGAAATTCTTGAAGTTTATTACTGAAATACCCCAGGTTCATGATCATTATTAATCATTAATAATTAATAATTAATCATCATTGCACTTTACTCTTGCACTAAGTTCACCTGTATTCTTCAAATGGTAAGGTTATATATGCACAGCAAAAAATATAATTCTGAAATACAATATTTTTCAGATATCATTTAACTTCAAAGTACATATTCAAATATTCAAATATTAAGAAAAATCTGAATGGAAGCTTTGTCTTTTTAGTAGATACTACTTCACTTTAAATACACTGATAACTTCTGTTATCAGCATGTTGATTAAACACAAATTTCAGGATATTAAGGATACATTTGGTCCTTCTGTTTTCTATAATCTTAACACAAATCCAAAGCCAATGATGAGGTCTTGTTGTTGTTGTTTTTTTTTTTTTTCCACACTATTCTTCTTTTTTTTTTCACACTATTCATTTTCTTTTTTTTCACACTATTCATTTTCTTTTTTTATCCACACCATTTTTTTTCACACTATTCATTTTCTTCTTCATAGTCTTGATTATTCCAGAGTTATGTTTACTTTTTCATTTATAATTTTCAATTAGAAAAGCTTTTGTATTGGGAAATGGGACAATGTGCTGCCTAACAGGCATCCTGATGGCATGTCTTTAAGGCCTGAGTGTGTTTCATTGTCTCGTTACTACTGGTCTCTAATTGCTGTGAATAAGAATGGTTTTATAAAATGCCAGGTAGCTTATAAAAGGCACAGACTGGACTGACAATCAGGTATACTTAAATGCAGAGCCATGCTCCTTACAATGTAACACATTAAGGGATGCTGTGATGTATCCGTCACTTACAGTATTTCTAATATGATGGTTTAGGAGGTAGCTGAGTATGCTAAGTCAGAAAAGATGGCAGGCAATACTGCTGTTAGTACAATATATTATCAAGCAGTGGGGTGTTGCCAAATGTTCACAATTGACTTTTTAATACTAAAACAAACACCAAAACACTACTTAATTATGTCTGAAGATTTTTGTACTGTGAATATTCTCACCTGAGACTATTCCAAGCTACTTAATTTCAAGGACTGTGGAGGGTATGTGTCGTTACCCTACTTGCAACTAAATAGGTTAGCTTGCCACAGTTTCATGGATGCTGGCAAAAGAGCCAAGATTTCTGAGGCAGAGGCAAAGGACAGCTGACTTCTCACAGCAGTAGCAGTTCTCAGAATACCAGAATTTGTGCCACACTCCACAGCCCACATACAACAAGGTGAGATAAAATGATCTAAATACCACCTGGATGTTTGTTGCAGAAGAAAAGCCTTGAATGTAGGGTATCTACATCTTTCATAATGGGCAATAGGGAAAAGAAACTTTTCCAAATAGAGATGATATCTGTATTATACTGAGTGATCAATAAATCTGTCTTTTGCACAGAGGGAAGATACCATCTTTCAAATTTATTATATAAACTTCCTTGATAAGCTAGGTCATAAAAAAGTAGTCAATGTCTCTCTTCACAACATGCACAGAAACACAAGAAATGAATGAAGAATTATCCCCCAATACTAATGTGTTATCATTGAACATGGAGTTAGGAAGAGACATGAACAATTAGTTGTGGTGAATCAGGACAAGACACTCCAGGACATCACTGCAAGCAAGTAATGCTACAGTAAAATATTATATTAGAATGCTACTTTTAGGTAGATGAATAAGATCAACAGTATGATAATTATTAGACATATATTAGAATCATATTTTTTTTAGTGATAAGTTTATGCTAACTCTAAAAGAAAAAAAGACTATCTTTACCCAATCAGGAAAACACAAATAAAAGAATAATTTCCTAAATCAATATAATATTAATTTCTCAGTCCCACCTGATAACAGCACTGAGTAGAAGAAGTATTTAAATTCATTACAAATTGTATTACATATAAATTTTTAAGGGATATCATATGGTTTTAATATTATGTTTCCAACAAAATAAAGTATTTTAGCATTACCCAAATTCTAACTAAATGAGTTGAAGGCAGAAGAGGCAAACAAACAGTTGATTCTCTAGTATTTGTTTTCATAAAGGTTGCTTATGACTTTCAAGATAAATGTACTTTTGGAAAATTGTTTACAGCTAAATAATTGGAAAAATCATTCAGTAAATTGTGATTTATTCAATTAGTTAATTTGTTTATGAGTTTCCTAGTTCTGTGCATCCGTATGTCATCACATTTGTCACATTGTACTGTAATTATCCACTTAACTATATGTCTTTCTAAGTATTCTGTGGCTTTTAACTGGAGCTGCACATCAGAATGAGCTACATGATTTGAAACACACACACACACACACACACACACACACACACACACACACACACACACGATATACCCCTGGGCCTATCCACAGAATCTCAGTCATTGAATCTCAGAAGTGGCCAATAATCTACATTTTTTTTTTTAAATTAGCATAGGATACTGTGATGTACACCTTGGTATAAAACAACTGTTTTACAACATGTTACATTGTATGGCAGTGAAATTATTTATGTATCTTTGTTTCCTAATATCCACTATACTTTAGGAAGCACAGCAGATGCTTGGTACATATTAATCACGTTTGTTTCCAGCTCACAGTCATACAGTCCACCATTGCTTTTCATAAACAATGACTATTCCAAAAGCTTCCTAAATGTTTTTTCCATTTATTTCTGCCCCTGTCTAATAACATTTCTGCCCAATATAAGAATCAACTTAACATTTATAACTCTACTGAACTTAGAATTCACAATGTTTTTTCTTCCAAAAATAAGTTGAACCATATAAAATTACTGTTTTTGTAGTAAAGATGGTCAAATATTAGCAACTTCATATGGTTCAACCTAAATGAATATATATAATCCGAAATTCTTAACATGAGCTATAAATTACAAACATAATTTTATACAAATATATTCAAAATCATCTCATGCCTTATCCTTCTGTTCTCCCTATAACAGGGAAATATCTGTTTCTTAACAGAGAAAATTTTTTTCGTATTCACAGAATCAGTAAATACAGTTCCTTTCTAAGCATATTTGAAGTAGCTCCCATGACTACTCTCTCTCTCAGCTACTTATTTCCTTTGTCATTTAAAAGATTTATCTAGGTGAGCCTGGGTGGCTTAGTCAGTTGAGCGTCCGCCTGTCTCAGGTCACCATCCTGAAGTCCTGGGATGGAGCCCTGCAACAGGCTCCCTGCTCAGCCGGGAGTCTCTTTTCCCTCTGCCCCTCACCCTGTTTGGGCTCTCTCTCTCTTTCCAATGTAAGCAAATAAAAATCTTAAAAAAAAAAATAAAAGATTTATCTAAATTTATCATTTTGTCTATTTTTATAACTATTTTTCAAAATAAATCATATTTATATCTATATAAGTTTGGAGAAATTTTTGATACTTTTCATACCATGTGCTCCAAAGACCCTGGCATATGTATATGAGTGTGTGTGTGTGTCTGTAGCAAGCAAACACATTTAAAAATATTTTGAGGAGAATATGATTAAGTGTAATATTATATCACAATATAATGATAGAAACTGCTATAAAATAAAATCCTGAATATGTGGAAATGTTAATCTTTGCAAATCCTAAGAACTGACTCACACTTAGCTCTTTTTTGTGTATCCTAAAATAAATACAAGTATGATATATATTTGATTTTCTCTTATATATGTTTATCCTTCATAAAACTTAATTGAAAAATCCTCTGAAAGCCATAATTAACATCAACATGAAGTTCTCCTAGTGAAAGAAAATTGAAACGTTTATTTACATAAAGTATTGTTTCTGTGGCTGTAATTATGTTCCACCAAATGTTGCTTCATGAAGTACCAATGAAAAGATGTATAAGTCATTACTGAGAAGAAATGTTGAGATAAAAATATTTCATCCAAAGTGGAGTATTTCATGTTGGCGAGTGTATGGAAAAAAAGGAACTCTCATACATTGTTGGTGGGAATGCAAACTGGTTCAGCCATTGTGGAAGATTATATGGAGGTTCCTCAAAGAGTTAAAAATAGAACTACCTATAATCCAGTAATTGCATTGTTTACCCTAAGTATTTACCCCCAAAATATGAAAACACTAATCTGAAATGGTATATGCACCCTTATGTTTATTGCAGCATTATTTGTAATAAAACTATGGAAACAGGGCAAGTGTCCATGGATAGATGGATGGATAAAAATGAAGTTGTGTATATACATGTATATATATATATGTTTATACAAATATATACATATACACACACAGTGTAATATTACTCAGCCATAAAAAAGAACGAAATCTTGACATTTGCAACAACATGGATGGATCTAGAAAGTAAAGTGCTAAGCTAAACAAGCCAGTCAGAGAAATACAAATATGATCAGGGACATGGAAATTAAAGCTAAAATGAGATATCACCTCCCACCTGTCAAATGGCCATCATCAAAAAGATAAGAGACAAATGTTGGTGAGGATGTAAAGGAAAGGGAACCCTTATGTACTGTCAGTGAGGAAGTAAATTGGTACAGCCACTGTGGAAAATAGTATGAATGGTCTTCAAAAAATAAAGATAGAACTTATTACGTAACCATTAATTCCACTTGTGGGTATATATCCAAAGAAAATGAAAATAGGATCTCGGGACGTCTGGGTAGCTCAGTGGATTAAAGCCTCTGCCTTCAGTTCACATCATGATCCCAGGGTCCTGGGATCCAGCCCTGCATGGGGCTTTCTGCTCACAGCAGGGAACCTGCTTCCTCCTCTCTTTCTGCCTGCCTCCCTGCCTACTTGTGATCTCTGTCTGTCAAATAAATAAATAAAATATTTTAAAAAAGAAAAAAAAAAAAAGATCTCAAACAGGTACCTGCATTCCATGTTTACTGCAGTATTTTTTATAATAGCCGAACTATGGAAGCAGCCCAAGTGTCCATGGAGAGATGGATGGATAAAAAGATGTGATACAGGGGCGCCTGGGTGGCTCAGTGGGTTAAAGCCTCTGCCTTCGGCTCAGGCCACGATCTCAAGGTCCTGGGGTTGAGCCCTGCACTGGGCTTTCTGCTCAGTGGGGAGCCTGATTCCTCCTCTCTCTCTGCCTGCCTCTCTCCCTACTTGTGATCTGTCTGTAAAATAAATAAATGAAGTCTTAAAAAAAAAAAAAACTTAGAAAAAAAAAAAGAATTGATACATGCAATGGAATATTATTCAGCCATAAAAAAGAAGGGAATCCTGCCTTTCTGACAATATGGATGGATTTTGAGGGCATTATGCTAAGTGAGATAACGTAAACAGAGAAAGACAAATACCAAAAGATACCACATATATATGGAATCTAAAAAATAAAGTCAAACTCCTAGAAACAAGGAGTTGAAAGTGGTTGCCAGGGGAAAAAGAGAAATAGAAACGGAGATATGCTGGTAAATGAATACAAATACAAATACAAATATAAATCTGTAAAATGAGTAAGTCTGAAGATATAATGTGAATCATGATAGTTATCATTAATAATACTATAGTCAGTATTTGAAATTTTTTAGAAGAGTACAATTTACATGTTCTCATCAAAAAAGAGATAAATATGTAAAGTGATGGTTGTATATATTAGCTAATTAAATAGATGGGAGGAATTCTCTCATAATTCATATCAAACACCACAATGTATACTTGAAGTGTCTTTCAATTTTCTCAATTATACTTTAAAAATGCTGGCATGTAAAAAAAAATAGAATGAAAAACAAAAATCAGATGCAAAATTATTTAGAAATGTCAAAATGGAGTATTCCCCCAAAATACAATGATAGTTACCGTGTTGCTTCTACAGATGGTAGCATGAGTTAAAGTTGAGACATGATTGAGCTTATAGCCTGAACTTTTGGCTCAAGATCTTTCTACTAAAAAATATTGGGATATGTATGATTAATATTTAAGTGCAAAAAATCTGTTTTAGCTATACATGCAAATCGATATCCAGGTAAAACTTATCAATTTTTTTTTGCTTTGTTTTATTTTTAAATCCAGATGAGGCCTTAGCAGTTAGTAATGATGAAAACAAAACAAAACAAAACAAAACACTATAAACAGATACCAGATGTGCTAGGTTTTACTTTACTTCAGCAAATATTTAACAAATATTATATCCCAATACTCATAATCAAATCAGATAATATGATTAGTAGTGGTTCCTTCTTCACTCAACAGCATTTAGAAGAATTCATCCTTAAGGTCCACATTTATAATATATATTTTGAAAGTCAATTATGTAGCTTAGGGCTTGTCTTTTCAAGAAATACTATGGCTCAAAGTGAACAAATATTTGGCTTAGTAGTAAAATGCTATTATTCCTGAGAATAAAAAGGAAAAGCCATTATTATTATTATTATTATTATTATTATTATTATTATTATTGATGTATACCACTTAAACCACTATCTTTGAAATGCAAAGACATTCAAAACAGATTAATACAATTTAAATTGTTGGAAGTCACAGGTAATATGGAAATTTTCCACAGACAGACTCTGGGAATTTCAGGGTTACAGAGGAGAAATGAATAGAACAGTGGGCCTTGGGTACATCCTTGACATACTGCTAGTCACCATCAAGAAAGGGCAATGGACATTAACAACTATGTGGATAGAACTAGAGGGTATTATGCTTAGCGAAATAAGTCAATTGGAGAAAGACAACTATCATATGATCTCCCTGATATGAGGAAGTGGAGATGCAACATGGGGGGTAGGAAAAGAATAAATGAAACAAGATGGGATAAGGAGGGAGACAAACCATCATCTTAATCTCACAAAACAAACTGAGGGTTGCTAAGGGGAGGCGGGGAGGGAGGGCGTGGTGGGGTTTTGGACATTAGAGAGGGTATGTGCTATGGTAAGCACTGTGAAGTGTGTTAACTGGCTATTCACAGACCTGTACCCCTGGGGCTAAAAATACATTATATGTTTATAAAAAAATTTTTTAATAATTAAAATTTAAAAAAAAAAAAAAGAAAGAAAGGACAATGGAGAGTGATAGCAGACTATTCTGTTGGGAAATGAGAAGCACCCAGAAAAACCCAAGGAATGGTTCTGTTCTCTGAATTTCCTGCAAGTAGTCAGCATCAAGAAAGATTTTTTAAGCAGGTGACAGATAATGGTTGAAACAATGAATCTTAGTCTCCAACTAAGATATGTTGAAGAATTAAGGGTATTTCAAGAACACAACCATACATATTAGAAAAATGCAGGTTGTCAATATTAAGATGGACAAGGGGCAAAAGAAAGAGAGAGAGAGAGAGAGAGAGAGAAGAGTTTCAGTTATTCAGATAGGCATTTATTTTAGGGATTATATCCCCAGACAAAAATTGATTTGTTACTCTCAGAGCACAGAAGAGACTTCACTGAGGAGAGAGACCACACACTGAAGACTTGTAAAAACCAATCACATGCATAATGATTCCAGATGCGGGGCTGGAAATGAGCTTTCAAATACAAGCCCCAGTTTAGCAAGAGAAGAATAAAGCATGTTCTGAAACCACAGAAAATACAAAAGATAGTAAGGCAACGCTACATCAGTTCAAGAGCTGAATTTTCATTTCTTTAAAATAACATGTCATTTAGAAAATCCATTTTTTACCATATGATTTCACTCATATGTGGAATTTAGAAACAAAACAGATAAGCATGGGGGAAGGGAAGGAAAAATAAAATAAAATAGAGACAGAGAGGGAGGCAAACCATAAGAGACTGTTATGTATAATGAACAAACTGAGAGTTGCTGGAGGGGAGGTTTGTGGGGGATGGGGTAACTAGGTGATGGGCATTAAGGAGAACACTTGAAATAATGAGCACTAGGAGTTAAACATAACTGATGAGTCACTAAATTCTAACCCAGAAACGAATACTACACTATATGTGTTCTAATTTGGATTTAAATAAAATCTTGAATAATTTTAAAAAAAGAAAAAAAGAAAATCAATTTTTTCCTGTATTTAATTGTCATATAATGGAGTCAGAAGAGAGAAATATAAACAAGATATGGTATAGTGAAGATTAATTCAGAGATTTTTTTTTTTAATGTTCAACAGTACAAAATGTAACAAATAGATTAGGGATGAAGAAAGAGAATGAATCAATAAAGTCCTACCATTGTTTTGACAGAAATCAGGAGAGTAAGAAGAGAGTGGAGGAGAGTAAGAAAAAAAATACGTGATTAGGGAATAAAAGCTATATTTCTAAGAGTTTTGTAATCTGCCACAAACTTTCTTAAATTGTTTGGAGTGCTTTTACCATCCCCAAGCCCACTTTGCTAGATTATGCCTTATTTGATCTGAATACTTAGTAGTCTCACTGACCATAACTACGATAGTTGTAGGAAACAGCATCAAATATTTAAAAATTCTACAGCTAGCATTTTTCATCCTTATACATTCTTTTTGAGAAAAATGTATATTTTATATGTTTTACAGTTTATGATAAATTATGGCATAAGGGTTAAATAATTTCTATGTCAATTTTTTTCAAAATCACGGTAAAAACTGCAATGTACACAGAGAATAGGAATAAAAGCTGACTTATCTAGACTTTCACCTTCATTGGGAGAGGCGAAGAGAATCATTGCAGGGGCCACCATCTTTTTCTATAATGTATTTTAAAACATTCTTGTTTAAGGATTTGATTTTTTTTTTTTTTTATCTCTAAAGTTTCTTAGAAGCTGAAAAAGAAATAGCAACACTCTTTGAAATTAACATTTCGGGTCACCTTAATCATAACTTAAGGGGCTGACATTTAGTATGAATCACACAAACTGAGAACAGTTTAGGATCCAGATTAATACAGAATAAATAAGGGGTTTTTCTAATTAGAAAACTTTTTTTCCCCTATATAATCTTTAGTTTACAAACTTTTAGCAAATTTTTTTTTTTCAGTTCAAACTTCACTTGATATAGTCAACATGTCATGTGATGTGACTTGTGTTATTTTTTATGTTGCACTATTTAGATTTATCATTTAGCAATACTATTATGTTTTGTGACTTTAGAAATCTATGATATTGTATAACTCCATGCTTACTTGCTACGATTTTTAATGGTAACAAATTGCATAAAATGTTATGCTTAAATAACTGAATATATATTTTATTTCTTAATTTTTTTAAAGATTTTATTTATTTATTTGACAGACAGAGAGAGATCACAGTAGGCAGAGAGGCAGGCAGAGAGAGAGAGAAGAGGAAGCAGGCTCCCTGCTGAGCAGAGAGCCCGATGCGGGGCTCGATCCCAGGACCCCGGGATCATGACCTGAGCCGAAGGCAGAGGCTTAACCCACTGAGCCACCCAGGTGCCGCTGAACATATATTTTAAAAATCAGAATGGAGAAGATGACTCCTTAAAAAAGATTTTTGTAAAATAAAATTATTTTATATTGGAGAATCAGTTGGCCATGTGGCCTCTGTTGCAGTGAGATGATACATGATGCTGAGTTCCCATTACCAACTTTTGCTAGAAGGCTTTACTCTCCCTGTACTGTCAGCTCTGATGAAACCGATCTTACTGATTCATAAAGTTGTGACATTTTAAGGCAATCTTGGTAAAATTAGTTACTATCTCTGATTCTTACTCTCTGGCTATTATAGAAGGGTAAAGTACATCTAGGTAAGTTGTAAAAAAAGACTGAGTGAGCTAAGTAATATGAGAAGACTTATTTTATACCTTAACTAGTTTTTATTTTTTTTTCTTTTAAATTCCTCTTCTCATCACTATTTAATAAACATACATATATTTCTACAAGGGAAAAATGCAATGATTAATAGCTAATTGTTGAAAAATCACATGGTGTGTTTATCTATCTATCTGATCATATACATGTGATTTCTGAGTGTACATGAAATAATCACAAGTAATATATTTGTGCTTTTCTTTCAAACCAAATGTTTTGTATAATACTGTATAATATTATAACATATATTTTTGAATAAATATATATGTTTGAATAAATTAAAATTTACTTATGAGTTCTAGTTCATTAATATTTCTGGTTCCAGATAAAGTCAACTGCACAAGAAAGGTCTTGGTAAGTCTGAGAAACCTATTTCTCCTTATGAACAGTCCTTTCATATTCTTGGCTTAGATCAGTGTTTTAAATAAATTTGTTTATAAAAGCAGTGACACCTCAAATAAAAAGTAACTGTGGACATTCAGAGCTTCCTGCTTCTCCACCTGGATCCTGCAGATCAACTATGGCCAAGAGCTTTCTAGAATCTCAGATTGCTTACCTTTGGTTTAAAATATTCCAATTCTCTTGCAGGAGGGGCAGAAGACAAATCAACAAACTCTGTATTAACACATAAAAGTAAATGGTTAAAGAGTCAAAGTAAGCTCATGTGAATTATAGATCTTACCAAACACCTATTTAATTAATGATTAAAGGCAAAGCCAGGTACAACATTACTTTCTGAAGGAGCTTGAGTCTGCAAATATAGTTTCTAAATGTCCCCTGTCTTCTAGCACTAATCACATTTTGGATTAACAGAGGGTTTCTGAATAATGATGTATGAACAATCATTATTTTTAAGGGAATATGTTTCAGGTTGGGTGCTCTGCAGTTTTATATTCTTTAGGTGAACACACACAAAAAAATGCCTATCTGACTTCCATTTTTCTACCATCCATTCCATTCTTCATAAGCCAATAATTTCAATTTAATTTAAAATAAACCATTGAAAAAATGTTTTATGTCACTAAAAATGTTTTTCAATATTCTTCTCAGTTTTGAAATTAGACAAAAGTTATTATCTACTTCTCAGACACTGTTCAAATGTTGACAATCGCTCCAAGAATGTTTTTAATAAAATATGGATCCATTTCGGATTTGTTTCACATTTGTCTTAAGTTTCTTTCAGTCTGACTTTGACACTTAAAAGACATATTTAGTTAGGGACTCTCTTAAGTCTACTGATAAGTACCATCAGCATGTTTGTAAGAAAGCTTGGTGGGAGGCACTCTTTCCATGGGAGAAAACAGACAGGGAGAAATGTGTTTCACTCCTTTCATTTCACTTGTACTTCATATACTTAATCTCTATTTCTCCAGGAAAAGGCAACAGAAATCCTTATCTGATAACCAAGATAACAAAGAATGATAAATTGTAGTTAGAGTTCTTTCTTCTTCATTTGATATGGCATTTATCTGGTTACCAATAAAAATTTTATAAAACCCTCCTGCCTGTTTTCTCCCCTTATTGTAACCTATCAAACTGTAATATAGAAGGGCAAAGGTCAGGCCTTAAAATACTTTGTTAGAGAAGCAGTAGTATTATAGTATAAGACCTACCTTTTCCAGATAAATTTGGGCTATCACATAACAAATGGCTAAGAAGTACCTAGTCCTTCAAGTGTTTCAAAGTGTTTCAAATGCCCTTTGGTACATTTATGTCACATGTATATTTTATTCAAACTTATTTATATGTATAAATCTTTTTTGAACAAATTTCCTATTGGTAAGGATTCAATTATATAAATTATGTAAATAAATATGAATATATAAATATAAATTAGTTTCATTTTTAACCTTTAACATTTTTAAATTTTGTACACTTTTCATTAATATTCTTAAAACTTCATAATTTTTTTTCTGTAAACACTTATATTTGATTTTTCTAAGTGTGTTTAAAATCTCAAGGTAGTATTAAATTCAGATTCAGGTACAAAAAAACAAAGAGGTACCAGGAGGAATATCTAGTCAAGGCTTATAATCAAATAATATCAGAGATTCAAGAATTTTGGTGGGATAGCAACTAGTGTATCTTTTAATATATTAGGCAGAAAAGCACTAGGGACACTAGTCAGATGGTCCACAAACCAAAGAGCACCATGGTAGAAATATTAATTTAACTACATCCAGGGAACCCTGAGCCAGAACTCCTGACATTTTAATTTGTTTCCACTATCTTTTGTAGAATACTGATTGTGTTTAAGTTTTCATTCCCTTTATGAGGATAATTGTTCTGGTAATGGGAGCGATAGTCCCTGCCCTTCTGCAGGTCCAAACCCAAGAATCTGAGATTTCCATATTAGTGAAGAAGCCCAATATATATACTTGTTAAAGGGTCCAGTGTGGTGTAGATGAATTATGGAAGAGAAATTCTGTTATTTTTATGTCTGAAATAGATCCATCCAAAGATCCTTCAATTGAATTTTTTTTTTTCTATTTTGGTTTAGGGACCAGATAAATAAATAAAGACTTTGTCTAAATTTTTTAACCTGCTTCTCCTTATAACACTACTTTCCCTAACAGAGCATGCAAACAGCACAGTTTATACAGCAAGGTATAGGTCTTACAATATACAAATGTTCAATTAATGGAATTATAACTTGTTTTTGTACTTTTGAAGGTACTAAATTCTTTTAGACAGGCACAGTGTTATTTTAATAGATATACTAATAAAAAAGAAGAGAGCTTTCAACTGTATATTGTGTTAAGCTGAAATCTGTATTTAAATGCATCTGGGGCTCCTTTCGCTAGTTGGCTAGCAATTAATCATGATTATAGTGTTTGATTGCCTCACACCTACGGGCCATTACCAAGAGACTTTTCTAAGTACCATAGGACCCACATTCTATTGTTGTATTATTTGATTTGAACTTTCATTATAATGTAGAGAACAATTATGTGTATGTAATATATATATACACACAAAGATATATAGATGTATATTTATATAGATGTATATTCTAGACATAAAGTGATTTCAGGAAAATACTAAGAATTTGATGGCATTAACATTTAGAACATTAAAATACAGCCAAATAAGCAATGTTATAAATCTACTCCAAACACAAAAGTTACTTTGCTATTGCCTAAAAACAGTTAGAGATTCTCCTAAAGACTATTCAAAAGTGACTAAGAATAGTAAGATAAACCTTAGCCAAATACTTAGCTGTAATTGGAGTTTGTCCTCAGCACACATAATACACTGTTCTTTAGCCTCACTGAATAACAGACTGCTTTAGAATGCCCGATAAAATGCATTTGTTCTTTGAAAGATGCAGTCATATGCTGAAGTCTGATAGTTATTAATTCTCAGCAGTTTCTGACCAGTATAAAAGCTCCATTCTATTTCTAGCCTATTGTAAACAGACTTTTTAAAAGGGATGGTATAAACTAATGCTATTGATCTTAAAACACAATAGTAGCACAACATCATCCCTGATTATTTTAATTCTACAGGGAATGCAAGAAGATATCCAAGGAAACAAAGAAGTAAAATAAAAAGGAAAGAAAGACAAAGGGAGTGCAGTGGGAGGAGTGAGGAAGGACAGAATGAGGGAAGGAAGGAAAAAAGCAAAAAGAACTGCAGTAATTCAGTGATAATGCCAGGACTTAGAAAATAATCATACATATTTAACAAGACTCTTTAGTGAATGTTAAGCACTGGGGTAAAAAGCATTTCATTTATTATCAGGCTATTACATGAAAAATATAATTTACTCAAGGCCATTTGGAAACATTCATTCAGAGTTAATATTAAGCAAACCAAACATCCTCAGTCATTTAATTTTTGCATTTCCATCTGAAAATTTAGGCATAATAGAAATAAACCGAAGAAGCTTTTAAATCAAATAATTCTATACTGTTTTTCCCCCTTTAACAAATGTATGTGTCTGCATTAAAGTTTGAATAAATTTGGGTGATGTTACTTTACATGATTTTTGCAAGAACAATCACCATTCATCGGAAATGAAAGTTCTTATAATTTCACTTAAAAGAAATTCTAATGATTATTATTCCTGGAATAACAATAATAGGCTTAATGCTGCCTAGTTGATTTCATAAAAAAAGAGAACACAGTCATACTGGGGAGAAAAAAAAAAAAAAGAAGGCTAAAAGTGTATAAAGGGAAAACATATAGAAAGCCATACAGTTAATACCATTCAGGTGACTATGTCAACATTCCATGAATCACCTGTGAAACTGCCCTAATTTCCTGATGTATTCCTTAATAATGAAACTTGTCCATGATTAAGGCTATCTACTGTTTATGGTACCTTTAAAACACACAAAGTAATTTGAAGATGATTGAGTGGGTTCCAATAAAACAACTATCAAGTAACAATTATAAAAAATGAAAAAAAAATGTTCACTGGTATATCACAAATGTGAAATCTAAGGTTAATTATGATTTTTCATTTGGAATCTTTTTCTATCAGCTTGATAAAGCTAGATTATGCTGCAAAACCAAGCAACCCTAAATTCTCAGTAGCTTAAAATAATATAAATTTATTTATAACTCAATTGATATGACATTGTGGGTTTGCTGGGGCTCTGCTCCATCATCTTGTCTGGCGTTTCATCAAAGAGGATTATAGGAAATTGTTTGTTTGCTATGATGTAAACCTATTTTATGTCACTCTGAATCTATTTATAGGCAAGTCCAAAATCTTAGATAATTATTCAAGTTATATTTTATAGGAATAAAAATAATAAGTATTCAAATTTGGTAAAAAAAGTGAGAGCCAAGAGGTAAACACAATAAATAAAGATGACGGAATTAGAAGGAGAGAGAGATGTAATGAGAAAATCATATTGCATTTAATGAGGTATGATCTTCTCTTTTTTAATGACAAGTGCTAGGAACAGAGGGAACATAGTAAATAACATTAGATGTTTACCAAAAAAAAATTGAAAAACTTTGATTCCCAGATTATAATAAAGTTGATCATAATTAATATCAAGTATTTTATTATGTCCCCTGAATATTTTTCTTAAATAGGTATAATTTCAATGAAACATATCTATGAGATATCTGAACATACAGATTTGTATCATATAATTTAACAAATAATATGGATTATTTATTCTATAAAAATACATTTGTATTAATAAGAAGTGTATTAACTTATTTACAAAATATTAAATAACAGATTTTACTAAACACTGAAAACACAACTGTGAATAAGATCTAGGCATATTTCTTCCCCTCTGCAACTTTTATTTTATAAGAGAATACAGAATTTAAAAATTATTCAAAATTTTGATAAATGCTATGAAGGATATTATAAAAGATAAAAATGAGAGTGAAGGAGTTGTTTTAGATAAAAGAACAAGAGGGCTTCCATTATCATTGTAGTGACATTTTAAGGTTGGCCCCTAAAAGAGGAGGAGTACTGAGGGGAAAGTGTATTGAGGAAAGCCAGAGCTAGAAGGATTGATGTGTTCCACACTCAAAAAGCCAGACTATTGATTTTAGATTCAACAGCTAAAGAATTTAGAAGTCTTCACTCCAAACTTACAATAAGAGGAAGCCAGAAAAAAATGAAAGTCAATGACTTTTCTTGGGCTTATATGAAAATGGAAGTTATGAAGCAAACTACAACTCTAATATCTAAAGAAAAAGGCATACTTAGTGAAATACAGCAACCAAGATCTGCTTTGATGGGGCATTAGGTGCTACATTTGTAAAATGGTCACAGCACTTAAACGGTGATTTTAGTGAGCAGCTGAATATTGAGTATCAACTAGTATGAGAGTGAGAAACTGCTGAGACTCTTCATTCTTTCACACCAGTTCTGATTTCTTTATTTCTTTTGTTTGGGTGTGTGTGTGTGTGTGTGCACAGATGCACTTTGTTTTCTGTTTTTGTGTTTTTGGTGATAATTACAAAGATCACTTTGTGGCTGTGGCAAAGGGAAGTAAGAGATCAATGTGAAATATACCCAGATAAAGACAGTTCCAGGAATCTCTGCTGAATATAGATACAAAAATTCACAATAAAATATTATCATATCAAAGTCAACAGTATATTAAAGGATCATTACACTTGGCTGAATGGGATTTGTCTCTGAGATAGAAGGATGGGTTAACATCCACAAATCAATAAATATATAGTACATTAATAGAATGAAAGATAAAAATCATATGATCATGGCAATAGATACAGAAAAAAGCGTTTTACAAATTACAACCTCCTTTCCTGATATAAGCCTTCAACAAATTGGGTAAAGAAGGAACATACCTCAACATAATAAAGGCCATATATGATAAGCCAACACTAACATCATACACACCTATTGGAAGCTTTCCTCTAAGATCAGAAACAAGACAAGGGCGCATACACCTACCACTCATTCAACATAGTACTAGAAGTCCTGGCTAGAACAATCAGTTAAGACAAAGCAATAAAAGGCATCCAAATTGGAAAGGAAGAAGAAAAATTGTCATTATATGCAGATTACACAAACTAAAGATAAAAAAATCCTAGGGACGCCAGGGTGGCTCACTAGGTTAAGTGTCTGCCTTTGGGGTGCCTGGGTGGCTCAGTTGGTTGAGCTGCTGCCTTTGGCTCAGGTTGTGATCCCGGGGTCCTGGGATCGAGCCCCGCATTGGGCTCTCTGCTAGGCAGGGAGTCCACTTCCTCCTCTCTCTCTGCCTCCTCTCCACCTACTTGTGATCTCTGTCAAACAAATAAATAAAATCTTAAAAAAAAAAAAAAGTGTCTGCCTTTGGCTCATATGATGACCTCAGGATACTGGGATAAGTCCTGCATCTGGCTCCTGGCTCAGTGGGGAGTATCCTTCTTCCTATGCCCTGCCCCTTCCTCCTGCTTATGTGCTCGCCCCACTCCTCTCTCTCTCACAAAAATAAGTAAACAAAATCTTAAGAAAAAAATCCTAAAGATTTCAACCCAAAATTTTGCGGCTAATCAAGGAATTCAGGAAACCATAGGATATAAAGTCAACAAACAAAAATCAATTGCATTTCTGTGTACTAACAATAACATATCTAAAAAAGAAGCAAAGAAACTATCACATTTACAATAGCATCAAATACAGACTATTATTCAGCCTCAATAAAGAAGGAAATCCTGCCATTTGTGTCATGGATTTACTTTGAGAGCATTATGCTTAGTGTGAAAAGACAGAGAATGACCAATATGTATGATATCACTTACATGTGGAATCTATAAAGAAAAAAAATGAATTTGTAGAAATAGATCTAACCTCTTAGCAATTTTGAAGCCTATAATGCAGCTTTGTTGATTATAATCACTATGCTGTACACTAGATCTTTAGAAATTATTGATCTACTAGTAGCAAGTTTATACTCTTTACTCTTTTAATAGCCCCTCTATTTCCCCCTCTCTCAGCCCCTTTGAACACCCAAATCTGAGCTCCCTGAATTGTAATTCTAAGACTTTCAAATAAATATTTTTGTTTTATTTCAATTCTGTCTTTTTCCTTGGTTGACACATACAGACAACAATTTTTAAAAGCCACATCCCCCCAATGAACACATCATATGAATCAACACAGAAAACAAAGGATATGAACAGTTACAACCAATACAAGATTTTTTTAAAAGCCTAGACAACAATTTTTAGAAGAAATGACAAAAATCACAAGAGCAACCTCAAAATCCTACAATTCACAGCCATCAATTCTACTTGGTGAGGCCACAACTCAACTCTGGCAAACTAGAAGAGCAGCAAGTACCGAAGGAACCTGGGTCCTTGATATCATGACACCAACACAGCTGTGGGTGCTTAACCTCTAACCTAATGTAGGTAAGAAAGAAACTCCTACCCTGCTTGTGTCTAAGTTAATTGTGTTTTTGTCTTTACAGCTAAATATAACCTAATGAGTATGAGAATAGTTTATGTTTATTTTATCTGTCTTCACTGAGTTTAAATGGTTGATCTAAATTTAAAGAATAATAATAAATAATAAAATTAGTTTATTTTCCTCTTACCCAGTATATCAGGCATGTAAGAAAGATTAGTGAGTTGAGGGACAATATAGACACATTATTTACTTTTCTGATTTATTTATTCATTCATTCATTCATTCATTCATACTTACTTTCAAGCTATAGCATGCTTGATTTTTTTCTTCTTACATTCTTGAGCTTTGTAACTTGAGGTCAATTGCTAGAAAAGTTATGAACTACCACTTCTGGCATCACGGTGTGAATCAAAAACCCACCAAAAGGATGGAAAATGTGGTTTAATATAAACACCACCAATTTATTTGTTTATTGCTACATTCCCCTGAGCACAGTTTCTATTTCTTTCTCCCTAATACATAGATCAAGCTTTAGATTTTTGTTGTCTCCAGAGAACATATTGTGAGGAATAAACTAATTTTTTTTTCTTTACAAAACTTGGTATTGTCCTTCACCTTCTACATTCTTTGGAAGTTTGTCTCTCATTTAATCTATTTTATTGCACCTTAGTGCCCTATGGGAGTCTTCCACTGTCCTATTTATCTTTTCAATGGAGGATTATTTTAAAGTCTAGCTGTTTAATAGTGACTAAATATAGTAGAGGGCATGCATTAGGACACATTAAACAAACTTCTAGTTATTTTGGTGTATAGGATGAAAATATTACTATACATTTGATATGTTCTATTATGCTATTATATCTGCAAGTCTTTTTAGATTATTCATCAAAAGGATACTTTTAAAATATGGCACTCTATATGAAATATATTTTGGTAAGAGCCAGCCTTTCAAAGTCCATTAAAATTGTTTTTTTTTCAAAAGATGATCAAATGAGGGAAAACATTTAAATGGAAAATTGGAATAAATACACTTTAGTAAGTACTTCAATAGATCTATCTAGATAATATTAGCTCTCTAAAATAGACATAAAAATCTCAAAAAGGAGGTGGACAGGAGAAGCTTTTGGGGATTAATGCAACAGTAAGTGAAAACCACAGGAGCAGAGTATAATAACAGCATGGAGATTCAAAGGGCTATTGAACCATGGAAGCTGCAGGTGTAATAACCCAGAGGCTTGAAACATTGTAACACACTATGAGAATTTTTTTTTTTTAAAGTCTTAGTATGTCTGGAAGAAAGTATGTCTGTTCTGTAGTAGAGTAATAGGAACTGAGAAGGGAAGAAATCAGGTATCAAATTTTGAATTGATTCATCAAATTAAGAATGAATTTTATCCCAATAACTCTTTGGGAAGGAAAGTTACATTCGGAAATATTACTCTGGCAATACTGGAAGAATGGTGAAAGACCAGAAATGCAATTAGAGAATAATGAGAATCTGAATTAAGTCAGAAGTGGCAGGAAAGTCATGTATAGTATGAACAATTCAAAGATAGTGTATATATGTGATCTTATGAGTGGTAAAGGGATAAGAGCAAAGATAGCTTTCTGGCTTAATTGTGTGAGGAGTTATCATTCTTAATCTAGACTATGATGGACATATTTGGAAAAGAAATAGGTTTATGTTGGCATTTTGAATGTATGCATAGGACAAATGGGTAAACACAGTAAATAAGACACTTGAAATTGAACACTAAAAGTCAGGAGGAAGGGATGTATAGGATTTCTAGGACTTAAAATGACAAGTTATATATGAATATGTTAACTGTAAACATATTTTTATGCTTTAAGTGGAAAGAACAAAAAATAGTATATAATTACATTACATTCTTCATCAATATTTCCAAAACTTTTAATTACAGAAAAATAAATTTTAAAAAATATAGAAAAAATAGTAGTATACTATAAATAAATGAGTAAAACATCACTTTCTGTATACATCTCTTTTGGGAGACTCAAAATTATATTGTTAAAACTTCTACTGCTGGCCATGACATAGTAACTCCTTTTTTTTTTTTTAAGATTTTATTTATATGATAGAGAGATCACAAGTAGGCAGAGAGGCAGGTAGAGAAAGAAGGGGAAGCAGGCTCCCTGCTGAGCAGAGCGCCCAATGTGGGACTTGATCTCAGGACCCTGAGATCATGACCTGAGCTGAAGGCAGGGGCTTAACCCACTGAGCCACCCATGTGCCTGACAAAGTAACTCTTAATGAATAAATGCTTCTAATGTAAACAGCTATAAAACTAGACAAAATATTTTAGTAACAGTTTTCTTTCAGTATGCAAGATTATAATCCCTGAAAGGCAAATTACCAATCATAAATATTCTTTTTTTTAAAAGATTTTATTTATTTGACACAGAGAGAGAGATCACAAGTAGGCAGAGATGCAGGCAGAGAGCCCGATGCAGGGCTTAATCCCAGGGCCCCCGGACCATGACTTGAGCAGAAGGCAGAGGCTTTAACCCACTGAGCCACCCAGGTGCCCACTAATCATAAATATTCTAATTGAAAGGAAATTAAAACAAGAAGATTTAAAAAAAGGCTGAAAATGTGATAAAAAATACAACTCAGGAACAAGGTGATCAAAATGAAAATTATGCCATATAACTTCCAACCCAGTAATGGAAAAAGTAGAGAAGAAACTACTAGTGAAAACAAGATTCATGTTTTACATAGCACAACCAAGAGAAATAAACCATAAAGTAATTTAAATGGGGAAAAATCAATGTAAAAAGTATCTGTTGCAACAGAGAAAGACAAATACCATATGATTTCACTTATATGTAAAATTTAAAAAGCAAAACAAATAAATAGACAAGGAAAATGCATAAATCTTTGTGGGGATGAGCAAAATGGGTGAAGAGGAGATGAAGATACAGGCTTCCAGTTATGGAATTAATAAATCATGGGGATAAACAGTACAGCATAAGGAATACTGTCAGTAGTATTCCAATGGCACTGTGTGGTGACTGATGGTAGCTATACTTGCAGCGAGGGTTAGGGTTAGGGTTAGGGTTAGGGAATAATGTATAGAATTATTGAATCTTACCTTGTACACCTGAACTAATGTAAAAATTTGTACCAGTTATCCTCCAATTTTAAAAAAATGCTATAAAAAAATTAGAGTAATGTGGGATTGATTATTAAGAAGTAAAGAGAAGGGACACCTGGGTGGCTCAATGCATTAAGCCTCTGCCTTTGGCTCAGGTCATGATCTCAGGGTCCTGGGATGGAGTCCAGCATCAGGTTCTCTGCTCAGCAGGCACCCTGCTTCCCGCCCGCCCCCCCACTACCTGCCTCTCTGCCTACTTGTGATTCCTCTCTCTCTCTCTCTCTCTCTGTCAAATAAATAAATAAATAAATAAATAAATAAAATCTTTATCAAAAAAAAAAAAAAAAAGAAGAAGAAGAAGAAAAAGAAAAAGAAAGTAAAAAGAATTCCAAAGAATACAGGAAGCATTCATATAAACAGCAGGCACAACCAAAAGACCTGAGATAGACGACACAAGGAAGAAAGGCCCCCCAACCCCCGTTTTTAATCTAGACCCTGGTAGAGAGGCCATGGCAGTGGTTCTTTGCTGAAAATCCTTCCTCTAGGGCACGGAAGAAGGGTTTTTAAGGGGAAATTCCTGGTCCTGAGGCAATGGTGACTACAGGGCCTGCGAATACCAGATATGAGAGAGCTTCCAACTCTGAGTGAGCTGAATTAAGAAGAAACCATCTCTACGAGAATCCAGATACTACAGAAACTACCACTGTAGACAGAAAGAGACTGGTGCTAGGGAAGCTACCTGTGTGCTTCCTGTCAAACCCCTCAAGAGCACCTGTCAAGGAAATCTGTCAAGAGAGCACGCCTGAACCAGGAAGGAAAACTTCCGCTCCCCTGTCCCTGCGATGTTTTTCCCATCGTCCTCCACTGACAAGCCTTAAGGCCTCATGCCAGAAAGCAGAACATTTTTAAATATCCCAGTTTTATTTTTACAGAGTAAACAATGGAAGGTGAATTTGGAGCTAGGAGACCCAGCTATTATAATATAATACCACGTGACCCAGCTATTCCATTCCTAAGTATTTACTAAGACAATGAAAATATAAATCCAAAAAGAACTTCTATATAAGTGTTCATTGCAACTTCATTCATATAAGAAAAAAATGAAGAACAATCAAAATAGCCATCAACACATTAATGAATACACAAATTTAGGCCACTCTATACAATTAAATAGTTTTTGGCAATAAAATGGAACGAACTATTGATACATGAAACAATATAGATAAAATTTAAAAGCACTATGCTGAAAGAACGAAGTCACACAAAAAAGTACATAATGTATTTTTAAATTTATATAAAAATCTTGAAGAGGCAAAAAATAATCCATATAGAGAGAAAAATCAATTTTTGCCTAAGGCAAGTGGTGAATGAATTGACAGAAAAGCAAAAAAACGGAGCCTTATGGGATGATGAAAATATTCTCTATATTGATTTGGCTAGTGGTTATGTGATTGGGTAAATTTATCAAAGTCACCAAACTGCACATTAAAAAAGTATGCATTTTACTGTATGCAAACTATGCCTAATTTAAAGATGTCTGAAGTTAATGATGACATTAATTGATTTTAAGGAACTAAAGGTTTTATCCACACTTCACTGAACTAGAATATTATATTGAATTTTGGTATTTATGTAAGTGTCTATTTTTCTATATTAACTTCACATACAAATTATCATGTTGAAAGATATACATTTCTTTGGCATCTGGATATTTAAAACCAAGAACTTTTTCAAAATAAACCAAACTTCCTGAAGCATTTTTACATAAGGAGATGCAGATAGCATCAAAAAATAACTATCATTCAATCCTACCCATACATATGAAAACAATTAACTATTAATAAATTGATCTAAGAAATATATTAAAATAATCCTAGCTTATCTTGAACAAGTGGATTTATCCAAGGAATATATTTCAACTTGTATCACTTAAAATAATATAATGGATTAATAAATAGGAACTATTTGATCATTATAATAGAAATAAAAATACAAGTTAATAAATTTTCACATCCACTTTTGATGAACAATTCTTAGCCAGACTGGGTTAAAAATTATATAAGCACAGCTGCTGTTTCTACCAATAATTAATATTCTTCTAAAGATTTAATCCAATAGTTATTAGTGAGATAATTTTGGCTGAAAGTAATAGAAAACTGCAACTCACATGTCTTAAGTTCTATTGTATGTCATTACTTCAGATATAGAGCTCATTGAATAACTGATGCAATTTCTTAAAAACTAAATTTTTTATTTTCCTCCCTTGTTTTTTTTTTTACTCTGCATTCCTTAGAGTGCATCTTTGGTCTCAGGTTTGTTCATTTCATGGTTATGAAATGCATCCATCAATTCAATAAACAGTTTTGTTTCAGAACCTCCCAATAGAGCATTCTTTAAGAGCCATTAATTACCCACATCTAAATCTACTGTAAGGGGAGAGAGAACAGTGTATATGCTTAAAGTAATCTGAATATATTTGTAAAGCATGAAAAATGGATGTTCTGTAGAAACAAGTTGCATTTCATTCTTTTTTAAAGATTTTATTTATTTATTTGACAGAGATCACAAGTAGGCAGAGAGGCAGGCAGAGAGAGAGGGAAGCAGGCTCCCCACTGAGCAGAGAGCGTGATGTGGGGCTTGATCCCAGGATGCTGGGATCATGACCTGAGCTGAAGGCAGAGGCTTTAACCCACTGAGCCACCCCGGCACCCCACAAGTTGCATTTCTATTAGCAAAAATGTAGTTTCAAAGAGATGGTTAGTTTCGGATGCTATACTAATGGAACAAAAATTAATGAACGAGAAGGTAAGTGTAAAAAAAAGATAAATACAATAATTTATTATACAATCAAGAAAGTATCACTTTATATCATTTAATACAATCACCCAATGACAAAGAAACTAAAACAAGATCTAAAACTGTCTTTATATAAGATAAATACATACTAATTATTCCCAAATATACCATTAATAAAATAGAAAACTTAAAATAGGCAAAGTCTCTGAAAATAAACTTAGAAATAATAGCCCAAATCTAAAATATGAAACACTAAAACTGTCTTGAAAGTCTTAAATGGCATGAAACAATAATATTGTATTCCTATATAGGAATATTTGATATGGCAACATTTTGAGATATAAACTCAATGCAGTTCACAATAAATCAGGAACAGACTATTTTGTTTGTATGGGCAAAGTTATTCTAGTATTTATCTAGAAGTATAAATTAAAAATGCATTATTGATGTATTAATAACATGAGCAGTTATTATATAATATTTGCCATTAAATTTATGGGAAAAGATTATCATTTAGTTTTGGGTAACTGACCTTTACTTTTAAAATAAGTAAATTTGTATTTCTATCCTATGCCATATGCAAAACAGAGTGGAATATAATTTATAAATTACAGAGTACCAAAAAAATTAGTGTGGTCAAATAACATTTATGAGTGTGAAGACATCTAAGAAACAGACATAACATAGGAGCAATAGAAAAATTTTTAAAAAATGTTTTAGTGTTAAAAATTACACTACACTACAAAAAAATATTTACCAAAAGTAAATGTTAAAAAAAAGAGAGATGAAGGAAAATACTTAAAATATATACAATAAATAACTGACTTCTACAAATGAATGAGAAAAGGACAATAATCCTTTAGAATTATAGAAATAGAAAACTCACAGAAATAAAAACAAATTTTTAAGTAACAAAGAAAAGTACAGCAGCCAAGGGGTCATCATTTTTTTTTTCTGTGAAGTTGCAAATGGGTATTTTAATCTATGTCAGATAGAGATCTCTGTTGTAATTACTTAACTCTGCCATTTCAGTGTGGAAACAGTCACATTCACTAAATACGCAAAAGTACATGATTGTGCTCTATTAAAACTCCTGAATTTGGGCCCCTAGGTGGCTCAGTCGGTTAAGCATCTGCCTTTGGCTCAGGTCATGATCCCAGGGTCCTGGGATTGAGTCCCACTTAGGGCTCTCTGCTCAGCAGGGAACCTGCTTCTGCCTCTGCCTCCTTCTCTCTATTTCTCTGTCTGTCATGAGTAAATAAAGAAAATCCTTAAAAAATAATAATAAAATAAAACTCCTCAGTTTGGATTTTGCATTTGTCAACTTCTTCTCTAGTCCAAAGTAATAGAAGAAATAAAATGTGCTTTTTAAAGTAGCTTAATTGTTAGATTAAGATTTGGGTGATTTAATTTTTTTTAGCAATTAAAATATATCAGTTATATGATAAGAAAAAATGTCAATACGGAGTCATTTAGAAGTTATTTTATTTAAAAAATAGACAATGGATGCAGAATGACAAAAACATATTAAAAACTATGTAGTTTTCCTTAATATTATAGAATTTAATCAGTTTATTAAAAAAAATTTGGCTGCTATTTTATCATTATCTTAACTTAAACCACTTAACTCTGTTTATTCTTAAAAGCACTATTTTTAATATGTACCCATATAAAAATAGGAATATTATAACAGTAAAACAGCAAAAAAAAAAAAAAGATTATCATGAGGTATCTCTACTCATTCCTTCTAAAAACCAAAGGATCTACAAGATAAGTTGCTTAATAAATTTAAGTGCTAAAAATTATTACATTAAAATTGGTTATAGACTATCAAAGGATTATATATCTAAAATAGTAGAAACATTTTGATAGACTATCAGCCTTATGGTGAGTGCTATGAATTGTATAAGACTGATTATTCACAGATCTATACTTCTGAAACAAATAATACATTATATATTAATATAAAAATTGTAGAAACAGAAGGGAGTTTATGTATTTAGTTTTTAATTATGAAGCAACATTATTCATAAGATTTTTTTAAAAAAAAAAACCCAACATGAGCTTGAACTCACAGCTCTGAGGTCAAGAGCCACATGCTCTACCAACTGATCGAGCCAGGTGTCCCAACATTATTCATCTTAAGTGGAGGAAAAACAGGCTACACTATTGTAGATTTCCTTCTTAGTACATTTTCCAAAGACTCCCTTAAGATTAAGAAAGCCAAAGTGAAATAAGGTTAACTTTCTGCAATTATCACTAATGCTTCTGACAGTCCTGAGGTGGTTTGGGTTATCTGTGGGCCTGCAGCAGCAAGCCAGTGTTTAGTTAGTACCTACAGGTGGGCCTGGAGTGTTGGTGTCATCCTCACATTCCTGGTGTCCTGACTGTGTTTATGGTGTGATGGTCTTTAAGTCAGTTATCCTCAGTGGCCTCAGTTTGATTTCCCATCTATCTGATTATGAAAGAGGTAAGAGCTGCCCTGGGGAGAGTCTAAGTAGTACTGCTGACTTTGTATTTTCTCTAGATACAAGCATACAGACCACTCTTTCAATATCTCTGATATATTTATAGTACCAAATTCATTGCATTAAACCCCTTCTCTTGATGAAGTTGCTGGCAGCAAACAAATTATCTGGCAGACAATAACTAGAAAACATTATTTGGGGGCAGAGAAGCTGAAACAGAAAGCATGACAGGAACTAAGACTCCATTAAGATCAATCTTCAGATGGAGAACTGAGCTTCTGCAGCTGCTTTTATCCTGGGCCCCCTCGGGTGGCTGACAATTTCAGCTTTGTACCTACAAATGGCTCTTGTGGGGAAAAAGAAAACAACCAGCAGAATCTTTGAGAAAGACTCAGGAAACCTCAAGGACATAGACACTTTTCTCCATAGGTTTGTTTGCCCAATCCTGCAGCGGTAAGGCAGAGAAGCAGAACATGGAAGAAACCCACTGAAAATCAGAACTGAGATTTGGGAGAGGTAATTGAAACAAATATGAGATTTCTGAACCTGTTCAAGTGAGGGGCAATGCAGAAAATACCAGGTTCTCGGTTTAAAATCCTGGAGGATTAGGAGCTCAGTATGGAGGATTCTGAGGGCTGTAATCCAGTTTTAAATCAAGAGAGCCCATCCTGAGATTAAGATAATCCCTCAGTCAAGCAGAGAGGATGTTGAGTCCTCTAAGAAGGAAGATAATATAATCTGGAGCCTCTACCAGTGTTTAAACAAAACTTCTGACATAGGTAAAACAAGAAGACACTACAAAAAATGTGACCTCATAATTAAAAACAAATAGGCTGGGGCGCCTGGGTGGCTCAGTGGGTAAAAGCCTCTGCCTTCGGCTCAGGTCATGATCTCAGGGTCCTGGGATCGAGCCCCGCATCAGGCTCCCTGCTTGCAGGAGCCTGCTTCCTCCTCTCTCTCTCCCTGCCTGCCTCTCTGCCCACTTCTGGTCTCTATCTGTCAAATAAATAAATAAAATCTTTAAAAAATAAATACATAAATAAATAAAAACAAATAGGCAAAAATTGAACTTCATGCCTACATACAAAGGAGGTAGATAATATTCAAAAGAAAAACACCTATGCTCTCCTGGGTTCAGCCAGTCCCTGCCTCAGCCACTGTGGATGTCTAGGAGCCTGAGAAGATGGCAGAATAGAAAGATCCTCAGCTCACCTCATCCCGTGTTACACCCAGATAACAGATGTATCAGTGCAACCAACCCAGAAAACAAAACAAAGACTGGCAAAACAGACTCTTTGCAGTTACTCATAGAAAGGAGACCACATAGAAAAGGGTAGTGGGGCAGAGGTACAGTTGGAAACCAAGAGCCAAACTCCCAGAGAGACAGACCACAAACATGGAAAAGAAGAGCAGACAGACCTCACACCACATACCTCAGGCACAGGGCACCTCCAGTGGGAAGACACAGCCTTATAAATTTGGCTTTGAAAACCTGTGGGCTTGACCTTGTGAGTCTCTGCAATCAGCGGGGCTTAACTCCAGGAACTTTGAAAAAGCAGGGGACTTAGCTATTGGAGAGCCACAGGGCAGTAAGAAACAGCCCCCCACCCTTAAAAGGACAGCAAAATAAACAACCTCACTAAGATATAGTATAGAAGCAGCAGTTTGAAAAGTGCCTGAGGTATACAGGAAGATTTATTTACTAATCTTAGAATGTGTGCTAGAGGTGCAGGTATCTTTAGAATAGTTTTCCAAGAATGAAAGGTGTGTGGGTGTCATCCCCACCCCCCCGCCCACACACACACCCACCACTGCTACCAGCCTAGATACACAGACACCTGTAGGAATAATCACTAACCCTTTCCACCTAGCTTGTTAAACTGCGCCCTGCCCTTGTGCTCTCCTCTGGACTTGCCCTATTGAAACCCATTCAGTTGGCAGAAGTCCCTCCACTGTGCTCCATAGGTGTCTCCCTCTGCAAGCAGCCCAGACAGCAACCAGTGCTGCTCCATACTGACTCCTGCTCTGGGGAAAGGGGAAAATAACCACACACAGCAGTCTGACTGCAGCTCTAGCAGGAGGCTGCGGGCGCACATGCGATCTGACTGCTGTCCCTGATCATCCACATAAACCTCAAAGAGGTAACCCAAGGAGAGAGCCTTGTAGTTTAAGGTCACTGCAACCCCAAAGGACAGACTAGGGGCAGGCATCTGTTCTGACTGCCAGCCCCGTTCATTATAGAAGACATCTCAGGGACAATGCATGAAGAGTGATGGGCAGCTCTATGTGAAAATAGCCCTGGCAAATAGGCTAAGAGCAGGCGTCTGGTCTGACCAAACAACTAGACTAAAGCAACCCCACACTGGTCTCCTAACAGCACAGAGACCAAACCCATAGTAGTCAAAGAGGGCCGTTGCAGCTAACTGGGCTGAAGACAAGTGGGGCCCAGCCACAGCAAAAGAGTGAGATAACATACAAAGGAGACACCCCTGAGGCACCTGGTTCCTTTGAACAGGGAACAGTGCACTACAGAGTACTCATAGGATCCCTTGTTCATAAGTCCACCACTTTGAAGATCAGGAGACATAGCTGACTTTCTTAATACATAGAAACAAATGCAGAACAAGAGAGACAAAATGAGAAGATAGAGAAATATGTCCCAAATGAAAGAACAGGATAAAATCACAGTAAAAGAGCTAAAGGAAATAGAGATAATATGCCTGATAGAGAATTCAAAATAATGGTCATAAAGTTACTAGATTTGAGAAAATGAACTGAAAATTTGATCCTTAGAATTGATATGGAAATACAAGTTATTCAGAAGAGCCCATTTGATCTTGGAAAATATGAACAATGTTGGACTTAAACTTCTCACATTCAAAACTAAACTACAAAGCCTTATTACTTAACAACAGTGCAGTGCTAACATAATTATAGATGTATAAAATAAAGGGATATAGAATTCAGAGTCTATAAATAAATGCTTATATTTACGATAATTGATTTTCAATAATTGTGCCACAATCAATAAGACTATTGAAAAAAATCTTTTCAACAAATGGTGCTAGGAAAATTGGGTATCTACATACAAAAGAATAAAGTTAGGATGCTTTTTCTAAAAATTTTTTTTAAAGATTTTATTTATTTATTTGACAGACAGAAATCACAAGTGGGCAGAGAGGCAGGCAGAGAGAGAGAGGAAGAGAAGCAGGCTCCCTGCTGAGCAGAGAGCCCGATGTGGGGCTCGATCCCAGGACCCTGGGATCATGACCTGAGAGCTAGGATGCTTTTAACCACCATAAACAAAAATTAACTCAGAATGGATGATAGCCTTAAATGTAAGCTAAAATCAGAGAATTTGTTGCAGAAAGTATAGGCTTAAATATTTGTGGCCATTATGTAATTCTTGACAAAAATAATATAAACACAAGTCACAATAAAAAAAATAAATTGCTTATCATCAAATATTTTTTTTTAATTCTGTAAACAGTATCATCCAGAAAGTGAAAAGAAAATCCACATAATGGAAGATAATATTTGGAAATAATATCGCTGATAAGAAACTTCTATCCAGAATGTATAAATATTTAATTAAACTGAATAATGTCGAATACCTAATTAGATATTTATGATCATATAAAAACAACAATTCAAAAATAAAAGTAACAAGCCCAATGGTTTCAATGATAAAGAATTCAAAATATTTAAGATGAAGACAGAGATACCTACTACAAAATAGAAGCAGAGAAATATTCAGCCTTTGGTGGGCTGAAGAAAATTGAGCTTTCAATGAGCTGATGCAATTTGACTCCGCCTATCTAAAGAATTTTCCTTTTGATTACATCAAATTCAACTGATTTGTAACCTTAATTACCTTTATGAATTTCTTCTTGTCATGTAACATAATATACTCATAGATATAACATCTCATCATATTTATAGTTCCAGGAATTAGAACAGGGAATTTTGGTGGGGAGACATTTTGGATTCTGCCTACCCCACTCACTAATATACTTGTAGAATTATGCTGGTATTGTTTTTGCTTGCTTGTTTTTCTTTCTCCATTTTCTGTAAATGCACATCTTGATTGAGAATAATGAAAAAATGAATGCTGAGAAAATGCATGGTAACTAATTTTGTTCATTTAAACAAACTTCATTGGATGGTTGTGCTTATATCTCATTAGATTGATGCACATGGTCAAGCATGAATATAAGTGTTGGAAGACTGAATTTTTAATTGAGTAAACTAATTAAACTGGGACTGGTTATTAAAATAGAAGAGGCTCTTGCATATTGTGTGGGCAACAAAGTTGATCTACATACATCAGGAATTCCACTTCTCATAGTATGTATTTTCCATACTTCCAAGTCTTTACTTGTATCTTTGAAGGGACATATATTTGTTTAGTCTCAAATAGCATGGTACAAATATAATAATTCAGTTGGACTTAGAATTATTGTTGAGCTTGGAGATAAACACAAATAGGAGACTTTTTTTTTTTTTTTAAGAATTTATCTATTTATTTGACAGAGAGAGAGAGAGAGAGCACAAGCAGGCAAAGTGGCAGGCAGAGGGAGAGAGAGAAGCAGGCTCCCTGGTGAGCAAGGGGCCCGATCCAGGACTTGATTCCAGGACCCCAGAATCATGACCTGAGCTGAAGGCAGACACTTAACCCACTGAGCCAGCCAGGTGTCCCAGAGACATTATTTTAAAAAAACAGATTTGGGGGTGCCTGGGTGGCTCAGTGGGCTAGAGCCTCTGCCTTCTGCTCCGGTTATGATCCCAGCATCCTGGGATGGAGGCCTGCATTGGGCTCTCTGCTCAGCGGGGAGCCTACTTCTCCCCCACCCCCTGCCTGCCTCTCTGCCTACTTGGGATCTCTGTCTATCAAATAAATAAGTAAAATCTTTAAAGAACAAAACAAAACAAAAACAAATGTGCTCCACTTTTTCTGTCAAAGCATCTAAAGTATACCATATCATTATTAAGCCTGAATGTTTTCTTTGGGAAATGAGATGGTGAAAGATTAGAAAATACTCTTTTTTAAAAGTTTTCATTTAAATTTCTGTTAGGGGTGCTTGGATGCCTCAGTGGGTTAAGCATCCAACTCTTGATTTTGGTTCAGGTCATGATCTCAGGGTCATGGGATTGAGCCCCCTGCCAGGCTCTGAGCACTGAGCCCATTTGGGATTCTCTCTCTCTCCCTTTCCCTCTGCCCCTCCCCACTCCCTGCTCACTCTTGTGCTCTCTCTATGAGAAATAAATAAATAAATAAATTCCCATGAGTTAACATACAGTGTAATGTTAATTTTAAGTTTACAATCTGGTGATTCACCACTTCCATATAATACCCAGTACTTATCACAAGTGCACTTCTTAATCCCCCTCACATATTTAACCCCACCCCCCACCTACCTCCCCTCTGGTAACCATTAGTTTGCTCTCTATAGTTAAGAGTATGTTTCTCAGTTTGTCTCTCTCTTTTTCCCCTTTGCTGGTTTGTTTGGTTTCTTAAACTCCACATATTAGTGAAATCATATTGTAGAGTGTTCAAGTAAATGAATGTTATTTTGTTTAATAACAGCAGTGATGGTAGTGAAAACAATATTAACTTTAGTAATAATAATGTTTAAAATTAATCCTTACTAAATACCAGACACCAGTCTTAGTGCTATCTTACATACTTTCACTTAATCAATCTTAACATTAAACCAATGATCTGAGTGGTTTATTATCCTCATTTTACATTGCAATGAAATTGAGGGTCATAGATGTTGGGTAACATCTAAATATTTCAGTATATAGTTTTAGTCCACTGCTAATGCAGTTGACTTTTGTGATAAAAATAAGCATACTGCCTACCAATTTGAGTAATTTACTATATTCTAGATGGTTTTTACACACAAGCTTTACATATTTAGTGTAGATTCTTAATTAGGAACTTCTGGTCACATCCTAGGCATAAACAGATGTATATTTTATATTATATTCAATTTTAAGCCAGCAGATGTGTTTTTCAAGTCAATGATTTCATACAAAGTCGTTTCTGATTGTGCTACATATGGTATGGATGCATTAATATAATGAGTAACTTCTGGAGTAACAATGCAAATTTCCCATGAAATATATATTTTATAGACATATAAATCAAGGAGTTGACATATGAAAATCATGGCATTTCAAGGCAGTTTTAGATTCTGACATAGAAATTTAATAAAACTGTTTATATTCAGGAAAAAACATTTTAGAGGAATCTTTTTAACATACTTTTAATTTCAGTGGAGATTGTATCATAAAATCTCTTATCTGCAATAGAAGCTGACTCAAGGCTTCCATATCTAATGTTTCCTCCAGACTCTTAAACAATTATGCCATTGAAGCATAGTTGTAAGACAAGGCTTAAGGTTCATATTAGTGTATTAAAAAGAATTATAATCACTGTATAATCTCAAAAATATATTAATAGAATAATTTTATTACTCATATTATGGAAATAATTAGCAGTTTAACAATGGATTCACAGTGTATTTATTAAGGTCCAATCAGAAAAGAAGAACAATGCCAGGTGTTTCCAAGAGAGATAATAATACTACTGATAATTGATTAAAAAATTATTAGATGGCTGAAAGAACAAAAAGAAATGCTGAGATGACCCAGTTATGAACAACTAGATGAGCAGATACCACACCTAGATCAGGGGAAAGAGAATATAAGAAGGAGAAATAGATAGTTGGAATACAGGGGTTTACATATTTTGGGCTTGGGGGTCACCACATTGCCTGTGCTGGGATTTGCGAGGGAAATACAACTGACGCTCTGACTGTTTAAGGTCAGAGCACTTCTCTATTCTTGGATCACATATCAGACATTCTAGTTTTTGTTCCCTTTTGAAATTTATAACCAATGACACATTTCATTCAGTTAATCCCCCTTTTGACCTTTTAATCTTGTGGAGAAGAGGTGATTTCAATTTCCAATTTAATTAAACAATTGATATATACCTTGGTAATATAAAGTCTTAATCAGCAGAGATAAAAGTAAGAGAGAAATTAAACATCATTTTGTAAGCAGATTATTTGAAAGATATAGAAAAATGTAAATTGGTCAGGTTAAAAAAAAGGGGGAATACAGTAAAATATTTCTTAAAAATCACAATTTATTAACCACTGATTCAGATTATATGAACTATCCTATAATGTGACAATTTAATACCACAAGGTATTGCTTCCAGTGATATCATAATTGGATATTCAATAGAAAATTCCACTGGTACAAAAATTTAACTGCTTCAGTATGACAGGGTGTAGGTAAGCACAACTGCATCTATTGCTGGCTCCCAGTCTAATTTAAATTGTTGAAAAATGAGTTATCTAGTCAGACAGAAAGTTGTATGGAATACCATGACTATACATACTTCTTCATTGAGCTCTGATAAGGTGTTCCTGTCAGATGCAGTCAGGGAAGGACAGGCAACCCAATCATTTGCCAATGCTTTGTGTTGGCCAAACCAAAGGAGAAGGCAAGAATGGCAAATATATCCACTGATGAGAAATAAATTTCAGCCAACTTGGATGAGTAGTATGGTAAGGATAGAGAGTAATCTGGAAAGTCCAACATATAATACTCAGCTGACTATAATAATTTAAGTGACTTTAAATAAAAGAAGGGAGGCATTACTGATACATTTATAATCCCCTTTATTCCCTATGATAAAGTTAGTGCATATTTTTATATTCTTGCTTTTATATTAATATATGTACATATCTAAGAACATAACTATTTTATGTTTCTATTTTTTTCATACTGATGGCATATTTAGATACCATGCTACAGCTTATTTCTCCTCTATTCACAAATGTCTTCACAGAACTGTTTATGATATTTCAAGTTGATCTAGTATACTCTAATCACCGTACATTATTCTGTCATTGTGGAAAATATTACATTTTATTCATCAGTTTTCTAACTGATTGATTCTTAGGCAGTTTTCTCTGGTAAATTCTTTTTCCTGTCTCATTTTACACAGTAAGAATTTCTTTAAAGGAAATACCTGTCATAGGATTGCTCAATCTTAGGGTGTTTGTATTTTCAATTATACTAATACTCCCAATTTGATCTACAGAGCAGTTGTAAAAATTTTCATTCTCACTAGCAATCTAAAAGAGTTCCTATTTCAGTCAAAACTTGGATGTACCATGCATCCTTAATATTTGCCAATATCTGCTAGTCTGATTCAGAGAAATGTTTTTTAACTTTCACTGACCAGGTTACTAGCAAATGCAATACATTCCGATTGTTAAAGAAACTCACACCTGCAAGTACTTACCTTGGATTGGGGGATATACAAAGAAACACAAGAAAGCAAAAAAAACAGCCCTCAAAACCTTACATTCTCATGTAAGATGGGATATATAATCAGCAAAATAAATCAGTGACTTGCAGCATATTAGGAGTTCATCACTACTGTGCCAGAGCTGGAGGGTGCGTGGGGGTGGGGTAATACAATTTTACATTAGTTGGTTAGGGAAGGCCACACAGGGATTATGACTTTTGAGCCAAGATTCAAATGATATGAGGAACACATCATATATACATTATTGTAAATACATCCTGTTTTCACATGTGCAAACATTTGGGGGGGGCGGCTTATGTTGGAGAATAGAATTGTCAAATCATAGACTGCAGTATTGTAAATTTTAACACTTAATTCCTAGTTGCTTTTCAAAACCAATAGCAGCAAATTTTATTCCAAATAGCTGTTTACTTTACTTCATATCTGTATTAGTTTGCTATGGCTGCCATAACAAAAATGCTAAGGTGGCTTACAGAAGAGAAATTTAATTTTTCACAGTTCTAGAGGCTAGAAGTTCAAGCTCTCCTTGCCTTGTAGATGACTGCCTTCCTGCTGAATCCTCACATGGTCTCTCCTCTATGGATGTACATGTCTGCACCCAGATTTCCTTTTCTAAGAAGGATACCAGTTAGACTGATTTGAGCCCACACTAACTTAATTAATTCTTAAAGACTTTATCTCTAAAGGTAGTCACATTCTAGACACTGGAGGTTAGGACTTCAAAATATGAATTGTAGGGGGAACACAACTCAGCCCACAATATCCAGACTGGCCTTTGCACAATTCCCCTCTTCACGCTGAAAGATAACTGAAGCGACCATTCACAATACTCCTCAAACTATCACTCACTACTTAGAAAGGAGCCCAGAAATATCACTATTTCTTAACTCAGGATTATCTTTCCCCCCACATTTTGGAACTCTCTCGAAATATTTTGAATGTGATTCTAATATAAACCTCCTTTGATATGTGAAAAATTTCAAAGCCTGTTCCTTAAACTCATATGAAAGAACAGAAGAATTAAATGTGGCAGGCAAAATGCGGTTCCCCTCAGAATGTCCACATCGTAATTCCTGAAAACTATGAATATGTCACCTGACGGGGCAAAAGGGACTTTGTAAAACTAAATACCTTGAACTGGAGAGATTATCCTAGATTATGCCGTTAAACTCACTCTGATCACAGGTGTCCTTAAAAGCAGTTGTTTCCTGGCTTTGGTCAAGAGGTAGGACAGTAGAAGCGGAGTCAGGGAAATGCTAAGGTAACAGGCTGTGAAGATGGAGAAAGAGGGTCACAAGCCAAGGACTGCTAGTGTCTAGAAGCACTCAAGCTCTCACTATGTAATAATGCAATTCATCATCACAGCCCTCTATCAAGGTTTCAACTTGTAATCTTCATTTACTAGATACTATTATTTTCTCCCATTATACAGAAAAGGTAAGAGAGGTACAGAAAATACAAGTTATTTGCCTGAGGTTACAGGTTATTACTGTCAAAATGATACTTTGAACACAAAAGTATGCAGCTCCAGAGCCTGCAATCCTAACTACCAGGAGAAGTGACAAATTAGATGAAAAAACAAAACAAAACAAACAAACACCCTGATAATCACTAGTGAGAATAGATGGAAACCTGATGCTTTTTCATGAGAATACCGAGTACCTAGGATTTAAAGTCAGGGATGATTTTCATATACCTATAATTTTAGTACATGCTATTTTCTTTTCCTGCAGTACAGAAGAACCTAGGAAAACAATAGGTATTCAGCGTTCTTATTGCCAAAGTAATTGTCTTAGAGAATATCCAAAGGGATAGTTTATCTGTATCTGTGACAAATGCTTAAAATTCAAAATTCAAAAGCAATAATGGGACATTTTATGAATATAAAATATACCTTAAGGGGAACATAATATGATGAATGTACAGTGAAGAGTCTTTTATTAATTTTCTAGACTCATACTACTCAAAAATCAAGGCAAAATTAAAATAGGAAGCATTTTCTTGGACTGAATTTCCTCAAATTTGGCAAGCAGCAAACCTAAAATTAACAAAACCCGAAAAAGAAAATTTAGAAAGTTAAGACTCCAAATTGGTCAATATTTATATAGACCATCCAAATTGCATTAGAAATCATTTCGTGACACAAATAGTGTTACTTATTTTTTAAAGGTTTATTTTTTTTTTAAGATTTTATTTATTTATTTGATAGAGATCACAAGTAGGCAGAGAGGCAGGCAGAGAGAGAGGGGGAAGCAGGTTCCCTGCTGAGCAGAGAGTCCAGGACCCTGAGATCATGACCTGAGTCGAAGGCAGCGGCTTAACTCACTGAGCCACCCAGGCGCCCCAATAGTGTTACTTATTAAGGTTAAAGATTAATTTAATTTTTTGTCATTTTAGAAACATTGTTCTATAACATTTTCAAGTCTGTATGTAGAAGCCGAAAGAATAAACAGAGACAGTATTTGAAAAATACAATCGTTTTGAAAATTATTTCCCTGCAAATAGTTTGTTCTTTTTAATTTTATTAGTGAAAAGCAACATTTCTTTCTGAATGATTATTATCACTCACACACACACCCGTACTTCTCTGATAAATAAACCTATTTTTAAGTGACAGTTATTCCTTTTTAGAGTTTGTAAACCAAAATCTGCACATAGAAAATTTGGCATTTACAGGAAAAGAAAAGAAGGATTTAAAAATGAAATTTATTGACGTCTACGTCTAGACAAGATAAAGTAAAGGGGACTAAATTAACAATCCAACTGGAAAAAAAATAAATATACAGGCAAAAAATTGAAACTGCAGTGTTCAGACATTGGACACCAGGCTACTCAGAAGAATGGTCCCTGAGAGACAGAAACAACTGAGGGAGTCCAACAATTATCCCAATTTTCTGTCAGAGAAAATTTCCAGGCCACGATGCAGGCAGAAGGAACACAAGCGGCATCTGCTAGTCTTCCTGAGCTGAGACACAGCCAGGATATGGGAAGCCAAGGGGATTTGAGTTCTAATACAGAGTATTTCAGAAGAGAGGGCTACGCAGAAATATAGCTCAAGAGATCTGAAGAGTTCTCCACTCAATTCTTCAGATACAGATCAGCGTATATGTTTGAGGAAATTACCTGAGACAGCATGAAGAACCACCTAAAAGGAGCAAAGTGGTCAATATTTAAGAAATTCTCAGTCTTTACTTTCTTTTTTTTTTCCCCCCCTTGGTTGCTTTTGTTCCTGCTTGAAATAGCAGCATCAAGGTTGACACAAAAGGAGGGCTGACCAAAGGTCTATTCTGAACTGCCTGTGGGTATATCCTAGTCAGTTTAAGAACTGGTTCAATGAACTACTGGGAAAACAACAGAGGATCACCTAGGTTCCAAGTACAGCACTGTGTCTTCCTCAAGCTATCCTGTGGAAAGACTTTAAGAACTGGATGGTTGTCAGTGATCCTTCATGCTGGATTTCCAAGCCACAAAGTTCAGCTTGAGTTGTCTTGAATCCACGGCACTCCCTGGTTAAAGGGATTATCCTTTCATTCCTGTCACAGTTGGCTGACAAATGAAATAATATTAATCAGGGGAAACCTCCACAGAGCAGCCAACATGCACCCCCATATTTATGTTCATAGAATGGAAATATATGTGGGGTAACTGGGCAATTTTTAAAATCTTACCAGAATACTGGAAGAGAATTCTTAAAATGAATAATGTTATCTGGGGGAAAAGTGATAAAGATTCTTAACATTTATGGTCCTCCCTGGCACTTGTGGATAATTTCAAAGACACATTTGATTCCCAGGTACTCAGAATGATGGAACTGATCATACTGAGATGAAAAATAAGGTCTGTATGGCCCTGTAGGTTCAGTTTCCATTGTGTCTTTTAGAAGCTGGACTTTTTTCTCCCTTTCTTCCAAGTTACCAGGCAACCATTTATCAATTTATGCCTTCATTCTAGATACAGTTCTTTTCTCTTATTTTCTGTTTCCCTATGTAAGTTTTGCATGTTTAGTTTAGGAAGAGCTTGGAGGATGGAATTGACTCTCAGACACTGCATATCAGGGCATTTGAAAAAAGCTAGCTGTTAATCTCCTAAAAGGCTCTCATGACCTTTGATGCTCCACAGTCACTGGGGATCACCTATTGATCTCATCCGAATCTCCAATTCTAAACTATGGCCAAAAAAAAAAAAAAAAAAAAAAGGAACAGAAGCAATAAAACAGTTTAGTCAGTCACATTGAAAATAAACTGTGATAAGAAAAATATGTATAATGGAAAACCCAAGAAAATGACTAAAATAACAAAAACGAAAGTTATAGCTACTAAGTTAACAAAGAATGAATAATGGAATTAAAAAACACTCAATCCAAAAAAGGCAGAAAAGGGGAAAAGAAAGAATGGAAAATATTTCAAAATTAGTTAGCAGACAAAAAATTAAAATATGACCTATAAAAAAATTTTAGCTCAAATGACCTACATTAGAAAATAAAGAAGTTATCGGAACAAGAATCTCAGCTTCTACCCTAAGAAAGCATTAAAAGAAGAGAAAATGATATCTGAAGTAAATGATATCAGTCAGAAGGAAATAATTTAAAATAAAGTAAAATCATTGAAAATAAGTAGAAAAACAATAGAAAAAGTTCATGAAATCAAAATCTGGTTCTTCAAGGAGACAAATAAAATTTATAAACCCCAAACAAGACTTATCAGAAAAAAGAACACAATACAAATTACAAATATGAGTAGTGAGAGGGCAGATATTACCACAGATTCCACAGTTATTAAAAATATAAGATATTATGAACTATTTTATGTCAATAAATTTAAAAACTTAGGTATAATCCAAAAATTCCTTGACACAATGTACTATAAGTTAACCAAGAAGATATATTAAACCTCATATGTAAATGTTATGAAAATGAAAATGTAAGCCAAAGACTAATAGAAAATACTTATAAAACTCATGATCTAGGAGCCTGGGAGGCTCAATGGGAAAGCCTCTGCCTTCAGCTCAGGTCATGATCCCAAGGTCCTGGGATGGAGCCCCCACATTGGGCTATCTGCTCAGCAGGGAGCCTGCTTCCTCCTCTCTCTGCCTGCCTCTCTGCCTACTTGTGATCTCTGTCTGTCAAATAAATACATAAAATATTTTTTAAAAATAAAACCTATGACCTATAAAATATTTGTATATGGAATATATAAAGACCTCTTATACCTCATTCTAATCCAATTAAAAAAATTTGGATAACCACTAAACAAAAATTATGCCAGAAAATAAATAAGTGAAAGCTTGCTGAATACCATTAACATCAGGGAAAGACAAATAAATAAATAAATAAGTAAATGACGCAATGAAATCCCACCACATACCCAGTAGAATAGCTAAAATTTATACACACACACACACACACACAGAGGAAAACAACTGGTACAAAAATAGTCACACGGATCAATAGAACAGAATAGAAAACCTAGAAATAAACCCACAACTATAAGGTCAATTAACCTTCAACAAAGCAGGAAATAATACCCAGTGGGAAAAACTCTGTTCAACAATTCGTGTTAGGAGAACCTTCTGTATATGCAAAAGAATGAAAATGCTCCACTTTTTTACACTGTAAACAAAAATAAATTCAAAATTGATAAAAGAGTTAAATGTGATACCTGAAACCATAAACTTCCTAGAGAATACAGTCATAGGAATTTCTTACTAGATATGGTCATGAGGCCACATAAACAAAATAAAAAATAAACTGCTGGGACTTCATCAAAATAAAAATCAGCACAGTGAAGGAAACAATCAACTGAACTCAACCTCTGGAATGGGAGAAGATATATGCAAATGATATACCTGATAAAGGATTAGTATCCAAAATATTTATATAAAGAACTTCAAAAACTCAACACCCACAAAAGCAAACAATGCTGTTAAAAATGGGCAGAAGATATGAATAGACATTTTTTTTCAAAGAACACAAACAGATAGCCAAAAGACACACAAAAGATACTCAGCACCACTTATCATCAAGAAAATATAAATCAAAAGAACCATGAGATATCAACTCATAACTATCAGAATGGCTAAAATCAACAATACAGGAAACGATAGATATTGGTGAGGATGTGGAGAAAGGGGAATCCTTTTGCACTGTTGGTGGGAATGCAAACTGGTACAACTATTCTGGAAAACATTATAGAAGTTCCTCAAAAAGTTAAAAATCAAATCCAGTAATTGCACTACTAGGTATTTACCCAAAGGATACAAAAATACTAATTCAAGGGGATACATGCACCCTGATGTTTATAGGCATTATCCACAATGGCCAAATTATGGAAACAGACCAAGTGTCCACTGACTGAAGAATGGATATAGAAGAGGTGGTATATAATAATAATAATAATAATAATAATGATAATAATATAAAATAAATAAGCTAATGAAAGATGCTGGGAAAAGAGTATATACTATAGAATTCCATTTATATAAAATTTTAGAAAATTCAAATAAATTTATATTGACAGAAAATAGGTAAGTGGTTACCTGGTGACAGATGAAATAAAAATGAAGGGGAAAGAGTTTATAAAGAGGAGCTGATGTATGTGGACATTATATTTATTGTGTTGGTGGTGAAATATACATTGGTAAAACATCAAATTTTACATTTTACATATTGGCAATTTGCTTTATGGCAATACTTTAAAAAACATACACATATGGGGTGTCTCCATGACTCAGCAACTGACTCGGGTCATGATCTCATGGGTTTGGGCTCAGGTCATGATCTCATGGGTCCTGAGATCAAGCCCAGTATTGGTCTTCACGCTCAGTGGGGAGTCTGCTTGAAGATTCACTCCCTCTGTCCCTTCCTCACTTTCACTTTCTCTCAAAGTAAATGAATATTTAAAAAGCTACACATAAAATGTAAATATATCTAATTATCTGAGTGCTCAAATATATTCAATATAAAATATGGCATACATAGATGTATCAATGTATATACATATATATATACACTTATATGTTATATATACATATATATATATATTATATATATATATATTATTATATGTCATTCTGTTTTCAAATGTCAGATTTACCATGTACAAGCTATTAGAGAGGTTATGAAGATTTTCTTCATCTGTGAAATGGGAATAAATATATAATCTGCTTTATAGGGTAGTCATGATGGCATTAAAAATCAAAGATTGTTCTAGCATATAAATCATAAACATAGTCCGCTACTGTTGATAAAGTTATCATCACAATTCAGTTCGCATTATTAAATGGTTCTCTAAAACACAAATTTACTGACTATATAGTATCCCATTATATGAAAATATAACTATCTAATTGATTTATTTTCCATTTGGTGTTATTTGGTTTAATTTGCAGTAAAGAAAATTGTGACTAAATCTTTGTATACAGCACTGCTTAATTCTTAATGATAACTTTATCCACCTCTCATATAAAGCCTAAGGGTATCCATTTCTCCCTCATTTTCACTTTTTTTTTTTTTTTTAAGATTTTATTTATTTATTTGACAGAGAGAGATCACAAGTAGGCAGAGAGGCAGGCAGAGAGAGAGAGAGGAGGAAGCAGGCTCCCTGCCGAGCAGAGAGCCTGATGCGGGACTCGATTCCGGGACGGGAGATCATGACCTGAGCCGAAGGCAGCGGCTTAACCCACTTAGCCACCCAGGTGCCCCCCTCATTTTCACTTTAACCACCAGTTTAGATAACCATTATTTCTTGCTTGGAATATTCCAGTATCAATCCAGCAATAAGATCAATTTTTAAAAATATGAATCTTGTCCTCTCCTTATGAACTTCAAAAATCTTTCCATTGGAATAACAGTAAAGTCAAACTTCTTCCAATCACATTCTTTTTTCTAGTGGGGTGAACTAGCTGGTGGCAGAGAAACATTCTTGCCAAAAACAATGAAAAATGCTAGATAAAATATTTAATTGTTTAGAGGAAGTTGAGAGACCTGAAACAATAAACAGTAGGAAGCTAAGACTTCTGAAAAAGAACTTTGGAAAGGAAAATGGAATTCAAGATGCTTCCCCTGAAGGCATTTGTCAATTGGGGGGACAAGAAAGCAGAATTATTTTCAGACAATATTATTGGGTTATCTTCACGTCATCTATTTTTAAATTTAATAAATGATTTCTAATGTGCACTGTTAGGATTCTTCTAGATTTATCTTTATTACCAAAACAAAATAATGGTTATTAACTAAGCCTGAAGGGAAAAATAAAAGTTAAAGTTGAAGATTGAGCAGATTTTTAATTAATTTGCCTGAAATTAGTGACAAATTCTAGTCCTATTCCACATGCAAAAAAAAAAAAAAAACCAAAAACCAAAAAACAATTACATTTTCTCTGGATATGAACAAAGACTAAAGATGTGGAGAATAATTAATTGGAATAAGCTTTAAACATCATGTTCCCTACTCAAGAGGAGGAGCAAAATGATGATTATTTTTCTTGGTATATGAGCAAGTAAGAGAGATTTGAATACCAATTAACTTCTGACCATTGGGTCAGAACAGAGTTTATTAAGAGCTTCCCTATCAAATAATTCATAGTATTTCAGGTTGGACTGAGACATTTCCTTAGAATGTTTGGATCCTTAATATATGATTTAAATAAGTCATTGAGAAAGGAAAGTAGTTTGATTTTAAATAAACTTGCACTGTGTAATAATAAAAAAATGTGAACTATAGATCAACTGATTAAAAAAAAACTTTTAGCCATTTGCCTCATGCTTACTTTTGTTTTATGACAATCAAAATGAATATTGGTTTTAATTTATAGCTATATATATAACTAAATATGCTCATGTAGTACACAATTTACATATTCCCCAGGAAATATTATAAATTCTCCAATAAATTAATGATTGAAAGAAATCATAGCCAATTGTTTAGTGAATAAACTAGTCATTCATAATTTATTGAGTATCTTTTATGTGTGCAACAGATAATGGTCACTACAAATGATATAAAAGTATATCCTGTCAAGGTATTTATCACTCATTTTGCATCTCAGAAAAAAAAAAAACCCCAAAACTTAAAACACCATAAACTAAAAAAGGCAGCTTAGAAGTGAAAAAAAAAAAAAAAAAGGTACTTTATAGCTGAAAAAACTATGGATATTTGGAGGACAGAAGATGAATGGAAATGACACAAGCATGAAATGTCTTCTGTAGGAGTCATTTCAGATTTATAACTTGACAGAGGACAGAATTTGGCGAGGAGATGAGAAATTGAGAACAAAGAAAATAATCAAAGTTCAGTTTGAGCACAGTGACTTTCCAGGATAGAGAAACTATTATCTGACAAAGAAGAGAAAGCAGGGAACAAAAATAAAATTTGTGGGAGGGGGTGGTGGTGGTGGTGATGGGAAGTGGGATAAATAAATATTTGAGTATACATTTAATGAAGTGTAAGTTGGGGGGGTGGGCTTTCACAAATGATTTGGAGGCTGTGTAGGGTACTGGAGAATACTTACTGGAATCAAATGACAGATTTAAACCTTGTATCTATCACTTGCTAGTTGTAGGACATTGGGATTCTATTTAATATAAGATCCTTCAGCTAAAAAAAAAAATTAAAAAAATGTAAAATAGTGTCTGGCTCAGAGAGCAGTTGTAAGAAATTAAAATAGCTGAAGAGAAAGGTGAAATCTTTACATTTAAATTATAAATATATATAATGAATGACATATACATGATATAAACATTTATGATTTAATCAGTTTTATATATATATAATATATAAAAATAATATATATTTAAATAATACATATCATATATTTAGCCATTAATACATGTATACACATATATATGGGAATTTTCTCTTAAATTTTTTTTGAATTGAAATCAGTAAGATGTATCTTTAAAGTATCTTTGCAATATTATTTTTGATTGGCACTTGCTAACAACTTTATGTTCCCATGGTAAAGTCTTTATCTAATTGTTGCATGGAAATAGAATATTAATTTGTGGGGCTGTAAAGTTTAATGATCTAACACTATTATTAATTAAAAATATAAATACCAATCTTTAGTATGTACCAGAGGTCTATTAATGACTTCCCTTTGTTTTGTGAACTGAAGTATGCAAAATTCTACACTGCAGTAAATCTGAGTTCTGAAAATTGTCATGGGGGACTTATTAATAATAATAAAAATTATGAAAAGGTTGCTGTGTTCACTAGTTATCTGTAAATCCAGTGGTCTTTTGTACTGTTTTGAAAATAAATTTTGTGGTACAATTTATATGTAATAAAGTATATACATTTAAGTATACAGTTCAAACAGTTTTGATAAAAGTATACACACTTGTAAACACAATAACCAGGGTATAGAAAAACACTATTATCCTGAAAGAAGTTCTTTCAAGGTGCTTTGAAGTTAATTATTCTGATGCTTTACCCGGTGATTACCAATCTGTCTTCTTATAAATTAGTTTTTACTGGTCTATAGTTTAATATAAATGTACAATTTTTGTACAATTGTACAATTTTTACTCAAACATGTTTATTCTATTTCTCAACATAGCATTTTTAATACATCCATGTTATTTGTGTATCTGGGTTGTTTCTTCCATTTTTATTACCAAATACTCCACTTCATGGATGTACTTCATATTTTACATATATAGACCTTTGGTTCTTATCAGTTTTTTATTACTATGAATAAAGGAATTATGAACATTTAGCTCTAAGTCCACATTTTTTTTATCTTTTAAGAAATGTAAGTAGGAATGGAATAAGTAGAGCATATAATAAACATAAGTTTATTTACATGTATAAGAAACCACTGCTGGTTTCCTTACTGGTTGTATAATTTTAGTTTTCCACAATTTATGTATATAAAACTCAGTTTTTCACAGCCTCATAGACACAGGTATTGTCACACATTTTCATTTTAAGCATTCAAGTAGTTACAGAGTGTTATCTCATTTTGGTTTTTATATGCATTGCCCTAATGACAAAGCTGAATGTATTTTAAGATTTTTATTAGCCATGCTGGTCTTCTTTCTTGATATATGTGTTCAAAACAGTGTTCTATTTTTACTACATTTTAATTTATTTAGAGATCAAACATAATTATCTCCCTATGGATAATCAGCATTGGCTTAAATGAATTAAGCCTATTTTAATTAGGTTATATTTTCTCTTAATATTAAATTTTAGAAGTTCTTACATATTCTGAAAAAAAAGCCTTTTATCAAATATATGTATTATAAATGTTTTCCCCAGATTTGTTGATTTTTCACATTTTATTACCAGTGTCATTTGAAGAGCAGATATGTTAATTTTACTAGAATTCAATTCAAGTTATTTTATGGTTCCAGCTTTTTTCCCCTACATATGAAATACTGGCCTATCAAAAGTTTGCAATGATTTTTTGTTTTGTTTTGCTAGAGTTTGTGTACTTTTAGTTTTTATGTTGACATCTGTTATTCATTTTGAGTTAAATTTTGACATAGATTGAAGTAATGATTAATTTTTCTTTTTTTTTTTTTTCTTCAAGTGAATATACAGTTGTGTTAACATTATTTGTTCCAAAGACTACCTTTTCTCCCACTGAATTTTCTTGGTACCTTTGTTAAAAATAATTGAATTTAGGTGCATGGCTTTATTAGTGGACTTGTCCTTTGGTTACTCTCATTTATCTGTCTATCCCTGTGCCAGCACTGTACTATCTTGACCACAGATGCTTTAAAGTAATCCTTGAAATCCAATACTCCAACTCCTCAAAGTTCAATCTTCCTCAAAGATTCTTTACATTTTAATCTGAGATTTTAGACTCAGATCATGAGTTTCTTTTATTCAAAACAAAGGCTGCTGAGATTTTTAATGGACAGTTTTTAGTAGTGTAAGTATGCTGACAAGTTCTGTCAGCTTTTGTTCTTTTGAAAATATTTTTATTTTTTTGTTCGCTGTTAAAAGATATTTTCATTGGATATATAATTCTAGTCTATCAGGTCTTGTCCAGTACCAATATATATATATATATATATATATATATATATATATATATATATATATATATATATATAATGCCTGGGTGGGTGGCTCAGTCAGTTAAACACAATTCTTGATTTGGGCTCAGGTATGATCTCAGAGTCATGAGATGGAGCCCTGAGTCAGTCTCCATGCTCAGCTAAAAGTCTGCTTCTCTTTCTCTCTCTTCCACTCCCTTTGCCTTTCCCCCTGCTCACACTCTTTTCCTCTCTAAAAAAAAAAAAATATATATATATATATTTATTTATTTATTTATTTAGACAATTCAACCTTGTATTATCTTTTGAAGTCTACATTAATTTAAAATTAGCAATTTAAATAGAATATTTAATTAAAATAGAATGACAAAAAGAAATAAAAATAGGTATCTTTCAGAAAGTACTAAGTGGGGAAAAAAGTACAATGTGTCACCGAATCATGGTACAGAGCTCATTTTTCACTACTTAGGTATTTCCTCATCCCTTCACCCCTTCCACTATTTTCGGCAGATACAGAGGTATAATTTACTGGAAGCACTGAAGAATATAATCTAGAAGCTCTTTGACAGCCAGGGATTATCATTTTCTTTTAAGGCTTCTCTTTATGCTCATTTCACTATCTAGTCTGCTTATATATAAATATTTTTTGTCTGTCATATTTTTACGATTTTTGTTATTTATAAATTAGAGATCAAGATACAAAGGGTAAGTTGTTCTAATAGCAAATGAGCTATAATTATTTGTTTCCATGCATTGAGGAAGGTATTTAGAACTGAAATATAGAATTTATACCTAATAACAATTGAACTAAATGGGACTGTATAATGCCCCTGTTCACTACAGCTGATTGTGAGAAAACAGTACAACAGGAGGGTGAGGAATTAATATTATAAGGGGATAGAGTAGTTAGGGTACAACAAATAATGTAATATGTGCTAAACTGCAAAGGCAGGATAGAAGAAAATAAATTAATGCAATCAAGCAAATCTTGCAACTTCCATGTAAGTTTCTTTGTCATAGGAAATAGTTAAGATTGCCTAGATTGTATATTCCATAGGTTTTCAAAGCTAAAAATAATAAGACAGTTAATACAAGTTTTGTTTCTAAAGAAATTTTAAATATTAAGGATAAACTATAATTGATTTTAGAAGCAATGAAATTTTGTAAGTTATGAGGACACATTCTCCTTTGAATATTCCATTTTGTTGTCTTTAAACTTCCCACAGTGTTCTTTGGATAGAGAAAGGAAGCATATTATAGATAATTATACATATTAAAGAAGAGTTGTAGTCCTCTGTCAAAAAGTTATAGATAGATAGATAAAGATAGAGAGTATCATTAGAGAGTATTATTAGAGAATAATGAGAGTATTATTAACACTCTCATGTGCTAAGTAGCAGAAACACTGTTCATTCAACTCCAGGGACTGTTTTTTATAGGCCTATGTAATGTTACAGATTTCAGGAAAAAAAGTTACATGATAAAAGTTTTTATTTATTTGATAGAGATCAAAAGGAGGCAGAGAGGCAGGCAGAGAGAGAGGAGGAAGCAGGCTCCCTTTTGAGCAGAGAGCCCGATGTGGGGCTCGATCCCAGGACCCTGGGATCATGACCTGAGCCAAAGGCAGAAGCTTTAACCCACTGAGCCACCCAGGCGCCCCCCCCCCCCTTTTTAAAGACATGATAAAAGTTTTTAATAGCAGTGCAACTCCTTCATGGGTTTAAAAGAAAAAAAAAATGTCAGAGAAGAATCCAAATATGCAGTAATGAGATATTTAATGTGCCTAAAAGAATCATGAACTGTTTGACTCTGCAGAATAACTGTAATATCTGTGTCAAATAGAAACAAACACTTTAGAAACAATGTTTTGTTTAGCTATAAATATTTTTTTCTTTATATATAAATTTTTTATATCTAAACAAAAACAATGTTTTGTTTAGATATAAATTATTTGAAAGACCCAAATAAATAAAATCAAGAATGAAAGAGGAGAGATCACAACCAACACCAAATAGATACAAACAATTATAAGAACATATTAGGAGCAACTATACATCAGCAAATTTGACAATCTGGAAGAAATAGATGCATTCCTAGAGACATATATACCACAACTAAACCAGGAAGAAATAGAAAACCTGAACAGACCCATAACCAGTAAGGAGATTGAAGCAGTCATCAAAAATATCCCAACAAATAAGAGCCCAGGGCCAGAAAGCTACCTAGGGGAATTCTACCAAACATTTAAAGAAGAACTAACTCCTATTCTCCTGAAACTGTTCCAAAAATTAGAAAAGGAAGGAAAACTTCCAAACTCATTTTATGAGGCCAGCATTACCTTGATTCCAAAACCAGAAAAAGATTCCATAAAAAAAAAAGAATTACAGACCAATATCCTTGATGAACACAGATGTGAAAATTCTCACCAAAATACTAGTCAATAGGATCCAACAGTACATTAAAAGGATTATGCACCACGACCAAGTGGGATTTATTCCAGGGCTGCAATGTTGGTTCAACATCCAAAAATTAACCAATGTGATACAATACATTAATAAAAGAAAGAACGAGAACCATATGATACTCTCAATAGATACTGAAAAAACATTAGACAAAGTACAGCATCCTTTCCTGATCAAAACTCTTCAAAAGGTAGGGATAGAGCATACACAGCTCAATATCATCTAAGCCATCTATGGAAAACCCACCACGAATATCATTCTCAATGGAGAAACACTGAGAGCTTTTCCGCTAAGGTCAGGAACATGGCAGGGATGTCCATTATCACCACTACTATTCAACATAGTACTAGAAGTCCTAGCCTCACCAATCAGACAACAACAACAACAACAACAACAATTAAAGGCATCCAAATCGGCAAAGAAGAAGTCAAACTCTCACTCCAGTAAAGGAGTGTTTCCAGTAAAGGAAACAGTTAACAAAACCAAAAGACTACTGACAGAATGGGAGAAGATATTTGCAAACGACATAGCAAACGACTAAAGGGCTAGTATCCAAAATATAAAGAACTTATCAAACTCAACACCCAAAGAACAAATAAATCCAATCAAGAAATGGGCAGAGGACATGAACAGACATTTCTGCAAAGAAGACATCCAGATGGCCAACAGACACATGAAAAAGTGCTCCACATCACTCAGCATCAGGGAAATACAAATCAAAACCATAATAAGATACCACCTCACACCAGTCAGAATGTCTAAAATTAACAAGTCAGGAAATGACAGAGGCTGGTGAGGATACGGAGAAAGGGGAACCCTCCTACACTGTTGGTGGGAATGCAAGCTGGTGCAACCACTTGGAAAACAGCATGGAGGTTCCTCAAAAAGTTGAAAATAGAGCTACCCCATGACCCAGCATTTTTGTATGTGTTTGATGATAAGTTATTATCAGTTTAAAAGAGACTGCGGTAAGTATGAGGTGTCTTATGCAATGATTATGGCAACTACAAAACAAAAATCTGTAGCAGATACATAAAAGATAAGTAGAAAGGAATCACGTTAGAAAATCATCAAGTCACAAAGGAAAAGAGAGTAGAAAAGGGGAAAAAAGAAACTACAGAACAGCCAGAAATCAACAAAGTGGCAATAATAAGTTCATACTTATCAAAATTATTTAATTGTATATCTCTCGAGAGGGTTTCTCTAATATCTTCCATGCCTTTTTCGTGCCCGGCTAGAACCTTGAGAATTGTCATTCTGAACTCTAGATCTGACATATTACCAATGTCTGTATTGATTAGGTCCCTAGCCTTCGGTACTGCCTCTTGTTCTTTTTTTTTGTGTTGAATTTTTCCGCCTTGTCATTTTGTCCAGATAAGAGTATATGAAGGGGCAAGTAAAATACTAAAAGGGTGGCAACAACCCCAGGAAAATATGCTTAACCAAATTAGAAGAGATCCCAAATCGTGAGGGGGGAGAAAGGGGATAAAAAGAGGTTCAAAAGGGAAGAAATAAAAAAAAAGAAAAAAAAGAAAAGAAAAGAATTTTAAAAAAAGAAAACAAATAAGAAAAATATAAAAAAGAAAAAATATATATATTGGATAAACTAGTTAAAAAACGTTAAAAAAGGAAAAGGTAAAAGTTAAAAAAAAAATTACCTGAAGGCGAGAAAAAAAACAAAAAATGAAAAAGAAAAAAATTAAATTAACTGCAAGACTAAAAAAAAATCACAGGGAAAAAGCCATGAGTTCTGTGCTTTGCTTTCTCCTCCTCTGGAATTCTGCTGCTCTCCTTGGTATTGAAACCGCACTCCTTGGTAGGTGAACTTGGTCTCGGCTGGATTTCTTGTTGATCTTCTGGGGGAGGGGCCTGTTGTAGTGATTCTCAAGTGTCTTTGCCCCAGGCGGCTTTGGATTCACTTCTCCGCTGGTCCTACCTTTCAGAAAGTGGTTGTTTTTCTGTTTCCAGAATTGCTGTTCTTCTTCTCTTCGATCTGCCGATGGATTTTCAGGTGTTTGCAATCTTTAGATAAGCTATCTAGCTGATCTCGGCTAGCTGAAGTAGTCTCAGCCTGCTACTTCTCCGCCATCTTGACTCCTCCCCTCAAAATTATTTAATTGTAAATAGTAAACATTCTTGAATGAAAAGATAGAAAGTGGTTGACTGGAAGAATAAACAAGATGAACTCATTTTAGCTTTAAGGACACAAATATGCTCAAAGTGAAGGATGGACAAAGATGCTCCATGCAAATGAAAACAAACAAACAAAACCAAACAAGAAGCAGAGGTAGCTACGTTTACAGCAGACAAAGTAGACTTTAATCCAAAAATGGTAATAAGAAATAGAGGAGGTCATTAGATAATGATGATGAAGGGATTGATTCATCAAAAGAATATCACAATTCTAAAGTATTTATGCACCCAACATCAGAACACCTAAATATATAAACAGATATAAACAGATTAGGTGTAGGTAGACTATACCTCACATAATAAAGTCATATATCACAAATCCACAGCATAAATCATAATCAATTGAGAAAAGCTTTCCTACAAGATTAGGAACAAGATGAGGATACCCACTCCAACCATTTCTATTCAGCACAGTATTAGAAGCAAGAGCAATTAGACAAATAAAAGACAACCAAATTTGAAAGGAATAAGTAAAATTGTCTTTTTGCAGATGTTATGATTGTACACATAGAAAACCCTATAGACTCCATGAAAAATCTGTTAGAACTAATAAATGGGGGCACCTGGGTGGCTCAGTCAGTTAAGTGTCTGCCTTCAGCTCAGGTCATGAGAGACTCTGTTCAGTGAGGAGCTGGCTTCTCCCTCTGCCTCTGCCTCTGCCTCTGCCTGCCACTCTGCCTACTCTTTCTCTCTCTGCCAAATAAATAAAATCTTTAAGAAAGAACTGATAAATGAATTCAGTGAAGTTTCAGGAATACAAAATCAACATACAAAAATCAGTTGTATTTATTTACTTTAAAGACTTAACTGTAATGTTATTAAACTGCCATTTCTTTTTCTTTTAAGATTTTATTTATTTATTTTTAGAAAATTTTATTTATTTATTTTTGAGAAAGAGAGAGGAGAGAGAGCATGAGAGGGGAGAAGGTCAGAGGGAGAAACAGACTCCCCATGGAGCAGGGAACCGACATGGGACTCAATCCTGGGAGTCTGGGATCAAGACCTGAGCTGAAGGCAGTAGTTTAACTAACTGAGCCACCCAGATGCCCATAAATCAGTTGTATTTATGTTCACTAACAATAATCTATCAGAAATAAAAATTAAGAAAACAGTTCTTTTAAGAAAAAAATTATATATACTGAAAACTATAAAATGAATGTTGATAAAAGAACTTGAAGAAGACACAAACAAAATGAAAGACACCAGTGATCATGGATTGGAAGACAAAGTCTCAGTAACATTTTCACAGAAATAGAAAAAAAAAAATCCTAAAATTTGTATGGAACCACAAAAGGTTCTGAATAGCCAAAATAATCTTAAAAAAGAAGAACAAAGTTGACAACATTACACTTTCTGATTTCAAATATATTTTTAAAAAGTACATTAATACAGAGTATAGTATGCAATAAAAAAGCTATATAGATCAAAGAAACAAAAAGGAATTTCAGTAATAAACACATGCCAAACCTGCCAAGAACAAATGGGGGAAATAATAGTCTCATCAATAAATGGATAAACTTGATATCCACATTCAAATGACAGGAATTAGGTTGTTCTCTTAGTCCATACACAAAAATCAATTAAAAAAAAAAAACAGACTTGAATGTAAGACCTGATATGATAACACTCTTAGAAAATATCATAGGGGGTAAGCTCCTTGTCCTGGCAATGATTTTTTAGATTTGACACCAAAGCACAAGTAACAAAATAAAAAACTACATGGGACTACATTCAACTAAAAAGCTTCTGTGCAGCGAAGGAAATGATCAATAAAATAAAAAGCATCCTATAGGAATGAAGAAAATATTTGGAAACCACATATCTTAATAGGGATTAATATTCAAAATATACAAAGCAGCCATACAACTGGACATAAAAATATATAATTAATCCAACCAAAAAATGGGCAAAAAACTGAATTTTTTTTTACACACACACACACAAAAGACATACGGATGGCAAACAGGTACATGGAAAGGTGCTTAACATCACTAATCATCAGGGAAATGCAAAATCAAAACCATAATAAAATGCTACCTCGCATCTGTTAGAACACCTATTATCAAAAAAAATAAGAGATAACAGATATTGACAAGGATGTGGGGATGTAAACTCATACAGTCACTCTGGAAAACAGTATAGAGGGTCCTCAAAACAGTAAAAATAGATCTACCATATAACCCATCCATCACACTTCTGTGTATATATCCAAAGGAAATGAAATAATTATATTAAAGAGATATCTGTATCCCCATATTCACTGCAGCATTATTCACAATAGCCATGGTAAGGAAATGACCTAAGTTATGGAAGAATTGATAAAAAAAAACAGGGTATGCAAATACAACGGAATAGTAGTCAGTTTTATAAAACAAGGAGACCTTGACAATTGAGATAACATGTGTGAATCTAGAAGGTGTTATGCTAAGTGAAATTAGCCAGACACAGAAACAGAAAGACAAATGCTCTGTGGTTTCACTTACATGTGGAATCCAACACACGGGGGGGGGGGGGGGGGGGAGGAAAAGGAAAAGGAAAGAAAACAAAAAGAATAAAAAACAATTGAATTCATAGAAATAGTAGAAGGTGGTTGAAAGGAATGGGTGGTGTGGAAAATGAAGGTTGGTAAAAGAGTACAAATTCAGACTTATAAGATGAATAAGTTCTGAGGATCTATTTATACAACATAGTGACTATAGCTAATAATACTATATTGCATAATTGTTAAAAAAAAAAAAAAACAACTTAAGTATTATCCCTGAAAATAAAGAGGTAAATATGTGAGGTGATGAATGTGTTAATTAACTTGATTGTGGGAATCCTTTTACAATGCATATGTATAGGAATGTGTCATGTTGTGCATATTAAATAGATTATTATTTTGTCAGTGCTACTTCAACAAAGCTAAAAAAAAGTTTCATATTTTGGGGGTTTCTTTCTTGTGATGCATCTGCATATTACCCTGAAAGGGGAAATAGAGTATGGAAACTGATATGATTATGGTATGCGTTCTAATCAGCCCTTGATCCTGACACCTCATACATCCTTTCAGGATATTTGTAATAAATGTGGACATTAAAAATTTAGCAACTGGGGGCACCTGGGTGGCTCAGTGGGTTAAAGCCTCTGCCTTCGGCTCAGGTCATGATCTCTGGGTCCTGGGATCGAGACTCACATTGGGCTCTCTGCTCAGCAGGGAGCCTGCTTCTCCCTCTCTCTCTGCCTGCCTCTCTGCCTGCTCGTGATCTCTGTCTGTCAAATAAATAAAATCTTAAAAAAAAAATTAGCAACTGTATGGCTGAAGACAAAATGTATGTTAAAAAAGTGATAATCATTGATAAATTTTTTTGACAGAAGAGTGATTTAGCAATTATGAAATTACATATACACTAGATAAAAACAAATACAAAATACATTGTAGACACTGGACACCACTATTAGAAAAATACACTGCAAATAGGCAATGGAACTTTGTGATGCTGGATTAGAGTTGGACATACCAGAATGAACTCATATCTATCTAGCTAGGTGTATTTAGCTATATATAGATAGATGATAGAAACAGGGAAAGAAAGAAATATAGGTAAGTGTATATACATCACATTGATCAGAATACCTGCAGACATTACTTAGTTCTGTCCACTGAAAGGCCGTAGAAAATAGTAAAATCAGAGTAACAACAAGCACCCCTATGTCCAGATCTTGGTTTCTAAATACCACTCTTCCTTGGCTTTTGGGGCTCCAAAGGCTCTTTTGGAGAAACTGGTGATTCCAGACCTGTGGCTGGGAAACGAGAAAATGTTCGTGGAGGCTCTTGCAGGCAAAAATTAAGGGAATATTAAAAAAATAATAAGAAGAAGGAAGAAGAACACAGAAAGAAAGAAAAGGCTCTGAATTGCCAAGCTGAAAAAATTTGATCAATGAAATAAGTAATATATTGGATTATGACACAAGAATAAAAGAAATATCTATGAGTCCATACTAACTTGATTGATTAGAGAAATAAATAATTTGGGGGAAAAGACTGAATTTTCCTTACAGAAGAATCCCAACATGTAACCCAAGTATTTATACATATATGTGTAATGAAGGAAAGAAATTAAAAAATCACGATTAGAACACGATAGTAATAATTGTTGTGATTAAGAATCATTCATGATGCTAACAGAAATAAGCAGAATTTAAGAAAAAAACAGGATATTTGCATAGGTGTGAAAATTTTACCTCAAAATATTGATCAATTTCTGTGGCAGTTTTAACAGATTTCCACAAATACTTTGCTTTCAGGGAAGTGGAGCTACAAGAGCTCCTCTTAATTATGAACTAAGTAGACTTGGTAACTCACTTCTAGTGAGTAGAAAATGGAAATGAAAAGTAGTAACTACAATGTCAGGATCTGCTGACACTGCCTGAACTAAGTGGTCAGAGTAAACATCTCTAACAATGATGAAGGATGATATCATATACCTGCTGATACGATGCCAGTGTGCCCTACCACACGATATTTCTTCCAAAAATGTACTACCACAGTCTAATCATGAGAAAATATGAGGCAAACTTACATGTGGGGGCTTTTTACAAAATAACTGACCAGTGTTCTTCAGAAGGTCAAGGTCATAATAAAAATAAGGAAAGACTAATAAACTGTCAGAAACCAAAGTTAACTAGTCAGGCATGATGACTAAATACAATATGGAATCTTATCTGATTCCTGGAACAGGAAAAAAAATATTTGAAATACATTATTGGAAAAATTGGTGATATTTAATACAGTTTTTAGTTTAGGTAATAATAATGTACCAGTATGAATTTATTAATTTTCATAAATGTATCCTGATTATGTAAGCTAGTAACACTAGAGGGCTGGGTTGTAGAGTATAAAGGAACTCTCTGTGATTCCTTTTTAACTCTCCTGTAAATAGAAAAATGTATATTCAAAATAAGTTTTAAAAAAGTAAGTATAAGAGGAATTTCAGTAATTTTCAAATGTAAAGTAAGATAATTAATGCTTATTAATGATGACTTAGAAAAATACAACAATATTTATTAAGAAACAGGAATTGTGTCTTACTTACTCTGTATTTCTTGACACCAAATTATGATTTGTCACAGAAAGAACAAAATATGACAAAGAAGTTACTAATTAATTAAATGAATATTTGTCTGAAGGCTTAATATCACTATTTTCTATAGAGCCAACATTGAAACTTTTGTTTATTCTAAAATGAGTCAATAAATTTGTTTTAACAATAAAATGAGTCAATAAATTTGTTTTAACAATATTTAACAAAATATACAATATCATGAAAATTTCTATACAAATGGTTGTCAAAATCATCACCTCATGATTCAGTTTCACCTTGATCTAATACAGCATAGTAGAGGGTATGTTGGCATGTAGAGTATAGAAGAAGAAGCATATTTTCTACATCTCACTAAATTAAATCTTTGTATAAGTTTCTCAAACTCTTTTTTTTTTTTTTTTGGCCTGTATAAGATTATTTTTTGGTATAGTAGTACAAGTACAACTGACATCGTTTGAAGCTAAGCCATGTCTTTTATCTTAAGGTGTATCTTTCCTTGTACATTTACTAAATTATATATTAAATTTGAAAGGCAAAAAAAAAAGTCTACATCTTTATCTCTCCTGCAAGAACCTTATATCAGTGAAATTTCAATGTCTTGGTCACAAAATCAATGTCTTCATGAATAACATAGGATATCACTAGTGTCCACATAAGATTAAGGCTATTGAAAAATTAATTTGAACTTAGTAAGACACACAATAACAACAAAGAAAACACTACTTTTATGAGCCCTTTAGAGATGCTATATAAAATGACAATCTTTTGGCCATACAGCAGTAATATTTAGCCACCTCTCCTGAGGTCAGCAATTTTATTCATGTCAAGGTATATTAATTAATAGAACCAGAAAACTGACAATATTATCTTCAAATTCATGTCAAAATTGAAGCCAACACTTAAACTTTACCGATTAGATTTCTATGAGAATCATAAAGCAATTAAATGACATATTTAGGAAATAGAGATTAATTTGTGTTCATTCTTTCTGTTTCCCATCTGGGATTGAAACATTATATCATTTGGCATTACATGAATGTCAAATGTTGTATTTGTGCAATATGCTTTTTTTTTTGCTGTTATCTGTGGCTTTCCAGACATTTTTAAATTTCATGTTTTAAAAAATGTGTCTGATCAAGAAAACATAGTTATGTGCTTGAAATGAATAATCTTTGAACACTTTTTTAAAAAAATGGCTAATATTTCTCTCAACTCACATTCAGTTTTTCTCACTGGATACATGTTTGACATGAAATGCTTCAAACATTAAATACCCTATTCACAGTGAATCTTCAGGACATAAATGTGCCAACCAGGAATCCAATATAGATTTTCTACCTTCTTTATAAATCCCAAACACTAAAATTTACAACAATCCCTAAGATAAATAAATATTACTTAATTCATCACCTGAAGAGATCTGTACGTCTGAATTAATTTTAGTTGCCCTCTGTATTGTCAAGAGTGTACTTATGATAAGATTAGTTGTATTGTGTATTAATGACTAATTTATTAACCTCTTTCCTTTTCTAAAATTCAGGTGTACTCAAAGTGCTAAGAAATAGAGTACTTGCAAGTAGATAGAGTTGTGTGTTGAGCTTTGTCATACAGCATATTCGAGGTGATGAATGTGGTCAGGATTCTTAATCCAAAGCCATCATCACCTTCACTCAGCTACAGCAGATCTCCCTAAGTAGTGAGGACACAACAGGTACACGGCATTTTTACTGTCAAAAATATCTTTGACTCCAAATCTCTGGTCATCTCCTCTCATGACTTGGCTGGCCCATGCGTCAGCTAATACTTGCTATTCGACATACAAGTTAGAAGGTAGTATAGCAATAATGGATACCAAAGAAGCCTCTGTCCAACAGCAGAAACAGGACTGAATTAGGAAGCCCCTCAATTCACTCTGTCTCCCACAATTCGATTTGTTATGGAGGAGTGAGTGTGTCTTCAACTCCTCACATATCACACAGCCTTTTTTTTTTAAAGGTTTTATTATTTATTTGACAGACGGAGATCACAAGTAGGCAGAGAGGTAGGCAGAGAGAGAGCAGGAAGCAGGCTCCCTGGCTGAGCAGAGAGCCCGATGTGGGGCTCGATCCCAGGACCACAGGATCATGACCTGAGCCGAAGGCAGAGGCTTTAACCCACTGAGTCACCCAGGCGCCCCTCACACAGCCTTTTTTGTTAGTTCAACTCAATCTTCTAAATTAGTAATTCCCAGGCTGAATCAACCACCAGTAAATACGTGCCCTGTCACAGCCACAGTTTACATAAGCTCTCTGACACTCAGTTTCTATGTGTGATAAATGGGTATGATAATTTATGATTTTCTGGGTTGTAAATTTCAGAGAAAAAGATATGCATGCAAATACTAAGCACAATATATGCCATGTAGGTATTCAAAAATGATACTTTTATTATCACTATTATAAAAATAATAACCTTTGCTCAGTTGATCATTTCAGTGGATCAGAACAATGTGCTTGGGGCACCTGAGTGGCTCAGTCATTAAACATCGACCATTAGCTCAAGTCATGATCCCAGGGTCCTAGGATCAAGCCCTGCATCAGGATCCCTGCTCAGGATGAAGCCTGTTTCTCCTTCTCCTACCCCTCCTGCTTGTATTCCCTCTCTCTGTATTAAATAAATAAATAAATAAAATCTTAAAAAAAAAAAAAAAAAAAAAGACAGCAATGCGCTCCATGGGGCACCTGGGTGGCTCAGTCAGTTAAGCAGCTGCCTTCAACTCAGCTTGATCCTGGAGTCCCAGGACATAGCCCCACAGGGAATCTGCTTCTCCCTCTGCCCTTCCCCTCACTCATGCACGCTGTCTCTGTCTCACATAAATGAATAAAATCTTAAAAAATAAAACAATGTGCTTCTTATGAACTATTGTCTTTTTTGAAAAAAATTACCAAGTCCATTCATCACTATAGTTCAAAGATCTAATGGCAAACCTTTTAAAACTTAAGATTTTACAAATAGGATTAGTTGCAAAAAACAAAAAACACTTCATAAAAACTAACAATATTTTGCCTAAGAATCTTTATAAGAACTTACGTATTACTAATAATTTTCAATATTATCACAAAATGTTATTAATACTTACAATCCACACACACACACACACACACACACACACATTCAACTGGATGGAATGAAAATACTCCTATTACATAGCTCTTATGCTCATACATATATTCACATACATATATTTTCTCCATTTATGCTTCAGGGAACTATTTTGTACATAACTAAAATTTTCCTTTGCCATGAACTTGTGTCCACATGCAATCCCCCTCCAGCTTCCGCCTCTGTGGTGCTAAGGAACAGGTATACCCCTTCAATTTTTCTGTTCATTTTCACGTGTGTTAATTATAATGCAAATGCATAATAAGAAGCTTCCATTGTTGACTGGAATCAGAGGACATACAGACAGTCTTGAGTAAGAATTTGAAATCTGTTTTTTCTTTCTCTTTTTTTTTAATTTTTCTTTTCAGCATAACAGTATTTCATTTTTTTTTCATTTATTTATTTTCAGCATAACAGTATCATTAGTTTTTTCTGTTTCCTAAATCCCCTTATGGTTCTGTCTGAAAGAATATAATCCATTTTAGTTCCACCTTTCTCTCTCTCCATGAAGTGTATTTTTCTCTTCAGTCATTCTGGCAGTTTGAGTTTGTCTTGAATTTACAACCACCACCAAAAAATTGCACTTATTCTGCCACCTAAGCAGCACTCATCCTTTCTTTCAAACATTAGCTTTCCCTCTGAGCTCTCCATTCTGATGTTTATTTTTCCCTCACAACATCTACTTGTGATAGATATGTTTTTATTATTTTTATGCTTTTGAGATTATAAACAACATCCACTTAAAGCTAAAAGGATATTCTCAGTCAAAAGAGGAGGGTCCTGAGCGTGAAAAAAGAATTCCTGTCATTAAATAGTTAATGTCATTAATAGTTAATAGCTAAGTGCCTGTCAGTGTGGTCAGTAAGCAAAAACTGATGTAGTCCTTGCCTGTCCATGGAGGATGTAATCTGGCAAAATAAATTGATGTGTGTCAAATAAAGCACTATTAATTCTGTTAATTAATTCCTTCAACAAACACCGAATATTCACGATTTACCAGACACATTCAGGATGTTGTAGATACAGAAGTGACAAAACATACAAAAAAAAAAAAAAAAAACCTACCTTTTGTCATTAAACTTACACTCTAGTTGTGAAGTCTAAAATAACCAAAATACAAAACAAACAAACAAACAAACAAAAACCTGTGGTGATAAGTAATGAGAAGAAATGGGAGATAAAATGTGAAAAGTGCCAATTGGAAGTTTGACCTAATTCTACCTTACCTGGAAGATTCCCTTATATGGTTCCTGTTGAGCTGGGACATAAAGGAATAATTGGAATAACCTGGCAAAGAAAGGAAAGAAGACCTCCAGGCAGGGGGGATCCCATTTGAAAATCTCCCGTGCTGAAGATGATACAACTTCTCAGAGGAACAAAAAGTTCCTTGTGGTTGGAGGAGAAACAAAAATATGAGAATTTCATTACCTAATCGTTCTGATTATACACATTTAAGCACCAATGGCAGTCTATTCTGTTCATTCTCTTGTTGTATGTACGTATACCTCAGACTAACACAGTCCTCCTTCGTAACTGCGTTTCCATAACTAGCATAAATAACAGAGTTGACACTCTATGTCTAAGAAGTTCAGCTCCTCTATTTGATTGTTCTTGCAATTGTTTTCTGCATTGTAAAGAGGTCAAGCTAGAGTTAGTCTAGGTGTGATGCCTTTGTGTAATATTTATTTGTCATGTGACTTGGACAAATGATTGTTTCAGAGGTTCATTTTACTCACCTATAAAATGAAGGCAATAATACTATTCATTACATAGTTTTGTGAGATTAATATGACGGTGTTGTGTGAGATGATGCATTTAGCACAATTCTGGGATCATAACCAAGCATTCAGAGATTTGTGACTTTTAATGAAAATAATAATAGGGATAATCCCTTACTGCAATAGAATCAATGTGACATATGGACTTCAGGTGATCAAACTTTCATAAACAACTTACATCCTCTGTCACTCCTTGAATTACAGAGAGGGACTTGAGAGGTTTTACTAGCTTAGTAGATAAAACATAAATCTTTCAGATATATTATTACCTGGAATATTATTTCTTTTGTGGCTGTTTCTTGACTCTAAAATATCTCTATTTCTTCCTGGGCTAAAAATTGCCCACTAATGAAAACAATGCTTTTATTTAGCTGAGCCTGTGATAGCGAGAAGGAGAGACTCCTTTAACTACTTCATGACTGCTATGTAGATAGCTAAAGGCTTTTTTTTCCCTCCAATTTTCTTTGTAGCCTTTCAGTTCTGTCCTTGATAATGAAGATTCTTGCAAGACTCACATTCAGGTTAATATGTTACTACATGAATGAAAATAAATACAATGCTCAAATTTTATTTAATAGAGTATCATTACAGCTACAAACAGAAGTGACCAAATAAATAAATTAAAGATGTGATTATGAGTTATTCTTAGAAACAAAATTTATAACATTTTGTGGCCATAATGACAATGATTTCTACTATTAAATTTGAATAAGCTAACCATTTTAAATTTAAATGATACATATAAATGAGCTGTCAGAAGTGTCCCATTATTTTGGTAAGAAATTAAGAAGGATATATATATATATATATAATACACTATCATTATTTCCAAAAAACAATAATTTTTACTCTTTATGACATTCTATTTAAACACTATGCACACACAGAATTCAGATCTCTTTCTAGAAGAAATGAGATACTCATTTTAAATGGCTTGGGTATAAATGTAAGGTCAAGCTGGTGTCAAATCAATCTGAGAGATACTAGATCTATTACTTGAAAGTGGTGCTTGATGTATCTTATCCTAGGTAATAGAACTGGCCCTCCTTGCTAGCTGAGAAATCTCTATCCAGTTTCAATAATACCTTTAATTTTCTGATTTTATTTTGAGGATGAATCTGATGTAAAATACACATAATTGTATTTAAATAATTGAAGCTATCTTGTTTCTTCTGAGAAAATCACCATCTTAAATAAATAACATCCCTTCTGTAACACCAAACAAAACATTAATACTCTTTCCAACTATCTTGAGAATGTTGATTATAAAGTAAGAAGACTTACTTTTGTAAGTATATATCTAAATGTATATTATTCCCCTTAAAATAGCTCATGAAAGATGCTATATGATATTTCCCCACAATGCTACCTTGCTCAAAGTAAATTTTGAACATGTTTACACTGTTGTTAATATAGCAGGTGATTACATTCAAGAACTGGAAATCTGTGTTTTGTGGGGAACTGTAATATTCTGACACAATCTAAAAACATTTAGAGCTCACATTCAATAAATATTGATGGAAGAAATTGAGAAAGAAGGGCAAATAAAGTGAATTAGGAAGCTGTGTAGCATTATTTTTAATAAAAATAGTATGTGACTATAGAGGAAAAATAGTATTCCTGCATGACTCAACCATATTTGGAGAAAATATATTAAGAGAAAATATTGATTTATTTCTGCAGATGTAATATAACTATGTATCAACTTAATGTGGTTATACCAAAAATGTGTTTAAATCATATTTGGATTTATTCTATAAATATAAACAAATTTTAATCAGATTTATATATACTGAGATGAAAGGTTTACAATGGTTTTTAATTTTAAGATGATGTATTGAGCATATGTTGAAACCCTCTCCTTCTGTTTACTTCAGGTACAACAAAATGAGAGCCCATGCATGAAAATAAGGAAGAGAAATTGCCAACATTCAAAAGGAAGACATCTCTAACAGAATAAAAAGCAACAACAACAAAAAACGAAAAACAGCTGTGAACCCAAACCTCACAAAAATTCTTAAATTCAGTGGGCTGAATTTAGAATTAATTCAGAAACTTATAATTAACTTAAAAATTGCTCAAATGGCTTGGATCAGGAGTCTTGAGGACTGTTTACGTCTTGCAGGAATGGAGGGTATAGATGTACACTCAGTAAAAGGCTAGGGGATGTATCTTATCCACAGTTGTGAAACTGCATATTAGAAACCCTACACTACTATTACACAGGACAGAAATAGTATCCCTTACCAAACTTAAGTTATTAAAACACTGTGTTATTAGTGGTGGAATAGAAAAAAATAAACTAAGGGGTGCCTGGGTGGCTCAGTTAGTTAACATCTGCTTTCAGCTCAGGTCATGATCACAGGGCTCCTAGATAGAGCCCCAAGTCAGGCTTCCTGCTCAGCAAGGACTCTCCTTCTCCCTCTCCATCTGCCTCTCCCTATAGCACATGATTTCTCCCTCTCTCTCTCTCTCTCTCTCTGTGTGTGTTAAATAAATAAATAAAATCTTTATAAATAAATAAACTAAGAAACAGAAGAGGAAAAACAAAACAGAATACCAGCAGGAAAAGAATAAATGGAACAAGATGGGATCAGGAGAAAGACAAACCAAAAGAGAATCTTAATGTCACACAACAAACTGAGGGTGGCCGGAGGGGAGGGGGGTAGGGAAAGGGGGGTGGGGTTATGGACATTGGGGATGGTATGTGCTATGGTGAGTGCTGTGAAGTGTGTAAACCGGGTGATTCACAGACCTGTACCCCTGGGGCTAATAATATACGTTTATAAAAAAAAATATATATATATATTATTAAAATAAAAGTCTTGGGAAAAAAATAAAAAAAGAAGTAATACCAGCAACAAAAAACTCATATGTAGTAATTTGATGTACCATGAGAAAACACTGTTAATCAGTTGGGGAAGTAATGATTCATAAAACTTACTGGAAAAATGTGTTTTCCATATTAGGTTATAATGAAACTGGATTATTACTTCATAGAGATATTACAGACTTAAATATAAGAAATGGAAATATAAAATCTTTAGAAAATAATATAAAAGAGTAGCTCTATATCACTACAGCATGAGATGATCTCTTAAATAAGGCACAAACAGAAGTCATATTTAAAAGATAAGCGAATTAAGCTAAATTATATAAAGAACAAAAGCTCTTAGTTCATCATTGTTTTGTTCATCAAAAGGTAACATAAAATGAGTGAAAATATACAAGTAGTATATTTTTATAACATATGTGCACATTTTAATAACACATTAAACCAAAATTGTTTAGTATTTAGAATATATAATATTTAAGAGTTCTTAAAAAAAAACTCAATAGAAAAGTAAATAAGAAACCTGAAGAGGCATGTAAATAAATATGATTATGAATAATGACACACAGATTAAGGGATGCTCAAGCTCACTAGGTTATGGAAATACTGATTAAAACAAAAGTGAAATATGATTTCATATTTATCAGATTAACAACAAATAAAATAGCAAAATACCAAATGTTGGTAAAATTGTGGATCATAAGATCTTTGCACAATTTATTAATTTTTTTTAGTAAAATTGCACAGCCTGTTTCCCCCAACCATATCACTCCAAAGAAACAAATGCACATGTACACTAGAATCTCTATATATGAATGATTCTTATACAGTTGTCCATAATAGAAAAAAAGTAACAATCCAAATCCTTACAAATAGTAAATGGATAAATTGTGTTGTTTTACTAAAAATGGACTTGTTACACAATGAACACAAATGAAGTAAAGCTGCATTCATCAACACGGCTAAATCTCTGTATCACAATATTGAGTTAGAGAAAAAGATCATAGAATAGCTTATATTTCCATCCCTATAAATTATAAGTTTAGACAAAGGGGAAATATTGTTTAAAGTTACATAAATATAGGACATCTATAGAAGCAAAGAATAGATATGAGTAAATGGATACTGAAGCCTATGATTACCTTTGTAGGAGGTGGCACTCAGGAGTACAACCAGTTAAGGAAATGGGAAATATTAAGACATATAGAGATAACAATAACCTCCCTTATCAGATCCATCACTGTGTGTGGTTCAGATCCTACTACACATTTTTGATACACATAAAATTCTAGTTACTGCAATCAAGGTCTATACTCCTTAATGGATATTTAAAAATACTTTTTTTTTTTTTTTTTACTAAACCTGAATTGATACTTAGTGTAAATTTATTTGAAGAAAAAATAATGAACTTCTATTTGTTCCTTTTTAGTAAGATCATCCACTGGGGATAATTTGTACAAACTATTAGAACTCATTCTGAGCTTCTGTAGAAACATTAAACAAAGGTTTATTATATATATGAAACAGGTACATGGGAATTTTATACATGCATAGTAACACTGTTTGAATCTCATAGGTATTTAATTAAAATTCTGAAATAAAAGTTCCATTTAATTTTCTTCATATAAAATAAGGCAGAATGAACTGTTGCTTGGCAGATACACCAAGGAGTACTAGGCAGACAATTCATTAGATAATAATCATGGGAGCAGGGAGGGGAAGATGGATGTTATGTAAAAGAAGGAAAGAGTTAGAAATTGCTTCTTCAACCTCTATAGAAAAAAAAAATTTAACCACAATTCCATCACGGCCTAAGATAAAATAGATTTCCTTGATCTATTTTTTGTTTTGTGACTATTTCGGGTAGACATTTTAAATTTTAAATTTCTTTTATGAAAACCATTTTCTTTCTCACTTTCTATCACAGAATCCCTTCCACCACATAAACAAAGTTTCAACCCAATTTCTACTACACCCATGTGAACTTCAGTAGCTACATGAAATCTAACTGTATCATGCACACTAACCCAGATAATAAAGACGCATGAATGTGTATTTTTCTGAAGAAAATGAACATGTGAAATTATCAGGAAATTAAAAGATAACATAAATAAAATTCTAACTTATTAGACAAAAATTTTGTAAAGAAAATATTAAACAAAAATATTTAAAAAATTAAACAAAAAACTTCTATGACGTATTTTTTGTTATTTCAACCAGCGACAAATCTCTATGTTACTGTTGGATTTTTAAATTTGTTTTTTGCAAAGATTTATTTATTCCTCTTAAAGAGAGAGGGAAGAAGAAAAACACAGATGAGGATACAGGAACTATATGTGCATATTCTTCAATGCTTTTAGAATTTTGGAAATAAATCAATTGTAGGTTTAAAAATTGAAAGAAACATAGTTATAATACTTGTAATATGGTGGGTAAAGATATACACAACAGTGCCATCTATCTAGGGCATAAAGTGGGATTTACTGGGGAAACTTGCAAAAGCACAGCGTCAATGTGATGAGTAACTTGGTTTGGAAAGCTCTGCTCATGCGACAGTGAAACATGAATTGATGATGGCGTAACTCAATACTGTGGATTATGCTCCAGGACAGGAAACCTGCAACCTGCTACTTTATCTTTTTACAGTACAAACATGAGAGTGGGCTTGTACATAGGGGAGACTGGTAAGATTTAGCCAGGGTATTTATTTCTTTCCTGGTGCTAGAAATGCAGTATTGGCTCAGATCTCCAGTCCATAAATCCAGAATGTTGTATCTTTAACTTTCTATTAGGGTGTAAATAGGGAAGTCACGTGGCCTGTGAGAAATCAGAAAAAGTATCGTGGGATGTAAAATTTTTTTCTCTAAACATTTAAGTAATCTTTTCTTTCTTAGTTCCACATACAACCAAGTTGTATACATATTGGGTTTTTTTTCATGACACTGATAGTCTTAGAGAATATTTGCCACGTATCCTGTAGACTACCTTCCAATCAGGATTGTCTAACATTTTTCTCATGATTATAGTTTAGTTGTTAGTTTTTGAACGAATACTGTTGAAGACTTCCTCTAATCCTATCATATCAGGGGTGCATGATATGCTTATGCCATCACTAATGATGTTGAACTTCATAAATTAATTAAGATCTGTTTTTCAGGCTTCTTCAGGATAGAGTTACTCTCATCCATTCACAATACCATTGCTGGAATCCACTCATTAAGCCTAGTTTACCCTCAAGGGAAGGAGTGGTAAGAATGTAGTTCTTATCTATTGAATGAGGGAGTATTTGTGTATATTATTTAGAATTCTTCTGTGGGAAATTTTTTCTCTTGAAATAAGAAGGAGATTTTTTTTTAAGATTTTATTTTTTTAAGTAATTTCTACACCCAACATGGAGCTCAAACTTAAAACCTTGAGACTGAGTCACATAGTCTACCGATGAGCCAGCCAGGTGCCCTAAGAATGACATTTCTGCTACCAGTTCTGCACAGTATCCTAATCAGGTAGAACAATAATCATTAAGGTGCCTATTGGCTAAGTGAACTGTACAAGACAATAAAAGTTTTAAGTAATGGAACTAGAATTTGAATACAGTCAACATGAGAACTCCAGAACTTAGGTTCTTAATTATTACTATTATAATTTTCATTATTTTCTATATATGAAATTCTAAAAATAAACTTTAGAAATGCTTCTTGAATATACTAGATACCTGCTATCAGCAATAGTACATATATAAATGTAATCTTTTAAGAAAATATATATTACTGTCAGCATTACACTTTTATGAAAATTTCTATTTACTGTTGAGAGCAGGAAAAATGGTTTTATTTAGACTCCCTTATAAAAATATTTATAGGATAAAGTGCACTCAAATAATAATAAAATTTTGTCTTTGTTTCAAGTAAGCAAACGTGTCCAAGTATGTTAAAGTTAAGTTGCTATTTATAACCTTATTTATAAAAGTAAAGGTTTAATGCACTTTTGTTCTTCTTGCTTTATTGGCATTTATTATTATTCGTCGTGAGACCCATAACCCCAAAGTATATAATTTAGAAATAAACATGGGTTTTCTCTCTTACTCTTCTACATTGTACACAGCAATATGCTGGGAAAATAAAAAAAACTTTCTTGGTTATAAATCAATAAGTGCTCATTACTAATTGGTTAAATATATAGAATGGCAAAAAATTAAAATATTACTCTATAATCCCATCACTTAACTTTATACATACATATGTATGTATAATATATGTAAATGTATGTAATATATGTGTGTGCTTGTTCATGTGCATTTATACTCATAATATTAATATACTCACTTAAAATATACTCACATAAATATAAATATACTCATTTAAAATTGGATTTATTTATTTTAATTTAAATTCAGTTAATTAACATATAATGTATTATTAGTTTCAGAGGTAGAAGTCAGTGATTCATCACTCTTATATACTACCCACTGAGCATTACATCACATAACCTCTTTAACGTCTATTATCCAGTTACCCCATCCTTCTACTCCCTTCCCCTCCAGGAACCCTCAGTTTGTTTCCTATGATTAAGAGTCTCTTATGGTTTGTGTCCTTCTCTGAGTTCATCTTGTTTTATTTTTCCCTCTCTTCCCCTATGATCCTATGTTTTATTTCTTAAATTCCACATAAGAGTGAGATCATATGATTGTCTTTCCCTGATTAACTTATTTTGTTTAGCATAATACCCTCTAGTTCCAGTCATAGCATTCCAAATGGCAAGATTTCATTTTTCTGATGGCTGAGTAGTAGTCCATTTTATATATATACCACATCTTCTTTATCTATTCATCTGTTGATGGACGTCTAGGCTCTTCCCATAGTTTGGTTATTGTGGACATTGTTGCTATAAACATTGGGGTGCAGGTGCCCCTTTGGATCATTGCATTTGTATCTTTGGGTTAAATACCTAGTAGTGCGATTGCTGGGTCATATGGTAGCTCTATTTTCAACTTTTTGAGAAATATCCATACTGTTTTCCAGAGTGGCTACACCAGCTTGCATTCCCACCAACAGTGTAAGGGTGTTCTCCTTTCTGCACATCCTCACATTCTGACTGGTGTGAATTGGTATCTCACTGTGGTTTTGATTTGTATCTCCCTGATGCTGAGTGATGTTGAGCAGTTTTTCATGTGTCTATTGACCACTGTATATTTTCTTTGAAGTAACGTCTGTTCGTGATTTCTGCCGATTTCTTGACTGGATTATTCATTCTTTGGGTGTTGAGTTTGATAAGTTCTTTATAGATTTAGATATTGGCACTTTATCTGATATGTCATTTGCAAATATCTTCTCCCATTTTAGCCATTTGTTTTTTGGTTTTGTCGATTCTTTCATTGCCCTCAATTTCAATCTGGAGGTGTCTAAAATGAGTGTCTTGCAGACAGCATATTGATGGTTCTTGATTTTTTTTTAAATCCAGTCTGATACCCTGTGTCTTTTGATTGGGGCATTTAGCACATTTACATTCAGTGTAGCTAAAGAAAGATAAATTTAATGCCACTGTATTACCTATAATGTCACTGTTCTGTATATGGTCTCCTTTCCTTTCTGGTCTATGTTACTTTTGAATAACAAGATTTTTGAATGACAAGATGGAAAAAGTCACCTCAAAAAAGAACAAGAGGCAGTACTGACTGCTAGGGACCTATTACTACAGAATTAAATAAGATGTCAGAACTAGGGTTTAGAATAATGATTCTAAAGATACTAGCTGTAAAAATACACCTTTTATGTCTTGCAGGGCTGGTTTAGTGATCACAAATTCTTTTAATTTCTGTTTGTTCTGGATGATTTTTCTCTCTCCTTCTATTTTGAATGACATCCTTGCTGTGTAAGTATTCTTGGCTGCATATTTTTCTCATGTAGCACCCTGAATATATCATTTCCGTCTTTTTGGCCTGCCAGGTCTCTGTAGATAGGTCTGCTTTCAGTCTTTTGTTTCTAACCTTCCTTCCTTGTAGTTTATGAACCTCTTATCCCAAACTACTTTCAGGATTTTCTCTTTGTGTCTGAGATTTGTAAGTTTCACTATTGTATGTTGAGGTGTTGACCTATTTTTATTGATTTTGAGGGGAGTTCTCTATGCCTCTTGGACTTGAATGCTTCTTTCCTTCCCCAAGAGTAGGGAAGTTCTCTATAATTTGCTCCAATATACCTTCTGCCCCACCTCCTCTTTCCTCATCCTTTTCTCAGATTCTTTTTTACCCACAATTTGTCTTCTATATCATTAAATCTCTCTTCTGCTTCATTTATCCTAGCAATTAGTTTTCATTGCATGTTATTAATAGCCTTTTTGATTTTGATATGATAGATTTTAGTTCTTTAATTTCTCCAGAAAGTGAGTCTCTAGTGTCTCTTCTATGCTTTTTTCAAGCCCAGCTAGTATCTTTAGAATCATTATTCTACACCTTAGTTCTGACATCTTATTTATGTCTGTAGTGATAGGTCCCTAGCAGTCAGTACTGCCTCTTGTTCTTTTTTGAGGTGACTTTTTCAATCTTGTCATTCTTGCAGAAACTTTTTAATTTATTTTTTTCCTATTTGTAGCATTGCAGCTATTCTTTTCTTAGATCTCTAGTTGAGTTCATAGGTGTTCAGAATGATTTGATAGCTATCTAGCTGAATTCCTGGGACCAAATGAAACTAAGGTCTTCTATTCTTCCACCAGCTTGGACTGATTTGCAATCAGAATTTTCTTCCCATTCAGCACACTGAATCATGCCCTTCTAGCTTGCCAAGTGTCCTCTTTAATGAGGCTTCTTCTCTCTTTCTAGTTATAGAGTTTGTTTTGTCAGTGCCCTGGCTGATTTCTGAAGTATTTAAGATGATTTGATAGTTATCCCATTGTGTTCCATAGGTAAGACCAGCTTAAGGTCCTCCTACTTGGCCACTATCTTAACTCCTCCCCTCAAACTGGATTTAAATAATGGTATAAAAAGAAGTTTTTATATTGACATGCATATTTATATAAAGGAATGAAGCCTAAAAGTAATAATAAAGGTCATAAACATTACTTTTTAAAATAAAAAACAACGATAGAATAACAAAATAAACACATTTTTGTTTATTTTGTTAAAACACTCTGTTTTAAAGTTTTTACAAATGAAATTACATTGATACTTAATACTATACAATGAGATAAATACTATATTCCATCAAAATACCAATTATTTGCCAGACTAAGATAAATATATTGAGAAAAATATGTAAGTACAAAGAATTTTAGGAAAATTCTAACTCAACAATAAATGAATCAGAAGACAAACCTAAATAAAGAAAGATAAAGAAGGGAAAAACTGAGAATTGTAATGATAGTATACTTATGGATACATAATGTAAACACTAAATATGATTCTTTATGCAGAATTATACATTTTAATAAATTTATAGGAGAAATAATTACGTTTAAAGAAGAAATAAGGGGCTGCCTGGGTGGCTCAGTGGGTTAAGACTCTGCCTTCAGCTCAGGTCATGATCTCAGGGTCCTGGGATCGAGTCACGCATTGGGCTCTCTGCTGGACAGGGAGCCTGCTCTTTCCTCTCTTTCTCTCTACTTGTGATCTCTTTCTGTCAAATAAATAAAATCTTTAAAGGAAAATAAAGAAGAAATAAAAATTTCCAAATTTTTTTTTGGAATGAAAGTAGAAGACCAGGTAAAATGCAGGATTTGGTGGTAATACATCTGGCTTTCACACATTGACAGAGACATGCATGTTTGATTACAAACACAACAAAAAGGAAATTAATCTCAAAAGCAGTGAAAAATAAAGTTGAATTCTCAGTTTAATAAAGGAAAAAATATGAATAAGTAGCAACTTGATAAAATTATCAAAATATTATATAAAATTTAAAAGATAAACCAGAAAGTAAAATGACTCATAAACACAGGTAAGACAAAAAGAGAAAATTTTTCTCCAGTTTTATATTAAGTGCAAATTGAATTAAATGTCTTATCAAAAACAATGCTTATCTCATGATAAAAATTATCAGATTATGAAAAAGTACAATATATTTGCTTTAAACAAATCAGATATCTATAGCAGAAAAGAATATAGAAATATTTTCAAATCTCACAGAAATATACATTTTATAGATATATATAGATATATATTCCTAAATACATAGGAATATGTAAATATATTCCTAAGTTAGGGAATATTTTATTATATTATCATGTTATGGGTAAAAGGAAAACTTTAATGTTTTAAGAGTAAAGATTAAAAAGAACAAGAACAACAACAGCAACAACAACAACAAAACTACCGGTCAATATCCCTGAGGAAAATAGATGCAAAAATCCTCAACAAATCACATTCAGCAATACATTAAAGGGATCATTCATTATGTTCAAATAAGATTTATTCTATGGATGTAAGGGTGTTTCAATAGTCACAAATTGATCAACATTATGCACATTAACAAAAGATAAAAATTATATTATCATCTCAATAAATGCAGAAAAATCATCTGACAAAACTTAAAAATCCATTCTTGATTAAAAACTCTCAAAGAAATTGGCTTAGAGGGAAAATAACTCAACACAAAAGCCATATATATCAAATCCACAGCTGACATCATACCCAATGGTGAAAGACTGAGAGTTTCCCGCTAAGACTAGGAATAAGACAAGAATATCTCTTGCCACTATTATTCAACAAAGTACTAGAAATCCTAGCCAAAGCAATCAGACAAGAAAAAGAATAAAAAGGCATCTATATTGGTAAAGAAGAAATTAAACTGTCACTATTTGCAAATGACATGATACTATACAAAGAAAACCCTAAAAACTCTATCAAAAAACTGTTAGAAGTAATAAATTTATTCAGTGAAGTTGTAGGGTATAAAATAAATACCCAGAAATTGATAGCTTTTCTATATACAAATAAATAAGTAGCTGAAAGAGAAATTATGAAAACTATCCCATTTAAAGTTTCACAAAGAAAACCAAAATCAAAAACCTAGGAATAAACTGAATCAAGTAGGTTAAAAATGTGTACTCTGAAAACTAGAAGACATTGACAAAAGAAATTGAAGGTGATACAAACAAATGGAAAGCTATAGCATTGGATTGGAAGAATTAACACTGTTAAACTGTCCATACTACCCAAAGTAATCTACAGAATCAAAGCATCCCTATCAAAATACCAACAGCATTTCACAGAACTAAAACAAGTAATACTAAAATTTGTATAGAACCACAACAGACCCTGAAAACCCAAAACAATCTTCAAAATGAAAAAGCTGGAGGAATCCCAATTCCAGATTTCAACCTATACTACAAAGATGTAGTAGTCAAAACAGTATGTTACTGGCACAAACATAGACACAGATCAATAGAACAAAGTAAACCTACATTTAGATGGTCAATTAATCTATGGTAAAGAAAGGAAGCTTATATCATGGGGGAAAGGCAGTCTCTTCAATAATTGGTGCTGGGACAATGGACAGCTATATGCAAAATAATGAAACTGGACCACTTTTTAACACCAGGCACAAAAATAAACTCAAAATGGATTAAAGATCTAAATGCAACTTGAAATTATTAAAATCTTAGAGGAAAACACATGAAGTAACTACTTTGATATCAGTCAGAGCAATATTTTTTCTAGCTATATCTCCTAAGACAAGGGAAACAAAACCAAAAATAAACTATTGGGAGTATATCAAACTAAAAGGTTACTGTATATTGAAGGAACTTATCAACAAAATGAAAAGAAAATCTACTAAATGGAAGAACATATTTGCAAATGATATATCTGATAAGAAACTGATATCCAAAATATATAAAGACTTACACAACTCAACACCAAATAATAATAATAATAATAATAATAATAATAATAATTTGATTAAAAAATGGATGAAGAATGTACACAGAGATTTATAAAGAAACCAGAGATGGCCAACAGACACATATAAAGTGCCCAACATCACTAATAATCAGGGAAATTAAAATCAAAACCACAAAATATCACCTTACACCTGTAGGAATGGATAGAGTCAAAAAGAGAGTATGAAGGTTTCCTCAAAAAATTAAAAATGGAAGTATCATATAATCCAATGATTCCACTACTTGATATTTATCCAGAGAAAACAAAAACACCAAATTGAAAAAATATATATACACTCTTATGTTTACTGTGGCAATATTTACAATAACTAAGACATAAAAGTGTCCAGTGATAGATGAATGGATAAAGATGTGCCCCCACAAACACAGTGGAATATTATTTAGCCATAAAAATGGACAAGTTCTTACCATTTGTGACAACATGGATGGATGTAGAGGATATTATATTTAGTGACATAAGAAAAACAAATACCATATGACTTCACTTATATGTAAAATCTAAAAACAAAACAGAACAAATGAATAAAGAAAAAAACAGAATCAGATCTATAAATACAGAGAACTGATGGTTGTCAGAGAAGAGGCTGGCGGAGGTAGGCAAAATGGATAAAGGGGAGTGGGAGACACAGGATTCCAGTTATAGAATGAAAAATCACAGGAATAAAAGATACAGCACAAGGAATACAGTCAATGGTATTGTAATAGAACTGCCTGATGACAGATGGTAGCTATACTGTGGTGAGTACAGCATAAAATACAGAAAAGACATACAAATGACTATCAGACATGTGAAAAAATGTTCAACATCACTAGCCATCAGGGAAATACAAATCAAAACCACAGTGAGATACCACTTTACACCAGTCAGAATGGCAAAATTTAACAAAACAGGAAACAACAAATGTTGGCAAGGATGTGGAGAAAGGGGAACTCTCTTACACTGTCAGTGGGAATGCAAACTGGTGCAGCCACTCTGGAAAACAGTATGGGTATTTCTCAAAAAGCTGAAAATAAAGCTACCACATGACCCAGCAATTGCATTATTAGGTATTACTCCAAAGATACAGATGTAGTAAAAAGAAGGGACACATGCACCCCAATATTCATAGCAGCAATGTCCACAATAGCCACAGATGTTCTTCAACAGATGAATGGTTAAAGAAGATGTGGTTCGTATATAAATGGAATATTACTCAGCCATCAGAAAGGTTGAATAGGTACCATTTGCATTGACATGGATAGAACTGGAGGCGATTATGTTAAGTGATAAGTTAATAAGTTAATAAGCCAAGCAAAGAAAGACAATTGTAATATGGTTTTGATCATATGTGGAACATAAGGGGTAGCATGGGGGAGAACAGGGGAAGACAGGGAAAAACTGAATGGGAAGAAATCAGAGAGGGACCAGGAAACAAACTGAGGGTTACAGAAGAGGGGATGGTGTAACTTGGTGGTAAGTATTGAGGAGGGCACATGTGATGAGCACTGGGTGTTATGCACAACTAATAAATTGTTGAACACTACATCAAAAACCAATGATATACTATATGTTGGCTAACTGAATATAATGAAAATAAGTAAGTAAGTAAATAAATAAATAAATAAAATAAGACACATTTTTAATTTTCAACTGAAATTGCAACTGGTGTTTTTCTGATATATGTTGTCAAACAATAGAAAATTCAATAAACAGGGGTGCCTGGGTGGCTCAATTGCTAAGCATCTGTCTTGGGCTCAGGTCATGATCCCAGGGTCCTGGGATTGAGCCCCACATCAAGTTCTCTACTCAGCAGGAAGCTTATTTCTCCGTCTCCCACTCCCTCCTGCTTGTGTTCCCTCTCTCGCTGTCTCTTTGTCAAATAAATAAAATATTAATAAAAAAGAGAGAGAAAAATCCCAGAAACAAAAACAGAATACCCAGGGAGAAGATTTCCTTCACCATTCTGGGGTGGGGGGGAATTGGCACTGGGATCATCAAATGAAGATCATCAAAGAGTGATTAAAATATCAGTCAAAAACCTACAATAAAGTGGAAAACAAAAGAAAACTGAATCCATTACTGATCATAGTAAGGGAGAGATACAGTGGTCAGGCACAGTGTGTCTGAGAAAGTAAGTCTACTCCTATATTTTATACTGGTATTTGGGAATCATTGAATTTAGGGATTTATGGACTTTGAGAGGTGTGAGTGGATTAATACCATATGTAGAAAAGTGGGTACTCCAATGAGATTGTCATTGATTAGGTGTCACTCAGAAGTGTGATTTTTGGAGTGGGTTTGTCCTTGATTGGCTGGTTTTCAGAAGAGAGAGAATGACATTAATTGGTTGCAAAATTGAACAGTTCTGGTCTTGGTGACTCCTTGTTTCTACGGCTACAGACCAGTGAATTTTTACAATGTGTTTGAACTTTCACTGAACCCTGATCTTTACTAATGTAGTTAATTTTCACTGAAAAATAAAGTTTCATCTGTGGAAATCTGATTCTCAGTTTTGCATATTAATCACCCTGTTTATCTTATTTTCATTTTTTTTTAAAGATTTTATTTATTTATTTGACAGAGAGAAATCACAAGTAGATGGAGAGGCAGGCAGAGAGAGAGAGAGAGGGAAGCAGGCTCCCTGCTGAGCAGAGTGCCCGATGCGGGCCTCGATCCCAGGACCCTGAGATCATGACCTGAGCCGAAGGCAGCGGCTTAACCCACTGAGCCACCCAGGCGCCCTCTTATTTTCATTTTTGAATGGTTTTTTTAATCACCTCTTGGGAACATGGCAGTGTTACAATGTTCATGACTCCAGGCAACAGGCATCAAATGGCAAAAAATAAACAAGAACTACAAATGTATATTAAGGAGTGTTAAAGATTTAAGATAACCTTGTTTTAATGATTTGGGAAGATTTCTACTTTGGGTAGTCATCTGCTTGTTCTGAGAATGTTAGGCAAGTAATCAACTGTTATGGACCCTTTGCTTCTATAGCTTCTCTACAAAAAATCTCCATTTAGATTGTGAGATTATGAGAACAACACTCCAAATCTAGTAGGATCCCTTTTATCTTCTAAGGGCTATATACGGTAAGATAGAAAGTTTTCTGAATTAAGGGCAAGGCTATGCCTGGGTCAAATCACACACACACACACACACACACACACACACACAATCTAGTTGAATATACACTCATATTATTGGATTGAAAAGTTGGAATTCCCAGGGGTACCTGGGTTGCACAGTTGGTTAAGTGACCGACTCTTAAACTCGGTGCACGTTATGATCTCATAGATTACAGGATTGAGCCCCATGTCAAGCTCCATGCTCAGAGGGAGTCTGCTTGAGAGTCTCTCCTTCTGCCCCTCCTCCCATTCTCTTGTGTGCTCTCTCTCTGCTCTATAGATAAGTAAAATCTTTAAAAAAATAAAGAAAAGTTGGAATGTCCAAAGTAGGAAACATAAACTCTAATACTAGTTCCCTGCAATCTTGGAAGATTTTCTCTATCACTGTCTTAGTTGTTGTTGGTGGTGGTGGTGGTGGTGGTGATGGTGGGTGGCTTCCTTAGGATTTGTTCATTTTAGAGAGAGAGCATGTGCATGAATTGGGGGAGAAGCAGAGGGAGGGAACCTTTGAGAAGATTTTCCACTGAGCATGGAGCTTGATGAGGGCTCAATCCCAGGACCCATGAGATCACAAACTGAACTGAAACCAAGAGTTAGTTGGAGGCTTAATCAACTGAGCCACCCAGGTGTCCCTCAGCCCTGGTATTTTAAATTACTATTATTTCTCATATTAAACTCACCAACAAACAATGTTAAGTCAAAATTTGGTATTAAGAATTTTCTAGACAATCCAGAACAAAACAGAAACACAATTTTGTTTAGGCAGACAAAAACAAAACCAAAGTAATTAGCAAGAAAATAAGCAGTTTAATGGTTAAAAAAAAATTAATGACTTTATCAAAACTAATTATTCAACTAAAAATACTAGGTCTGGTTATCTTATATAAAGCTCTTCATCTAATGCCCTTAGAGCCAAAAACAAATAAAATAAAATAAAAAATAAAAAGCCTTCTTCTTATGTCCTTAATGGGAAAACAAACAAAGTGGAATACTTGAAGGGGATTAAGAGGTACAAACTTCCAGTAATAAAACAAATAAATTATGGAGACGAAAAGTACAGCATGAGAATATAGTCAATAATATTATAATAACTGTACATGGTGACAAATGGGAATTACACTTAAAGTGGCAAGCATTTCATAATATATGTAATTATTGAATCACTATGTTGTACACCTGAAACTAATGCCAGCTATACTTTAATTTAAAAAAAAGGATAACAAAGTAAATTTAGCAATTAGAAACAATCAAAATAATCAAAACTCATCTTGTGCTTTAGACTGATTCATCTCACAGCCAATCTGAAGGATAAAAAAATTTTGGACACAAGGGTCTTATTGAGGACACTAGCTGGTCTGACAATCTCCTGAAATTCTTCTAAGTGAGTGTTATAAAAACGTCTTCAGTGTAATTTCCAGAACTCTCAATGAATGATCTAAATTAAAAGAGAAAGTTGAATGTATTGCTTGCTATACTAAGGAAGAGTTATGCTGCTCAGGCATAATCTCTTCAAGCAGCACAGATTGTTGATCTTTTAAACTATGATGCCCAATGTAACAGTCACTAACCAATACAGCTATGATAATTTTAATTATCACATTAAATTATAAAATTTAAATCAAATGCAATTTAAAATTCAATTTCCCAGTACACTAGACATGTTTTAAATACTCAACAGTCACATGGGGCTAGTAGCTATCATGTCGAACACTCAGATAAAAATATTTTTCACCACTGCATACATTTCCACTGACAGCCTTGTTATATAAAATTTTGGGGAAGACTATCTGAGATATATATATATATTAGTATCATCTGTAGAAATAAGACTAATTGAATGATAGTATTGAAGGATTTTCACCCAGAAGTGTACTTACTGGAGTTTGTTACTTGCTGATTTTTATAAGTGAAGTGGGGACAGAGGGAACAGATGAGATGCTGACAGGAATTGCTGGAATGAAAAAGTATGTTCACCGAGGCAAGCTGTTATTGACAGACTGAAGCTGGTTCTGGTGGCTATTAGTTATAATGACTCTAGAATACAGAGAATTCTTCTAAGCATATGATGACTTCTTTTATTCTCACATTGGCAAAGCAATGGACAAAAATGTCAGTGAAATTAAAAAATATATAAAATTCCCAATTAGAGAAAACATAAATAAAATTACTGTACAATGTGTGTAATCTTTTAAAGCACAGTGGGATTTATTAAATAGAAGTATCTATCTGGAAGATGATAAAAGTATGCCCTGTTTCATACCATGTACAAATATAAAATTGGTATGCACTTACATTACCAAAGTGAAGCAAAATGATTTAAAAATATTTTTGAATGGAGAATGTAAAATATCAACATGGTAATACCTGCTTGGCAGACTGGATACAAAAAAAAATTTAAAAATAGAGCATAGAGCTACTTGTCTATGCAAAATTTGCAAATATTTCCCAGGAAAATATTTTGATAGTGTCAATTGATAAAATTTAGGTTTATAAAGTGGAAAACCAACAAAACCTCTTTGTGGAAATGGAATATATAACCCATTATAGTTTGTCCTTAGGCAGATGTGCCCATGTCAGATCAGGCAGGAGGAAGTAGTAAGTTGAGAAAAGAACTCAACAACCATAAAGAATTATAAAAATTTCTAAACAAAAAGTTTTCTCATGGAAAATAGACATCAGAAAAATCTGAATGAATATTTACAGTGTACTTTTGCGGAAAAAGATGTTTGGACATCTCTGAAAAACAAGTAGGACCTATCCTCATTTAGAAGATGGGAGGCAGTAATTCAGGGCAAGAGACTATGGACAAAAGCATAAATGGCCAAATACTGTGATACATCCTAAGGATCACACTTACTTTGTGAAACTGTATGTCATGGTTATAGTGAAAGGTGCATTTGTAGGAAAATCGAAAGACACACTGGGTGTTACATGCAAACAATGAATCATGGGACACTACATCAAAAATTAATGGTGTACTCTATAGTGATAACATAACATAAAAATTAAAATTAAAATAAAAAAAAAGAAAGATATTGGAAAAAGAACTCTCTTGGAACCTGGTAAATCCAACGGTGAAGAGGAAAAGTATTCTACGAATCATGAAGAAAACTGTCTGTTATACAAAGATGGGTTGAGTGCGGCATTGACATGGTCAGATGTTCATTATAACCAATCTGACTGAGCATTTCAACTTCTTTTACACAGTGTCTTGCAATAAGTACACTCATCGAAACTCCTAAGATACAAATTAGTTTTTAAGTTGTATTTATTTGTTTTTATAAGTAAGGTAAAATATTTTAGGGGAAAAAAAAAAAAGGTCTTCTTAACATAAAGTATCTCCAGTACTGCTTTGTAAATAAAGGCTCAAAAATCATATCTAATCACATTTGCTTTGAGTTTGTTGTTGTTGTTAATGTGCATTAATTAAGTCATAATTTGATTTCCTAAAACCTAATCTTTTGATGAAAATGTCATTAGCAGAGGCTAATGGTGAATTTATATATGAAGTGAACCATTGCATAGCTCATTAAAATTAAATACTATGAAGTTAAAAAAAAACTGATGGGGAAAATTAATGAACATAAAGTTTTACTTTTCAAGTTTTATTTTGAAGGTTAAGTTCTTATTTTTCAAATAATCACATCATTTAGGGTTTGTTAAGTTTTGAAATATTTGACAAAACAAGCTTTTTACTTTCTCAAAGGTGTATAAACAGTTTTGAAACAATTTATTTGGAATATTCTTCTGAAAGTGCAAGTTTTACTCTTTCATACTTTCTAGCTTTTCTGATTTTCTACGTGGTTCTTAATGTTAATTGGCAAATCAAAAAACTACTGAGGCTTTTCTAGGAGAACAATGGGCTCAACTACTGTTACAGTGAGCTGCCTCATGTGTAGAGGTTAAATACTGATTATAGAGTTTAAAAAAATCTATTACCACATATGATGGGTAAATCAAATATTTGAACACAAGTTCACCAACTTTTTCTGTTGAGTTTTTGTGAACTGCGCCATTTTCCCCTCAGAATAACCACATATACTATGTTTATGGCCCTAATTTCAACATAGAAGTTTTATGTTGAAAAATAACATAAACATTTGGTCCATAGCCTATATGTGTGCCTTTGCTCATTGCTCATTTTTTAAAGACTAGGAAATGAACCCAGTGTGAAATTTTCATTTTTTTCAAAAGATTCTACTAATTTATTTGTCAGAGAGAGAGAGAGAGAGAGAACACAAGCACGGGAAGCAGCAGGCAGAGGGAGAAGCAGGCTCGCCACTGAGCAAGTTGCCCAATGTGGGACTTGATCTCAAGACCCTGGAATCATGACCTGAGCCAAAGGCATACACATAACCGACTGAGCTACCCAGGTGTCTAGAGATTTTCATTTTTTAAATCTCCAAGGCAAATATATTTTTTCAAATAATTTTGAATATATATATAGATAGATAGATATCTATATATATACACACACATATATGTACATATATATAATTGAAATGCTTAATTTCTAATTCTATTATATAAAAATTGGTTACTCTGCATTTAAGTTGTGATTCTCACTATTCATGAATAAATTTTTATTACCAGTTGACAAATTATACCTTTTAATGCTGTCATCTTAAAAAAACACAGAAAAAAGATAGTTATGTGTTTTCTTTGTTTACGGAGTAGAGCACTTTAGTGATTAAATACTTCTGTACCTTTGATGACCATATAAATTATTCTTTGCCTCATTATTATATATTTTAATTGTTTATTACTTGTCACTTTCTCTTCCATTACGTGCCACAGTTCTGTTTATTATATGCCAATAAACTTTAAACAGGGAACTTAAATGTCAAGGCACTGAAAATAAATGAGTGAAGCAGACCGGGTTTGTTTGATTATTTATCCATTCATTCACTAAATAATTTTCCATTTATCAAACATTTATTAAGTACTTCCTATGTGCCAGGCCCACTTCTAGGTTCCTAGAACATAGAAAAAAACAAAATAATGGTCCTTACCCCTTAATTCTTACAGTCCACAGGGAAAACCAGACAATAAAAAAATAAACATAATAAATAATTGCAAGTTTAGAAGGTGAAATGATCTACTTGAAGTGTAAAAGCAGTTCCAAAAATGTACTGCCAGGGGTGAAAATGGCTTAGGTTAGTGTTGGGGGAGGGGAAACCAATTGATGCTGTGTTTCCAGACAGGAACTGATGCCCTGTTAAATAAAAGGCTACTGTGACAAATTTCTTTTTTCCAAAAGGAGTGACAAAAACTGATTTTGATGTAAAATTTCCTGTTTTATAATCAATATTTAACAGCATTGTTGGACACTCTTCAGATCATATAAAACGTACCTGTGTGTCTCATGTGCACCACAAACCTAAGTCTAAAACCTGACACCAGTCAAGTTATTTCACACTAGTTTTCTTTATTGTTAAAAGGTTTCCACTTCACTCTTTCTTCTTGTCAGGAGCCATTCCATTGCATAGCTCTCTCTTCTTGTGTTGATATTAACATCACATCTTAATTCTGGCTGAAAAATCTGTGATGAGTATTATTTAATAATTTGAATGTTTCTCAGATAAATTGTATAATATTGCTGTGTTTTAGCATTAAAAAAAAAAAACTTGACCCCATACTTTTTTTTTTTACTATTGAAGGTTAATGAAGTTAATATTTTTAAGAAGACCTATGAATATTTTTTAAAATACTTTCTAGCACAAATCATTCAAATCTTATTTTCACAAATATTAAAATTGTTCTGACTTAATGAGATGACTAACTTTGATTTTACAGTATAAGGTAGACTCTGCCAAAACAGTTATTTAAAAACCCAGATTTATAGTTTAAATTGTTTTTGTACCCAATTATAATTTAAAACATTCCAAAAATATTGCCATTTTTGAAAATCTAAGTGACAAAAATATATGCAGAAAATTGTGAAAACTATTTCAGTGTCACTTCAAGCCTCTATCTCCAACCTGTAGGCACTGTTTACGACTTCTTCCACCTGTCCCTCTACATAGGTCTTCTGTATTAGACACATTAAAAGAATCTAATCAGAGTTGCTAGGCTGCACTTGAAAATGAGAGTTTAAAGATGGGATTGGGATGGAGACAAACCATAAGTGACTCTTAATCTCACAAAACAACTGAGGGTTGCTAAGGGGAGGGAGGTTGGGAGACTGGGGTGGGGTTATGGACATTGGAGAGGGTATGTGCTATGGTGAGTGCTGTGAAGTGTGTAAACCTGGTGATTCACAGACCTGTACCCCTGGGGATAAAAATACATAATATGTTTATTTTAAAATAAACAAATAAATAAATAAAATAAAACGAGAGTTTATGTTTGAAATTTTTGTGAGCAAAGCTGTAATGTTATGAAATGTAAATTATTTAGATTTTTTAAAGTTTAAAAAAATTAAATATAGAATAAAACAGGGATTTTGGTTTATTACAAACTTGTGAATTTCCTTATTTAATACCATATGAGCTCTAGCTTATTTTTCATGGAATAAGGTTATGTGATCTTTGTTTTGCTTAAGTTACTTAGGAATCATATTTTTTCTGCATATGAAACAATTACTGGAATAATTCATTTTCATCTTCCAAAATTGCCACTGTTTGGTGTCTGTCCACTTAAATAATTTTCCCTTTAGGGAATAAAGTGCAAGTTTTAGTAGAAACTTACATGATTTTGGAACTTTCCCACTGAAAGCTGTTTAGTGTGTAACTTTTGCCTCTAATTCATATTCTGAAACTTTACCAGAAGCTTTGATTCATTGATAATGTAAAACACCAACAAATTTTGATCATGTTTTCTACTTAAAAGTATTTTCAGCATCAGTCTAGTATAAAGGATGGGAAATTAAAACAATTATCATACAAAAAATAAGAGGAAAAATATCTACCATATAAGTTTTATCAAGTTATTTCAAATAAATTTGACTGTCTATGAAAAATTTCTATTTCAATACATTCAATGCTTGTAAAGTTACTTTCAATTTGAAACAAACCTCCAACCCCACCAGACACACACAAAAAGAACAATCTGGTTGTCGAGATAGAAACAGGTTGTCTATGGATTCATGGAGGCCATAAAATATCTGCCAAATATCTGTAGACTCTACATCTCCAACAGATAATTTAAGAGTTGTGTTGAGGATTACTGGAACTAGGAGTATTCTTGATGATTGGGTAAACTCTTCCAGGAAGTAGAAAAATTAGGTGAAGCGTTTTAAAGAGGCTGATAGTACAAACATATTGATGTCTGAGTGAAAGGAATTTTAGAATCAGGATCATGAAAGATATCCAGGATTGTGTTAAAAAAAAAAAAAAGTATAAATATTCTAGGATATCTAAAGAAGAGGTACTGGAGAAAAAGAGTATTTTATTTTATGAGTATTATAAAAAGTGTCTTATAATTTGTGATCCTTATTTGCAATATATTACAAATTTCTCTTCTATCATTTTTACTTTACAGAAGTATGGCTAGAGAGATGGACAGGTATCTAGCAAGGCTGCACACCACTCATTGCTGTCTTCTCTTTCATTCATCTCATGGCCTCTAATATGATTCCTTTTTTAAGTGCATTTCTCTGGTATATCATGAAATACTCTGTGAATTTTTGCCTCTTCACTTCCTCTTCCTTTCACTGCACCTGAGTATATAGCATCCTGAGGTTCCTGGTCTTCTCTTTTCATATCCATGTACTTCTACCACCAATTTAGCAGATAAGCAGTCCTATAGCAGTCTGACCTTTTTTTTCTTTGTAAATTACACTTTCTTTTTGTCTGAAATAGCATTTACTTTGTTTTCCCTTAACGATTCAGTCACCTTACCAAACTATATCTATTTATGTGTTTTATAGTCAATCCTCACAAGAATTTAATAAGCAGTAGATTAACCCTTAAAAACCACACTGTAGCTTAAAAAAGTTATGCTATGTCTATTATGTTGCCTCCTCTCCACTCAGAATCATCAAACACAGCCTCACAGATTGTGTCTCCTGCTGTTGTGCGATATAGTGGTCCTGTCTCCATCTGTTCTATTTCTGCCTTTTGAGATTCCTCTGGTTTTCATGTCAGATTCCCCGAATCAATCCACAGATCTCTTTAGGTTTTCTTAATGAGGTATTTACCTTCATTTTTTTTGCTTTTGTACTTTGAAACATCTCTTGCATAGGGTATTTTTCAAGACATAGCAATAATCTTCTTCAATTGATCTAATAAATGTTTTAAAATATGTTAATTTTTAATATTCTTTTCATCTTGTATATGAAATTCCATGTGTTTTACACACATATGTATGTGTGTGTGTTTTACACACATATATATGTGTGTAGGTATATATGTACATATATACCTATTCACATATAGGTTTCATAAGAGTCTTTCGTACCTTTAGAATTTTTTTAAAAGATATTATTTATGTATTTGACAGAGAGAGACACAGCGAGAGAGGGAACACAAGGAGGGAGAGTGGGAGAGGGAGAAGCAGGCTTCCCGCTGGGCAGGAAGCTGGATGCAGGGCTTGATCCCAGGACCCTGGGATCATGACTTGAGCTGAAAGCAGAGGCTTAACCCACTGAGCCACCCAGGCGCCCCATACCTTTAGAATTTTATCTGATATTCACATCTTTGACTGTTGGGGCACCTCAGATATGTTGTTCATTACTTTGCTAGACTGGGATTTATTCTTGATGATATTTCTAGTTCACCCTTGAAGCACAAAGAGGAAAATTCTCTGGTCCTATGTTCTCCAAGCTTTTCTAAGCCTCAGGAGTGGAGGAGACTCAGATACCTCCTTGTCCACTTGCCCTCTCCATGGATGTCAGGGAAATTGTTTTTTTCACATAGCCAATGTATGCTTTCTATTTTGAGTGGACTTTGTGTCTCTTGGAACCAAGCTTTTTGCAAGGTGAGTGAATCTTTGCCTGTAGTTTCTTGTTCATTAAGAACAGGCAACATCTGGCACAAGCTGCATTTTCCCACTTTCTCTTGAAAACTGGAGGATGACCCTGTTTTCTGAAGCCCAAATCTAGCAGCTGCTTGTCTCAAATTAAACGAGCAAGAGTTAGAAGTGGAGGAGAGACCAAGAATTGAAGAAAAAAAAATCTCTTTGTTTTTGAATGACTCAACACATTGTTAACAAAAATAATTTTTTTCCATCTATACCAAGATTGAAGTGAAAACTATAGAATATTCAGTCTCACCACACCCAACCCCCAATAAAAGGTTTAGAATTACAAATCTTGAATCACTTTTCAGAAAAACTTTTGTTTCCAAAATAAGTAAATCTATTAAATAAATAATAAATTCTTTTAGATGAGGTTCTTAGCCTCTTCGGCATGGGAAATTACTGATATTATTAAGGATTGTTATGAGACAGCTTCAGTAAGTTACTTGTTTGATAGTCTTTTTTTTTTTTTTTTTAAGAGACATTTATTTATTTGAGAGAGAGAGAGTACATATGCCCATGAGTTGGGGCAGAGGCAAAGGGAGAGAGCCTTCAAGGAAACCTCCAGTGAGCATGAGCCCAGCACAGGGCTCAATCTCATCATCCATGAGATCATACCTGAATGAGATCATACCTGACCTAAAATCAAGAGTCGAAAGCTTAACTGACAGAGCCACCACAGCACCCCAACTCATTTAATATTCTTAAACAGTACATTTGTGACACATATGTTGTGGAATTCTTACATTTTTTGTATTCATATGCAAGTATAAACGTTTCTTCTGAAGCTGAATAGATTTACATTCCTATGTTTCATTTTAATGAGGTCAAACTGTTTCTGTATGCTTAACTATACAGAAGACAGAAGCTGACAAAAGAAAAAAAATATTGCTGCACTATTTGAAAATAACATTATATATTTGAGCTATTTTATTATTTATTTTACTACTTTATTATTTGTCCAATTACACTTTTATTATTTTTTCTACTATTATTTATTTTATTAAATATTTAGAAAGTTTATTTTATTATTTATTTACTACTAGTCCTTGAAATAATGCCTTTTACACGGTGTATATGGGGCAGTGAATATCTATCAAATGACCAAAGACTCTGGTAGGAACTTGAAATTTTAATTTTCGTACAAATAAGAATTATTGGGGTCTTTCTGTGTAAATGCATTTTATAAATGTATGCTTATCAGTTTTTTTGTAGATGGTTGAACACAGTTGTATTTTAAAATATACTTTGTCATGAAATATTTTATATATTTGCAGCATATTATTTTAGTTTGCTTTGTTTTCTTGGATATGGAATGAATCTTTAGAAAAAAATAATTTATAAAATTTTAGGGACACAGAAAGTCGCATGGACTTTATCTTAAAAGAAGCCAATCAGATAGTAGCCTCTTTTCCACAAATATGTTCTGACACACAAAGCAAAAATGTGACTTTCAGTAACATGTGAGTATATTGAGTGTGATCATATATTACTTTTCATACAATTTTAGCTCATTGCTTTTTAAATTAAAAACGGTTTTCTAGGTATTCTCTTACAGTGTAAATATCACACTTGCATGTTTCTTATAAATAAATAATTAAAACTTTATGAATGTCATCTGTAGTTTGCATAACACTATTATACTCTTTTTTTTTTAAATGTAGGCTATTTCATCAGCAAATAAAGACTTAAAAAATAGGTGGCATAGATATTTCTTTTCACACAAATCCTCTAATACATCACATCTGTGTTTTTAAATCTTTCTAAATTACACTGGCAGAGGACCACGTAACAACTCAATCCTGTTTAGCTGCTTAAAAATATAGGGCAGCTGAGTCTGTTATCTATTCTCCAAGAATAGAAACTAGCTTATTTTAGTAAATCTGAATATTTCACACTTTAAATTTGTGTGCGTGTTTGAGGGCTCTGTTTACTTCTGACATTGAGTCACCTTAGATTAAGGCTGGTTATATGAGAATCTGCCATACTTCTATAAAATTCAAACTGTAATAGAAGAAAAACTAAAGAGAAACTTTAATACATGTACACCACTGGTTCAGAATACTGGGTAAGTTATAATAAGAAAAAGTTCTGGATGTTACTTTTAGCCTACAATATAGAATCACATTGCCACTTGAACAAGTATCTTCTACCATTAAAGTACCTCAAAATCCCATTAAAGCACAGAGACTTGCCCAAGCTTGAATGATAAGTGAACATTGAAACCACAGCTACCATTGAACTCAGCTACCATTCCTGGACTTTCTAATTTTAGAATCACTCTTACAAGTAGTTTAAAAAAGAAAAGTTAAAACTGTTCAAGGATTGCTATAGGAAACAACCACCATGTAATAGTACCTTCTAAGTAAATATGATTTTTAAAGATGGACATAATAAAAAAGGTAAAAATTATCAATCAACTCATTATTTTAAAATCTAGTTACTGATTTTTCAGGCTTCTTTGAAAAAGTCCCCTTATTATATATGAGACATATTTATTGTGCAACATCATGTGCATTTTATTTTATTTACTTTTTAAAGATTTTATTTATTTATTTGACAAAGGGAGAGAGATCACAAGTAGGCAGAGAGGCAGGCAGAGAGAGGGGGGAGGCAGGCTCCCTGTTGAACAAAGAGCCCAATACATGACTTGATCCCAGCACCCTGAGATCATGACCTGGGCTGAAGGCAAAGGCTTAACCCACTGAACCACCCAGGCGTCCTCATCATGTGCATTTTAAACTAACCTTTGTTGTAAGAATTTCAATAATAAAATGATAGGTTATTAATACTTACTATTTAAAAGTATAGTGACTCAATTTTAAGAAAATATATTTTCTTTTTTTTTTTTTTTAAGATTTTTTATTTATTTATTTGACAGAGAGAGATCACAAGTAGACTGAGAGGCAGGCAGAGAGAGAGAGAGGGAAGCAGGCTCCCTGCTGAGCAGAGAGCCCGATGCGGGACTCAATCCCAGGACCCTGAGATCATGACCTGAGCCGAAGGCAGCGGCTTAACCACTGAGCCACCCAGGCGCCCAAGAAAATATATTTTCTAACATTGGTTGCTTTAGTAATTTTATGGAAATTATGAATCTGTACTGACATTAAGTACTTTTTATTATTTCATGTAAACATTCACTCTATTAAAATGTAATATTTCTTACAGAGAGCTACAGTATCTCAGGATAGATTTGGCTGTTTTTTTATTGACTAAATTTAATTTTAGGACTTTTGCATATTTGCATTCTCACTAATTTATGTATTTGTTATAAACATTTTTAAAAAGATTTTATTTATTCATGAGAGAGAGAGAGAGCTGTGCAAGACAGAGCGCAAGCAGGGGGAGAGTAGAGGGTCAGGGAGAAGCAGGCCTCTCACAGAGCAGGGAGTCCAATAGGAGGCTGGATCCCAGGACCCTGGGATCATGACCTGAGCTAAAGGCAGTCACTTAACTGACTGAGCACCCAAGTGCCCCTATAAAATTTTTCTATGAAACAAAATTTGAAGAGGAAATTTTATACTTTTATACCTTATAAAATTGTCAATAAAATTTATGTGGAACCTAAGAATTAACTTTCTTGGTAGACACTGAAACATTAGTTTGCCAGGTCTCCTTGAGTTTGTGCTTTTAATATTTTAAAATCTTCTGTGACTTAAGTCTCAGCCCAGTTGCTTTGTGAAAGAAATGTCTACAGTGTATATTCTCAGAATACCACAAAGCTCAATAGGCCTGAAGATTTTCAATTTCTGCTTTGGTACAGTTCATAAAATTTCCATTATAAAAGATTTCTTTAAAAAAAAAAACTAACTTGTATTAATGTATCAGTTCAGAAAAGATAATTTTTTAAAAATCTAAACATTATCAGAAAACTAAACTGAAAGAATTTGCAAAATATTCTATAACACATATATTTATTTTCCTGTAGTTTTTTTTTTTTTAACTGCAGTTATCAGTGAAATGACACGGTGTTTACAAAGTAGAAGCTGGGTTTATAATGAAGCAATTATCACAATCCACTTGAGAAGTGACAACAGTAAAGCAATGACTGTCCTGCCATATCCTTACTGTCAGAGACATAAAAAAAGAGTGGCTCATTACTAATGAACAGTGCAGAAGAATGAACAGTAATATTAATGGACTTTGCAATGTCTGCATAATACCTAGGATAATTGGGTTTGGAGTAGTGAATCAGAGCCATTCACAATAGATATAATAAAAGCTTCACCTTTCTTTATAAAATAAAAATGGCTCATATCATTGTCTAAGATTTTATTTTTTAATGGAGAAAACTGACTAAAACCTTCTAATCAAACAGTAGGTGAATTTTCTGACATTAATCTGGGTCTCTTACTAACAACCTGTGACTATTTTAATGTAATGTTTATTTTTATGTTACTGTTAAATTTAGCATGCTTATGAATTTTATGGGAAATTCTTATTGCTGAGAAAATACACCTCCTTTACATAGATGATAGATTTTTTTTTATTCTGAAGTGAACTTTAAGTTTATCTAGCTGCAGAATGAAAGCACTGAAACTGGAAGTGATATGCTTGAAATGACAAAAAAAATAAAGTTATAAAAGAAGTTAAGGACGGGTAATATCAAGATTAGATTTTGTGACTCTAAATCCCAACTATTTTTTTCTATCACATAACAATATTTTCCCAAATCCCAAATTAGAAAGTGCCAAAGGATAATAGAAAATGCAAATTATAGTTAATAAAAGTTGGTCTGATTTCAAGGTCAGAGGTCAGGTTAAGTATCAGTCTTGACAAGGAAATTCAAAGATAATTTAGATTATTTTAAAATTTAAAAGAACATGGAATATTTGATGTTCCAGAAGAGAAGGGTTTCTAAAATGATAACATTTATAGTAATTTTTATGATCCTCATGGAACCTCTAAATACAATACAAATTCCCTAATATCTAATAAATTCCCTCCTTGGCTTTCTACTCTCTTCTGTACCAACTCCTACAAACTATAGATTTTGTTTACAAAGTGCTTCCTGCTAGTTCTACAAATACTGTTTTGGCAGTTTCATATTTGGTTACATATACACTGTTAAGTGTTTCTTCTTTATCCCTTGAAATGCCATACATCTCATACTAATTTCAACTGATAAATTCGTATATATTTTTCAAAGCTGAACACATTTGCTCCTACCTCTTTGGAGCCTTTGCTATCATTTAGGTCATAAGAACTTTCTCTCTTCTTCCTCCTACCTTTCACTCTTCAGACAAACTATTAGTATAACATTCATAACTTCGTGTTATTATGCCTGGTCTATTTGCACAAAACTTTTCCTGAACTGATACCATTAAATTAAATGCTATATTAGAAATGTAGTGTTTTTGTTTTTTGTTTTCACAGTTCAAATGAAAGTTTACATTATATTTTCAAGTTAAAATCTGAAAATGTATTCCTTTTCAGCATACAAGAAATACTGGAAATCATTGGGTGCCTGGTTGGCTCAGTCAGTTAAGCAGCTGCCTTTGATTTGGGGTCCTGGGATTGAGTCCCACACTGGGCTCCCTCCTCAGTGGGGAGCCCGCTTCTCTCTCTCCCTCTGCCTCTGCTTCTCTCCCTACTTGTGCTCTCTCTGTGTCAAATAAATAGGTAAAATCTTAATAAAAAAAAAAATTAAAAACTAAAAAACAATTGGAAATCAATATGTGTAATAATATAATAAAAAAAGAACTTTGATCCATACCTAACACTGTATACTAAAAATGACTAAAAATTAACCATAGCCTTAAAATTAGCACCTCAGACTATAGAAATTCCAAGATAAATATATAAGAAAATCATTTTGCTCTTATAACCCACCCCCAAATATTTTTTTTTACTGTTTTATATATTTATTTATTTATTTATTTATTTATTTATTTGAGATAGAGAGCATGAGACAGAGGCAGAGGAAGAGGGAGAAGCAGACTCCCTGCTGAACAAGGAGCCCAATGTGGGACTCGATCCCAGGACCTTAGGATCATGATATGAGATGAAGGCAGATGCTTAACTGAGCCACCCAGGTACCCCAACCACCCTCAAATATTTCTTATATATGAGAAAGTGGTGGCATGTGACAGTGGTAGCATGATCTATAAAAGAGAAAAAAAAAACTTGACAGATTTGACTCCATCAAAATAAGAATGCCTACTCTTTGAAAAACCCTGTCAAAGGATAAGAAACAAACCAACACAGAGTTCATACCATTCAAAAATCAACTCTGAAGGAATTTGAGATCTAAATGTACAACTCAAAACTATAAAATTCCTAGAAGAAACGTAAGAGAAACTCTACATGACCCTGAGTTTGATGGTGACATTTTAAGTACAATATCAAAGACATGATCCAAAAAAGAAAAACTAATAAGCTTAACTTCACTAATAAAAATTTCTGCTATGTGAGAGGTGCCTGGGTAGCTAAGTTGGTTAAGCATATAACTTCAGCTCAGGTCATGTAGCATCTTGGGTCAAGCCCCACATTGAAGGTCCATGCTCAGTGGGGAGTCTGCTTCTCTCTCTCTCTCTCTCAAGTAAATAAATAAATAAGATCTTTAGAAAAAAATTTTTGCTATGTGAATGGCAATCTCAACAAAAAGAAAAGGCAAACTACAGTGGAAGAAAATATTTGTAAAACACATACTTGATAAAGAACTGTTACTCAAAATATACAAAAACCTCTTAAAAGTTGAAAAAAATCAATTTAAATAGACAAAACAATGTCATCTATTTTCAATATAGAAGATATGTAAATGAAAATTGGCATATGAAAAGATGCTCCTTGTCACAAATTAACAGGGAAAAGCAAATTCAACCAATGAGACACCATGACACACAATGTACAAAATTCAGAACAGTGACACACAAAAGGCTAGCAAAGAAGTAGGGCAACAGGGGCTCATTGCTGGTGGAAATGCAAAATGGTACACCACTTTGGAAGACGGCTTGGTGGTTTCTTACAAAATTAAACATACTCTTATCATATAATAAGCAATCACATACCTTGATATTTAACCAAAGAAGCTAAAAACTTATGTCCACACAAAAACCTGCTTATGGAGGTTTGTAGCAGCTCTACTTGTAATTGTCAAAACTTGGAAACAACCACATTGCACTTCGGTAGGTGAACAGTAAACAAACTCTGATAAATCCAAGCAACAGAATATTGTTCAGTGCTAAACAGAAACACGCTATCAAGCCATAAAAAGAGGGAGGGTAGTTAAATGCACATTACTAAGTGAAAGAAGCCAATGCGAAAAGGCCACATAATGCATGATCCAGTTGTATGTTTAGTATGTTTAATGAAAAGACAAAACTACAGAGATAATAAAAAGATCAGTGGTTGCCAGATTGTGAGGAAAAGAGATGAACAGGTGGAGCACAGAAGATTACTCGGGCAGGGATACTACAACACTCGACTGTATATTACTATAGAGTAGCATGATATTATATTGGTATATACATGTCAACATGCATTTGTACAAACTTAAAAAAGTATAAGACCAAGAGTGAACACTGATGTAATGTATAGACTTTGGATGATAATGACGTGTCATTGTAGTTTCATCAACTGTAACATAAATTCTACTCTGGTGGGGATTGTTGATAATGGGGTAGGCATATATGGGGTATGGAGTTTATGTGAAATTTCCATACCATCTCCTCAATTTTGTTCTAAAGTTAAAATAGCTCTAAAAAAAGTCCACTAAAAAAAAGAAAAGAAAAACCACAAACTAGAAGAAAATATTTGCACATCACATATCCAATAAAGAATTTTACCCAGGATATACAAAGAATTCTTAAAACTCAGCAATAGGGCACCTGGATGGCTCAGTCGGTTAAGTGTTTGCCTTTGGGTCAGGTCATAATGCTAGGGTGCTGGGATCAAGTCCAGCATCAGGCTTCCTGCCTAGTGGGGAGTCTGCTTCCCCCACTGCCACCCCTGCTCATGATCTCTCTCTCTCTCTCTCTCTTTCTCATTCTTGTTCCCTCAAACAACAACAAAAAAAGACATTAAAAAACAAAACAAAACTCAGCAATTAAAAAAAAGGCAAAAATATTTGTACAAACACTTCACCAAAGAAGATACACAAAATGCAAATGTGCTTAAATTAATAAACAATACCATACGCATCTATTAGAATGGCTCAAACTTTGAAATTTGACATTATCATATATTTGCAATGACTTAGAGAAACTGGGAGTCTCATATAAGCATGCTGCAAAACAGTCTGTCAGAAAAACAGACACAGGACAAGTACAACCACTAACCACATACTTGATTTTGAACAAAACCATTATGTCCAAGTATGTCAAAGAAAATTTTTACATGATGAGACTTTTCTTTAAAACTGTTTCCCCCACTAAATTGGTTTCAGAATTTAGCTAGTAAGAAAGTGTTAGATGGAAGAACAAGGCAATGATGTCCACTCTCCTCATTTCTAATCAGAATTGAAATGGTATAGGATTCTCATAACTTTGATTAAGGCAAAAAAATAAAATAAAAAAAAAGCATGAGGATAATAAGAAATGTTTAAGGCAGACAACTGTTTACTGAGAAAATTTGGAGACATCTAAAAAGCAACTATGAGAACTAATAAGCAAATTTATCAAGGACATTAAAGAGGTTAACACACACTGTCAAGTATAGGAGCAAACTATAGGAAAATAAATAAATTATTCAATTTATTTTTCATCAGCAAATAGAAAGTGCTTATGAATAAACATAAAACATCCACTGAAAAGTACAAAAATACTGTAAGAAATATTAAAGAAAACATAGATTATTAGGTATACTTCATAAATTGAAACATTCAATATTATTAAGATACCAGTTTTCTGTAAATTGACATACAGATTTAATGTAATCTCAAAATTAATTACATAATTTTTTTAAAAGCACAAAGTTAGTCCAAAATTCATATGGTACTCAAATGATCTAATATATTCAGGATAATCTGGAAAAATAAAAACAAATTTGGAAGACTTAAAATGCTTAGTTTCCAGACTTGCTGTAAAGCTACAGTAAATAGGTCTTGTGTAATTGGCATAATGATAGACACAGACATTCAGATCAACAGAAGAGAACAGAGAATAGAGAAGGAGAACCATGTATATATGTCTGTTTTTCAACAACTTTATTAATTTAATTTGATGGTGCAAGAACAATCTGTTCAAGAAATGGTGATGAAACTGCTGTATCTTTCAATGAAAAAACAAATGATTCTGACATATTACCACTCACTACTCATACACATACAAAAGATAACAATAGTTGTATTACATTCCTCAAGCTACAACATTTCTAAAAGAAAACAGAGAAGAAACCTTTGTGACCTCAAAGTAGACAAAAAGAAAATTTAAAGTATCCAAAACATACAACTCGTAAAAGATAGTATATAACAAAATGGACTACGTCAAAATTTTTACTTAAGTTTTTATTTAAATTCCAGTTAGTTAACAAACAGCACATATTAGATTCTGGTATTCAATATAGTGATTTGACACTTCCTTGTAGTCCCTGGTGCTCGTGATGAGCACTAGGTAAATTCTACACCAGAAATTAATAGAATTTAGCACTACTAAATTCTACACCAGAAACTAATAGTACACCGTTTATTAAGTAACTGGAATTTAAATAAAAACTTAGAAAAAGAAACAAAACAAATGAGCAAATTGATTATATCAAACTTAAAATTTTCTGTTCTTTGAAAGTCACCACTTAGAAAATGAAAAGGTATTCCAAAAATTGAGACAACTTTTTCATTATGCCTATATCACAGAAAAGGCTTGTAAACAGAAAGTATAACAAACTCTTAAAAGACAGTAAGAACACGAATAACCTAGACAAAAGATCTGATCATATATTTCATAATAGAAAACATATGAGTGTTCAATAAGTAAAAAGCTTCTCTATCGTTACTTATCAAGAAACCGGAAATTAACATTGCAATATTAAGATACACACATTAAAATGCTGGGATTAAAAAGATAAATAGTATCAGTCTTAGGATATGTTGCCCATATGTATTGTCTGTCAGAGTGTCAAATGACAAAATCATTTTGACAAAGTTTCTTAGAAATTTATCATATGACATACCAATATCACCTAAGAGAATGAAAAGGTATGTCTGCATAACAATGTATAGGCAAGATTTTATGACAGCTTTATAAACATCACCCCAAATCTGGAAACAATATAAATACATATCAACAACTGAATGCTCAAACAATTATGGTATATCTTTTCAAGAAACAGTGCAATAGAAGGAGATGGGTTGCTACTGATACATGAAATAAAATAAAGAAAACTCAGATTAAGCTAAGTGAAAATAACCTAATATGAAAGAATACCTACTATATTATTCCATTTCTGTGTGGTTCTATAAAGTATGTATGGTTGCAAGACACCCGAAACTGGGAAATACTTGTAAGGATATTGACTGGAACATTGACACGTAGAAGCTTTTTGCATTTTTGACATGTCAGTAACATGTAATAGCAGTTCTGATTGTAATAATAGTGACAGGAATGTATATAATCACAACTCACCTACATGTAAACCTAAAATAGATGTATTTTAATATATGTAAATTATACCTCAAAAAGTTTATTTTCAAACAGTTTTATGCAGTAAAGTTCAATAGTTTAATCACAAATCTCTCAACTTCCATACTACCAGGAAAGGTTAAAAGTAAGCTCTTGGACTTAAAACAGATGTATGGGCACATACGGATCTAAAATAGTTTCTTCCTACTCCCACTTCTCTTTCAAGGGTTTTCAAGATTGGAGTTAGGTCAGGGAACAGAAATAAATAGTTATTATTGAGGGGAACAAAAATGTTTTTGCCCTTACTCAGTTTGGCCCTAATCTTGCCTGTTGATGGTAATCTTTGAAGACGTGACAATGTGACAGCTTTGTGTAAATGCTATTTATTTTTTTTCTTTGGGGGTGGTGCTGAGCTTCTCCTCAGTCTCTTTGACATTGACAACCCTAGTCATAACTCATAATTCCCTTTGATCCTAGCGGAAGTTTGTGTATCAAAACTTTCCCTGTACCCACTGCCCCATCACTTTGGTCATATGGCATTTAAGGTACCACTTTGGTTCCTATTCATTTTCTAAATTCTGAATTTTTTCTTTTTGAGACACAGAATTTGATGGGTTGTTCTACTTCATGTTCTGTGATTTTTTTTTTTTTGAGAACTGGAGTGATTGATATGATATCTATTATTCTTCCCAGGCATCTCTCCCATGGTCCTCTCAAGCCTTTCTGGCTCCACCTCCAGTCACTCCTTAGAATCTTTATATCCAAAACAAACAAACAAAAATCTTACACTATCACTCACCCCCAAGTTCTAAGGAACCATGTCAAACTCGCCCAAGAATTCTCTTACCATGTTCTGCTCTATTTTGCTGGCTACACAATGATGATCTTAGGGATGCTATAGTTTAGGAATTATTCAGGGAAGGAGACGTCAGTCTCTCCTTTCTATTAACAATCTCGATTTCTACTAATAACAATTCTTTCAAGTCCTTGCCACTTGGAGCACATCTTGTTCTCTCACATGAGGCAAGGAAGTCACTTTGCCCCATGAGCACTATAAAGTTTGGAAGTCAGATAAATATCCCTTCTGTTTCTACCTTTTTCTTTCATAAACTGGAGGTTTAGGGTTGTGTTGGACTTTGTGACAATCTGGAAGTTTCCTTTCAAATTCTGCTACATTACTTGTTTTTATTTACATCCCCCCCCCTTTTTTTTAAGATTTATGTTTATCTATTTGAGAGAGAGGGAGAGAATGGGTGATAGAGAGGGGCAGAAAGAGATAGAGAGAGAGAGAAGCAAACTCCTCACTGAGCAGGGAGCCCAAGGTGGGGCACTAGGATCATGACCTGAGCCGAAGGCAGATGCTTAACCAACTGAGCCACCCAGGCACCCCTAACTACATCCTTGTTTTAACTTTTAAAATCTAAATGTTGTTGACATAAACCTGTTTGCAAAGATCAAATAGGTAAGCATTTTGCAAAAGGTAAAAAACATTTAACTTTTGATTTTTGAAGACAGTCTTTTTTTTTTTTTTTAAATAGTAAGTTGGGTAATATCTATCATTGACTATAAGTCAATGATATAGCATCAAGTGATCATTTTAAGCATATAACTTGCAGTAATTCTTAAATATTATACTTTACAGGTTTCTTGAGAATTTTAAAAAACATAGAAATGCTACCATGCATAATATTTTTCACATACAAGGTCAATGGATTTACTCACCTCCTGAAATTCTTTGAATCATGGACATCTATTAAAACCTATGGCCTAGAAATGATTCTTGAATCAAAATTAAAATGCATAACACAATATATAACTTCAAACCACTAAAAACTGGTAATAGTCCTCTACTGTATCCTTTCTTAGAGGTCATAATTGTATAAAAATCATTCCTCTTACCTCTCAAGATTTTCATGTCATAGCCCATTTTTTTCTATATTCCATTCCTAGAAATTGGATTATAAAGCAAGTTTCATGCTCACAGTTTCAGCTATGAGTATTATATAGAGTTTAAATGACTCTTCAAAGAATGCTCTTTGATGGATCTCATTAATTTTGTTATTCTTAAAGACTATAATAAATAATTTTAATTGAGATGCTCTTTTGAACATATGGAGAAACAAAATATGTAGCAATTCATGTCTTTGTGGAAATTTGGGGATAGAATCTTAATCCTTCTTTATGTATTATACATTCATAAAAATGCACTCCTTGTTATTAGGAAAAAAATTAACATTCAGTACTGGTATTGAGAATTACGAAAGCTTTGTGAGCCTTTAAGTGTACTTTTCAGACACAGTATTTATGAGGCTTTCCAGAAATTTTCAAACATCAATATGTTAGGCTCTGTTTGACATGTTATCATCCTATTACAGAAATGTTATACATTTATGTCATTCACAGAAACAATTTCATTAGAAAACTTACAAGATATTATGATTTCAGTCCAAAAATGAGATACTATATTTGAAATTATGAATCTGAACTGGCACAAGGGCTTTACTAGAGGTTACTAAAACAAAATACAAATCAGCTGTGTATATTTTTCCAGTAATCACCTAAAATTCAGAGAAAATGGCTTGTGCTTTATGTTAATTCATTAAATTGCTCATGTCAGGAAAGGAGACCATACACAAATGCAGTATCCATTACTAGATGCTTCATAAAACCTAATAGAGTACTTACATCTCTAGGAGGCCAGGAAGGAAGGAAAAGAGGAAACCTGCATTTATCAAATGTCTTTTAATGTCAGCTTCTGCATTTAATGCTTTTTCATAGAAGTACAATAGAATGAACTGAGTGACCCTGTGTAACTGAGAGGTCCCTGATTAAAAAGCATGTGTTAAACATATACATTACATCAATTCTCTACTGAAATGAGAATCAAATGGTAGTAAAAAGAATAACAAAAAGATACAAAACTACAAAATTAAGGGAGAGTGGACAAAATTAAGGGAGAGTATTAGTAAAATTTTTGGAAGAATAAATGCAAATAAATTAGTTGCAACTAATTAAACAGTGGCTAAAATCAATGAATATACAATGGTGGTGGGGATGGGGTGGTGGATATAAGGAGCAAGTTAATTTGTGCCAGAGTAATTGGTTAGAAAATGTATAAAGTTCAGGGTATGTGGATGGCTCAGTGGATTAAGACATGACTCTTGATTTTGCCTCAGTCAATGGTCTCAAGGTCATGGGATCCTGTGTTGGGCTCTGCACTCAGTGGGTCTGCTAAAGATTTTCTCTCTCTCCCTTGCCTGCAGCCCCTTCGCCCATAATGCTCTCACTTTCTCTTTCTGACTCTAAAACAAATAAATAAATCTTTAACTAAAAATAAATTTTAAAAAAATATCTAAAGTTCAATATTCCAGAGCTAGTAGTCTATACAAATATAAGAGTTGAAAGTAATTGTATCTTTAGAGTAAGAATTGAGACTATGATGGGTGGTCCAAGCAACTGCATAAACTTTGAGGCATTATTTATATTTTAAAATTATATTCATGTAGTACAGATAAAATATATAAAAAAGTAAAACAAACATGAGAAAAGATAGCTCTTTAGTTCAAAGTAATATCATAACCCCTTCACAGAGTGTTCAGCATACGGTAAATTCACAACAATGCATCTACAAATGAGTGAATGGTCACTATCTTAAAATAATACTGATAGCTTTCTAGGGGAAAAAAATAGAGACTCTGGAAATTTGTTCATTCTAATGCTGCACAGCAGTGGATAGATACGAGTAAAAAAACCCTGGTTAGTTTTCTTCTATGATGAGTGGTTTACCATCTATATCCTGTTAGAGATTTTTCATTGAGAAAGAAAGGAGATGTAAATAAATATAAAGACAGAACAAGAAGTATCTGCCCTTCCCCCCCCAAAAGAGAGAACAAAATGTTTAAGTCAGTGAAAATTATTCAGAACTGATGAGCACATTCTGGACTCTATATGACAAAAGGAAAAGTTGTATCTTGATTATAAGCAGGTGTATTACAGTAGCATTAAATGATTAAAACATTAAATAATAATCACATTAAAGAACTGTTAAGCACAAAACAAGGTTGTTCAGATTAGCAGTCCTCAAACTGAGGTGCATGCACATTGAAACTATCTTTAGATTTTGCAATTATAGATAAGCATTACTATTCAAAGGGAACGTTATTTAATGTAGCCAAATTTTATAAATACTAAATGTGTACTGCCGGGGAGAACACTTCTTGCTGAGGCATCATGTCAAGTGAAATACCCTTGCCTTGCCTTCCTTAAGTGAAATACCCTTCTCCCACATTCAAAACAGAAGGACATACTTCGCATCATACTACATTTCACAGTCAGGTATTGCTCCAGGTTTTAATACGTTCTATGCACAAACAAATCATGATTGTGAGGAGGATGACGCTTATAGAAGATAAGGAGCCTGCTTTAAGAAAAAAAATACAAAATTGCAAATACAAAATTAGGTATGAAAGTAAATATTTATTTAGAATAAGAAAAGAGGTCATGAATAATTATTGGAGCATTGGAGCTCAAGGTCCATTTCTTGTGAAATTGCTTTAGGCAATTTACCAGAACTGCTTACACAGAAATGCTTCTTGCTTGTAATATGTCTTCATTTCCTCTCCTAGAACAGTCTAAAACTAACAGTAACTCCAAGCAATGATAGGAATCTGTTCAACGAAGGGGCTCTGAAATTTTAAATTCAATATTTTTAAGAGTATCATCTTCTGGTTCCAGGCCTCCAAACAAAGATAAAATTTGATATGTGAATGGCAGTAAAGCTTTCCATAATCAATTAAGTCATCATAAACCCATGAGAGGACCATGGCTCTTTCTTTGCCTTAAAATGTTTGTGAAGAGAGTAAAGTGTATAGACAGAAATAGATAATTTGGCCCATGTTCTAAATTCAGATTGTGGAGTAGGAGAGAATTTTAAAACTATGTCATACTTCTGAACTTTCACTTTTGGTCATAAAGAATAAAGATATAAGATGAGTCCTCCCACTCAATAAAAAAAACACCAAAAAACTTATAAATCCTGGGGTGCCTGGGTGGCTCAGTAGGTTAGGCGTCCAATTCATGATTTCAGTTAAGGTCATGATCTCATGGATCATAAAACTGAGCCTTACACTGGGCTCTATGTTCAGCAGGGAGTCTACTTCAGATTCTCTCTCTCCTTCTCCCTCCCCCTGTTTGTCCTTTCTCTCCCTCTCTCTCTCAAACAAATAAATAAATCTTTAAAAATAACCTATAAATCTGAATAATACATTAGGCAGGCAGTGGACAGAACAAAGCACTGGACTCTGATCATAAATATTTTGAAAATTAAAACTGCCACTTACAAGAGGTTTTTAAAAACACTGAAGACAATATCAAGAGTGAAAGCACAATACATAGAATGAGAGATAATACTTGCAAATTATATATCTGAAACGATATCATTATCCAGTACTTAGTAAAATAAAATTCATACAATTCAATAACAATAAGAAAAGACAGTAACATTGAAAAATGAGCAAGAATGTGTGTAGACGTTTCTCCAAAGAATATATACAAATGGCCAATAAGCAAATAAAAAAATGTGCAACTTTATAATAATTAGGAGAATTAAATTCAAACCATGATAAGACTTCACACCCATAAGAATGACTATAAATGAATAAATGAACAAATAGTGGGGATGTGGAGAAATTGGAACCTGTGTGCATTGTTGGTGAGAAGATAAAAATGGCACCACTGCTGTGGAAAATAATGTATCATTTCCACAAAATATTAAACATAGAATTACCAAATGATATTGCAATTCCAACTTCTAGGTATATACACAAGAGAACTGAAAGCAACAGCTAGATGACATATTTTCACACCAATGTTTGTAGCACTATTCACAACAGCCAAAGACATAAACAACACAATGCCCAGATGAATGGATAAAGAAAAGGAGGCAGCTACATACAATGAAATATTATTCAGCCTAAATAAAAGGAAATCCCAATACATGCTACAACATGGATGAACCTTGAAGGCATTATACTAAGTTAAATAATCCAGACACAGAAGGACAAATGTTTAAATATATGATTCCACTTACATGGGTTACCTGAATGGAAAAGATGAGAAACAGAAAGAATAGTTACCACAGCTGAGGAAAGGAGGAAATGGGGAATTATTTTTAAGGGTCACAGAGTTTCAGTTTGGGATGATAAAAATATTCTGGAAATGGATATTGGTAATGGTTACACAACAATGTGAACTTCATGCCACTGAATTGTACCCTTGAAGATGGTTAAAATTATAAATTTTATGTTTTATAGATCTTATCAAAATAAAAAATTAAAGAAAATTAAAAACTCCTAAGAAAGAAAGTGAATGAAATATTTTTAAGACCTCTTCCCTAAAGTCTCAAAAACTTCTTATAAAAATGGGGAGAAACTTCAAAAAAGAGACAGAGAAACAGACATGTCATTGATTAGAAAAATCAACAGAGTAGAGATGTCCATTATACTTAATTTATAGGTTTAATGAGATACTAACAAAAATACCAGTAAGGGATTTTTTCATTGTTTTATTTTTGTAAAACATGAGAAACTAATTCTACAATTTATATGGAAGTATAAAGGACCCCGAGTAACCAAAACAATTTATTTAAAAATGAAAACAAAGTTCAAAAATGTATGTCACTTGATTTTATAATGTAGTATAAAACTACAGTAAATAATACAATATGGTTTTGGCATAAAGTTAGACATATGAATCAATACAAAAGAATGGAAAGACCCAAAATTGATTTGTATGTATATGCTCAATTGATTTGAAAAGATTCACCAAAGTCACTGGAAATAGAAATGATTGTTTTTCAACAATTGACTCCAAGACAGCTAGAAATCTGAATACACATACATAAACACACAGACACACGAAAAGAGAGAACTCATTCTTACATTATAATGATAATTAGTTTAAAATATATCGTAGCTTTAAGTGAAAAGTGTGAAACTAGAAACTTCTAGAAGTAAACATTTAGAAAGGGAAAGATTTTGTAGAGGACTCAGAAAGCAATACATATAAACTAAAGATAAAATGGTCTTCTTCAAAACTGATATCATTTTTCAAAAGAAGCTCTTAAGAAAACGAAAAGGCAAAACACAGACTGTGAGAAAATATTTATAACATACAAATTACTTGTATTCTTATTTTTAAGCTTTTTATAAAAAGCTCTTACAAAGGAATAGTAAGACCAGCCAATATTAAGTAGGCAAGCGATTTCAAAAGACATCAGAAAGATCTATGAGTGGAAAATAAGCATATGAAAAAGTGTTCAATATGATAAGCCAATTAAAACCATGATGGGATATCATTTCACAGTCACTACCATAGATAGAATTCAAATCATTGGCATTTCCAAGTGTTAATGGAGATTCCAGTCAATTTACCCATGGCTGATTAGAATGGTACCACCTCTTTGGAAAACATGTTGGAAGTTTCTAGTAATGTTAAACAGACGCTTATTGTATGACCCACCAATTCCACTCCCATACATTTACTGAGGTATAATGAAAACATATGATTTAGATGAAGATTTATACATGACTGTTCGAGGCAGTTATTTAAAAAAAATCATATCCAAAACAAAAACGACACAAGTCAACCAGCAGGTGAATGAATAAACAAATTGTGACTTACAGATACAATGGAATGCAATCACCAATAAAAGTAACTGTTGATTCATTCATCCACATGGATCAATGTAACAGACAAATTGCTGGCAGAAGTAACCTAATGCACTAGAATGTTGGGAAATGATTCCTTATGGGTTTCTTTTGTTCCTGAATAAGGAACATCTTGTTTTGAACCATTTTTTTAAGTATGTCTGCAGAACAAATAGTCTTGAAAGATAGCTATAGTATTTCCCTTCAGGTCAGAAGGTAGATTTGCTTTCTGACCAAAAAAACAAAAACAAACAAAAAAAACCCCAAAAAACCAAAAAAACAAACAACAACAATGACAAACAAAACAAATAAACAACTCCCTTTAGAGCAAAGTTTGGGCAAATTGACCATTAACTCTCTTTTAAGATCTGAAGTTTCTCAGTCTCTGAGCTCCTGAGCAGTGACACAGACCTACAGCCTGCTCAGCAGTTACCTCTGCTGCTCTGTCCATTCCTCTGCAGTTAGCCTGGGCTTGGATTCCTGTAGGTTTTCATACCTTGTTCTTAGGCTTTTTCTCTATCACTGCTCCACTCTCAGCCTCAGATCTTGACCTCACCCATGACCCAGAGAGGGTCTTTTCCTGCAGGCCTGACCCTTCTCCAATGAGCACAGCTGCTGTAGCTACCCGTTGCTTGGCACATATTTGGCTTTTGGTTTAATGTATGGAAGGGATTGGACTGTTCTCTGCTGTTCCCATTTACCCTCCTCTTCAGACACTGTATCCCTGATTATATGATCCACTGAGGATTTAGTGATTCTGCCTTTCTCCAGGGGCCAAAAATGTTTTGTTTGTTTGTTCTGCCACTCTCCTGTAGGTATAAAGGTTTTTCTGCACCTCTTTTTTATTTTTTTGAAAGATTTTATTTATTTATTTGACAGAGATCACAAGTAGTCAGAGAGGCAGGCAGAGAGAGAGAGAGAGAGAGAGAGAGGGAAGCAGGCTCCCAGCTGAGCAGAGAGCCCGACACGGGACTCGATCCCAGGACCCTGAGATCATGACCTGAGCCGAAGGCAGCGGCTTAACCCACTGAGCCACCCAGGCGCCCCTGCACCTCTTTTTTACCCCACTCCCTCCCTACCCGGAACCCACTCCAGCTGGAGTATACCTTCAGCTGTGGCCAAGACTGCCCTTCACTGAATGCCTTAAGGCTTTTGTTTCTAGAATTATATTATAATATATTGGAAATCACATCCTTTGTGAATATTTAAATTTAGTTTAACAACGGCAGGTGCCAAATTAAGAATGCAACAAAGGCACAGAGATTGCCAAATTCTTTTAAGAGTACATGACTAAAAAAATTAAAAGGCCTTAAAGTAAGACATGAAATTTTCTCTATTATCACCTCCCCTGCCATGGAAAAGAGGAGAAAATGGAGGCATACATTTTAAAGTTTCCAGCAATGGTACATTTTTAGTCCTAGGCAGAAGCCAAGAAAAGGGAGCAAAAGAGCTTAAGTTTAAGCAAAAGGCTTAATCTGTGAATAAATCTGTCATTTGAGCCAGTTGATTAGGAGTTTACCCGTACTTAACTTTCATTACAGTCAACTATTGCTGCTGATTTAAGTAAATACAATTAAGAATATTGTATTACCTAACTTCTGAGCACTTGCCTACAAAGACTGGTCCAAGGACTAGAGAGCATTGAATTCTTCCTCTTCATGTTTGTAAACTCTGCTGACATTGTGTGGATTTTGGCTGCCTGCTGAATCAACTCCTCTTGATATGTATTATGCTATTTCCCAGTATGATCTAGAACTACTCTGAGTAGAAAGTAAGGAGGAAATTATCAAAAATTTTATAAAATGGTACCAAGACCAAGGAAATCATACTTCAATACTAATATGCTTTTGCAACTACGGGAGAAAAATATTAAAATTTAGACAATGCTAGACTACATTTAGTAATTGATTAATTTTAAATCCCTACCTATGTGGTTTACTCGTTTACCCAGTTTACCCTATTACATTACCAGAGAACATGGTTTACCAAGAGTTCTCAACATCTGGACTTGGGATACCATCTGCCTTTTCCTTTACTTATTATTTTACAATAAAAGATTAATGTGTCATTTACTACTTGACTGATCAATTCACTTATTGGTTTTATTTGTGACCCCATTGTTGTTTCCTATTTGCATAGAATCTACCATTGTGTATATTATCATGTGCTGCCTTTCACTCCTACTGCGGGAAGGGAAAATCCTCTTTATTCACAATCCTGTCAGCCAGAGTCGAGGCCTGTGGCTTACAGTTGTTCAATCTGACGCTCTAGCTGGGGCGTTTTTTATTTGAACATGTGATACAAGAAGCAGGGACATTTAGAGATTTTGACATCACAGTAGTAAGGATGAGAGTGGCATCCAGTTTAGAAATGTAGAGTCCTAACTAGACCATTTCTGCTGACTTAGATCCTTGACTTCAGTTTCTACTAATGAAAGTTCTGGAGCTCTACACAGGTCATTCCTTTCCAAGTCTGATATCTAGCCCTCCAGGTAAGGATATGTGCTGCCGGTTACCTAAGCTGATTAAAATAAAACAACATAAGCACTTCACAGCTAAATATAGTTTTCATAGACATAAGCGTATTCTTTTCCACAGCCTGGCCAGTGATTTATTAATGATTATAAAGAGCATCAGCTAATGCAAAATTGAAATCACAACCACCCTTATGTTAATTACTATTAATTAACTTAATGATTAATATTAACTATTGGAAATTAATGTAACTTAACTCAATAATCCTGATCTCCCTGTTGTTTTGATTAAGCTTCAGATGAAATTTATGTTTAGAGCACATATAATAAAAATTCCTCGTGCTGAATTATGATAGCCATGCTTAGTAAAAGAGATGTTCACACTAGGAGGGTCACATAAAACTGAATTCTTTATGAACGACAAAAACTTAACCTCCATTGCATTTTCACCTTAAATGGTGAGCAAACTTATCCCATTTAATTGTTCTGCTTCCTCACTCTCTGCCAAGAGGGTAGAGTTACATTCTTGCCAGCAAATGTGCCCTTCACGTGTTTCTCTAGTGCAAATGGTCTTAAGCTTATGAAATAAAGTTAGTATGAACTGTAATAAACAGGAAAAAAAAATCATGATGCTCTAACCAAATGTACTGTAGAGCTTTAAGTCGTTAAAGATTTCTTAAAATATGGTATTTTATGTAATTTTTGATTATTCACATCTGGAATTTATATTTGATTAGTCATATGGAATTTCCTCTTCTTGCCAATCATTGTTCTCTTCATTCAAAATTATCTGTCCAAGTTCATCAATATATAGTTTCATTTTACCCTCAGTTGATTTGATCTCTTTCCTAATATATTATTCTTATACAGTATCTCAGAGTTTTTCATACATGACATAATGATTTTCTAATGATTAAGATCCATCTTCTTACGATTTCTACCCTTAGTCCAGATTCTATGCTGTTGATGACTTAAGTTTTTTCCTCTTTCATCTGAGGCAGCACCACATATTTGAACATAAACTTAAGGATACAGCTTTTCTCATTTCAGCTAAATCTTCTTTCTTCAGAGAATATTATTGTATATTGTTCATTATTTTGTATATGATTAACTTTGTGAAAATTCTCATTATCGTTTTTCCATTCCCAGAAATGGAAATGATGCCTAATAATATGTGAAAAAACTTACCATTGTTCATGTTCTAAGCATCATGATGGCACTGGTACACTTCTTAGTATAGCAACTTTAACGTGTTTGTTTGTTTGTTTGTTTTAAACTTCCCTCCTCCTAAATAAGCAAGTCCATAAGGAATAATTAAGAATTGCTGATTCTGTGTCTTAATTTCACACTTTTTCTTTGTTTGTATACAAATAGAAATTATAGCTTCACATGTATTTCTGTCAAGGTTAATTTTAATAGGTTCAATTTTAGTTTAATTATTGACTAACCTTGGACAAATTTATTAAGCAGTGTGGGTCTTCACTCTTTTGCTAGTCATATAATGCTGGGGAATTTCTCTGCCATAATTCATTCATTTGCATTAAGGGTTAGATACTTCAAAATCTTTTGCCATGAATGAATGAAATACCATATTGCAGTGCTGCAATATTACCTGATACATGTTAATTACCCGAGATATATTCCCTGTTGTATAACAACATGCTTTAAAAAAAAAAAAAAAAAATCTTTTTTTTTTTTTTTTTTTCTATTGGGCAAACTTTCACCGTGAAATGCTCTATTTATCCATGTTGGCATTTTGACATGTAGAATCTGGGATTCCACACCTTTATAGTTTCCTGTGGCTGCTGTAACAAATTACAACAAATGAGGTAGCTTAAGAGAGAGTAAATTTATTCTCTCACAGTTCTAAAAGAGAAAATTTTCCAGTTAAGGTGTTTTCAGGGCTGCACTCCCTCTGGAGGCACTAGGGGAGAATCTGCTTTTGCTTTGTCCAGATGTGCCTGGGGGCAGGGGTGTGTGACCTCATCACTCCTTTTTCCACTTTATGACCACATTGCTTTCTCCTATTTTGTCAAATCTTCCTCTCTCTCACTCTTATAAGGACACTTGGGATTCGATTCAGGGCCTACATGGGTAATGCAGAAATAGAACTTTCTCTCAAAATCTTTAACTTAATCACATATTTTGCTATGTAAGGTAATATTCATTATTTAAGCATCACAGTTTCTAGGATTAAGGGATAGACACATGAGGGTGGCTATTATTCAACCTATTATGTACAGCAATGACATTAGTACTCAAATCACGCGCACAAAAAATATGTATTAAGAAGAGGGCCTAGGAAAGACTGCTGCAACTTACAATTTGGAAAATTTTGCCAATATTCATATGATTGGGAGTATAATGAGAATATCATTACTTAGTATCTGGGACATCAAGGAATTTACTCGAGATTAATTAGCTACGTGAAATTGGGTAAGTGACCTCCACCTCCTGAGTCTTCAATATCACCTATAAAATTAGAGACTTTTTCTTGATTATTCTCAAATTATTTTGGGGAATAATTTCACATTTGCATTATTTACTCAGAAAGTTATAAAAAAATGACCTGGTCTTTATTTCTTATGATATAAATTCAACTGTAAAATCTATACATATTTTTATCCTTGCATAAAATTATAATATGATTAAAGTAAGGACTCTATGGCATCTGTGAAATGAGTAGAATAATCAGTAATTGCTACATAATTTCCAGAGAGTAATTATTTCTAATTCAGATGATCAGAGAAGGCTTCACAGAGGAAATCTGGAAGGAGTTCATCAGAAACAAAACAAGGAAGAATGGGAAAAGAAGTAGCATTGCCCAAACCCTATATTCCAAGATGCACTTCATAGTTCTGATGCATTACGTGGACATTTACTAAGAATCCTTAGGAACTGATTCCTCTACTATTAAAATGCTTAATTGGGATCGACAGCATTTGAAGCAAAAAGCTAATGTGAATTTTGAGTGAAAACTGATATACTGTAAAGCAAACTGGGGTAAATTTCAATAATTTAATGCAATTGAAAGAGCTACTTTATCTATCTATATAGCAACATGGCATAGTCTTGGGAATGAAGACATATGTTCTATACATGAATTTATTAAAATATAAAAAAGATAAAATATAGATGCATTTATTCCAATTTGTTATCTTCTATATATGTTATGCAATCCAATTCAAATGTATATTCATTGCCTGTTAATGACCCCATCACTAAGGTGGGTTTTAGGAAACAATTTATGTGCCTCAAGGAGCTAACAGTAAGGTAAACATAATGTTCTCATGTCACAAAAGGTAAATACAGATTGATATGGAAATACCTTTGAATGTATAAACAGATTAAATAATGGGACAGATATTTAGGACTTTTGAAAGTAAGCTTTCTATATAGTCTGTTTTGATTCCCATGGAATTATTTATCTGGGTGATTTTACATAAGTACATAAATAACTAAATCATTTGTTTCTCTTTTATTTGAGGTATCTAATCCAAACCAGTGAGAGAATTAGAATAATGCTTACCAAGTCAGAAATGCTTAGAAATAAAATTACTTCTGAATAATTTTGTCCACTCATTTAGAGAATTATTTTACTTTTCTTTCTACATTAAGTTACACACACTTACTGGAAATGAATCCTCTGCTACTAAAATGCTTGTTTCCTATTAATAGTTATAATAAAAATTCCTTTCCTATGTAAGAGATGTTTTCCCTATCACAAATAACCCTAAAACAGAACATATAAATTATCATTCCTATGTGCATCTAAAGTTTAGGAAAAGTATGCAAGAGCTTCTTGATGGAAGAGTGAAATATATAAGAATAGGAAACTCTGAGTTTTGTTTACTTATACTCCTGCTTGTGCAAATTTCACCTCAGTGAACTGTGATTATGATTACTTGTGTGGGATGCTTTATCTACAAATGCAACATGAGCAGAGGAATGATAATTGTATATTTGGAGCCTGGGAATATTGTTTCCACAAAATATTGAGAAAAAGACAAAACAAGTTTCATATCTCTCCAAAATCTACTGGTGAATTCACATTTGAACCTACTTCAGATAAAATAAGTCAATAAATTCTGTTTCTCAATACAGTGAGAATCAGGAAATTAAATAGTGTCCCTGTCATTCTGCATTGATAATGCAATACTTTCTCTGGATGTGATAAGAAAAAGAAACACTTTTCCTTGTTAAAAAATGAGATACTGAAACATACACTATAACATTGAAAAAGAAATGATCTTCCAAGAGAGAAAACAGTACAAAGATACAATTGTAACTGTCAACATTAGACATGCCAATCTCTTGCTTCTCAGCTAGCTGGTAATCCAAAAGTTCTATTGCAGGAATGAAAGAAAAAAATTCATAGTTTACAAGTGTAATTGGGTATATGTAGAAGTGTGCTATTGTTTTTCTCTTTGTGAAGTACTGTACTGATGCATTTATGTAAGCAACTGGAGCACTGAGACATAATCACCTGCCACAAAATTTTAATTGCTTTTTAAAAGCCCTAAACTATCTGTTTAAATCTAACTAGTTTGTGGTATCACATGAAGAAATTATACTACCAGCTGCTGCAAGAACTCTTCAATGTCAAGTTCAAACGATTACATTCTGGGTTCTATTTTCCAAGTAAAAGTGAATTAAGTAAAATATATAACCAATCAGAAATGTTTTCCAGTCCTATAATTAAAAGACATTTAAATACCATCAGTTACTATTATGAACATCTTCCTCTAGTACCAAGCATTTTACATTTAAAATTGAATACAGGGAATAGTTGTCTATCAGTATGTGAATCCAACCCAACCAAAATCTAGTCTTCTTCTACAGATACGAATATATATTCATTCAGACACTTTTAACTATTGCCAAGTGCAACATACTACATTTGCAGTATCTTGTAAAGCAAATGTTATGCCTTGGTAATTTTAATCAAATATTTCCTTAAATTACAAAATCATGCAATGAATTTCTCCTTTAGAAGACAAGGCACACTTAAGCAGAAACTTTTACCTCCTACAATATTTTTTATATAACATTACAGAAATTATGCCATTTCATAGAGAAAATAATCCAATAATGTTTGTTAGAAAAAGTTTCAAATTTTGACAATAAATAAGTATATTAACACATCCTTACATGGTATAGATATTTCATGTACTATACCTTGTGTTTTATAACAAATAAAAATAAACTATTTTTTTGGTAAAATTCCTTAATGAAATGAAGAGTAAATCAATCTTCTTTCAAAATATGTCATGATTGTGTTACCATATATCACAAACACTAATACATTCCAGAGAAGTATCAAGAATCGGATAGTTATAACAGAAAAAGTATTAATATGTTCCAATTTCAGTTATCAATATTAGATTATATATCACAAAAATATCTTAAGGCATTTTATAACAGAAAAATATCTAACTATCTTACATTTAAAATTTAGTTTTTCTTGGTGGAGTACCATGAAAATAGATTTTGTTTTTATTGCTGTGTCAACAACCTGCATTGTTATATTTAACTTTCTTTTCTCTGACTACATGGAAAATTCTGTCTTTATTTTAACACAATGTTTTTGTGCCTAATAATACAAAGTTAGAAGCCAGAAAAAAGTCATATTACTAACTTGTGTATATATACATATTTTTCCAATATGATTTAAAGGGATATACTAAAATATATACAACATGAAAAAATGTTAAAATACTGGGTTTTTTTTTTAAGTTTTTAAAATTTATTTGACAGAGAGAGCATGCACAAGCAGGGAAAGTGACTGGGAGAGGGAGAAGCAGGCTCCCCACTGAGCAGGGAACCTATGTGGGGCTTGATCCCAGGACTCTGGGATCATGAGCTGAGTTGAAGGCAGATGCTTAACTGACTGAGCCACACAGGTGCCCATGTTAAAACACTTTTAATAAGAAAAAAAAAAAAACAAAAAAAACAGAGTCCAGGAAATTACATTGTTAGAAACTAGACAAAAAATTTGAGTCATAGTTTACCAGATTGAAAAGTTCCATCTATTAAGGATACTAGTGCTCTTTTTCAGACACTATGTGCTTTAGAAATAATCTCAATTAGTTTATATTACTGTTTAATTATTTTGTATTTCTGCATATCAGTAGGTAGAAAACAGGATATGTGATTTTAAATGGCTTATAAAACAGTTTGATTAATGATATTGCTAAATGAAAATCTATAATAAATGCAATTCATGATAGACAAATCAAAATGCCATTAAATAAGATAGAATAGCAAATATAGGAGTTGTAATAGAGAGCTGCATATATATTATTTAAGTATAAAATGGATTAAAAATGAGGGAAGTTAATTTAAGTGTTGGTGAGGGAAACACTGAATGTAAGAAAAAAAGTAAAATGTATACAAAAGTATAGAAATAAGGACCTGAATCTAATTTGATAAGCAACGCCCATAAAATAAATAGTTTCTGAATTATTTAAAATATTTCTTTAATTATTTTGATCCTCACAGTAATTTCTAAAAATACAAAAAAAGGTATTATTTCTCTACTTTATAGTTAAGAAAATTGTAGCTTTTAGATTTTATTCACAACAGCAACAGGTATGACTACTTCAGCACCTCAGCCTTGATCAAAACAAGACAATTTAATGAAAGAATTGCCATTATTTTAGATTATGTATGCATTTTACATCTGATGCAAGTTGTCACTCTCTAGATATAACAGAATAGGAGATTTCAGGAGATAGTCAGTGTGAAGGAAGGTCTTACACTGTAACACACACACACACATAGACACACACAAGCACACACACACAGGATTTCACACATTTGAATAATTTTTTCAGTGTCCCAAATTTAAAATGCAATTATAAACAAACTTAAATGAGTATTTTATTTTACTCATCAATAACTTGTTGAATTACTTATGGGTATTTATAATATAAATTTACTTCCATAATTGTTTTAAATGCATAGAATGTTGTGGAGTTGTGAAAATTCCTTTGGGCCTTGAACTTTTCTCTCTCTGCCTTTAGAAAAAGATTTTAAATCTCAACAAGTTTCTTTTAAAAAATTCAAAGGTAAAATTTTGCTTTTGATCAAAATTCAAAAAATGGAACGATCACTGGAATATAATCTATGTAAGAAATTTCTTTTAATGCTGAGGTAACCCACAAATATGCTTTCTTCCCATCATCAAATAGTAATTTAAATAGAGAATTATATAAGAAACTAAGTTTTATAATATATAGTACAAATAATTCTCTAATGGAAAAGATTTATGAAAGCCAACCTGGGCTTTGGGATATGATGTTATACAATGCTACTTTCAAATTTCTATCTTATAAAGACAAAGATAGGAGGAAAATAGGGAAAAAAAGGACAGAATCTGTGTAATAAGAAGCTGACTTTAAGTTTTAACTAACTAGATGTTTTAATGGGACCAAGACATATAAGCCTTTCTCAAACTTCAATGGATGAAGTCTGTGGTTTCTAAACTGTGTGTCTTTGAAACTGCTCCATGAAAGTACTACCATATTATTAATAAAGATGTGAGGAAAGTGGGTCAGAAAGCCCCAGGAACAGTTTATCCCTAATTAAAAAAAAATATTTATTTATACTTATTACATACCTATATTTTTCATGTTAAAATATTTTAATATCATTTTATTATGTAAATGAATTAAGTATTTGAGCATGTAATGCATACCAATCTTCAATTCACCCCTATATAATTATCACTTATTTTTTAAATAATGCAGCACAAAGAGAGAATACATATTTTTATTTATTTTTGTAAATATTTTATTTATTTTTTTGACAGAGAGATCATAAGTAGGCAGAGAGGTAGGCAGAGAGAGAGAGAGAGAGAGAGAGAGAAGCAGGCTTCCCGCTGAGCAAAGAGCCTGACACGGGGCTCGATTCCAAGACGCTGAGATCATGACCTGAGCCTAAGGCAGTGGCTTAACCCATTGAGTCACCCAGGCGCCCCCATTATCACTTATACTAATATCACTTCTAATTTTCTAGATGAGAAAAATGAGGCAAAGGGATTAAACTGGAATTGGCCGATCTGAAATTAAATTGTAGTTCTATATTATTCCAACTACAATGCTTTTTGTATTCTCAGCTATCCTATTCACCAATGACATTTACTTGTATATATTTATTCAATATAAAGTTCCTTGGAGAACCTCAAGTGTTCCTGAAATGAATGTGAAAGAGCATTTTTATATTAATATAGATCAGCTTTAATGAAAGTTTGTCTATGTGTAAAATAAAAATATTATACCAGATTATATTATAATACATGATTATTATGAAATAATAATAGTGTTAATAAATCAGGCTAATAATGAACACTTTCATGTTGGGACACCATTTACTTTGCCCTTCTTATGAAAAGGGTTTTCCTCCATTTCTTTTTGCAAAACTTTCTTTTTCTCTTTGTGGCTTTCCGGAGGGCTTTCTCTCCCCAGGCAAGGACACCTGGGCATGATCCATGATAAACCAATCAAACACTGCGGGCTCGAGTCTATTTCTTTGTTTGGGCCTTTCTGACTCATTCCAATAGATGTTTGTTTTACTTGAATCATTTCCAGTAGATTTCTGTTGGTTGCTTACAAAAACCATTAATGATACAAGTATGTAAAGTGTTCCTGTATGTAATGAAGTTATTATATTCAAGTGTCTAGAAAAGTTTTCAGTTAATTCATAGGCATAAAATATACATTCTGCACATAAAATACATTAGTGATATTACACACACAAACACCACACAATTTGCTTATGTTGTGTTTAAAGTTAGGAAATACCTAACCAAAAATCATATCAAGAGGTGCCTGGATGGCTCAGCTTGTTAAGTATCTGACTCTTGGTTTCAGCTCAGGTCATGTTCTCAGGGGTCAAGAGATGCAGACTGGTGTTCAGCTGCATGCTCAGCAGAGAGTCTGCCTGGAGATTCTCTACCCCTCTCCTTCCCCAGTGCTCTCTCTCTCCCAATTAAATAAATATATCTTTAAATTTAAAAAAAATGGTATCGAATGCTTATATATATATATATTTTTTTTTTAAACTTAGCTTTTATCCTTCAACATGGAGTAATCCAAAAGTTTTATTGTTTTTTGTTTGTTTGTTTGTATTGAACTGAGAGGTATCTGTCAATGGCATATTCAAGTCTACTTTCCGTTAAGTCTTCTCTTTGAGACCTTTGAATTTGTTGCTGCTTCTGTTTTATTTTTTTTTTAAAGATCTTATTTATTTATTTGACAGAGAGAGATCACAAGTAGATGGAGAGGCAGGCAGAGAGGGGCGGGGGGAAGCACGCTTCCCGCTGAGCAGAGAGCCCGATGCGGGACTCGATCCCAGGACCCTGAGATCATGACCTGAGCTGAAGGCAGCGGCTTAACCCATTGAGCCACCCAGGCGCCCCGCTGCTTCTGTTTTAAACACTCTGCCTTCAATATCTGTCTTCCACTTCCATCAATTTCCTAATAAAATGTCTCTTTATGAAATTGATTGTTCAGATCACATTTCATTAAATATTACCACTGTCATTCTTTATCTTCTTATACGCTTTTTCTTCCTAGCTCCTATTTACTCACTTCTATATATTTAATTTTTATTTGTCTCCTCAATCCTCATCTCCAACACACATTGGAATGAAAGTCACAATAACAAAAGCATGCTTTGTTACAGGATATATTTCAATAATAATTGGCCAATATATAAATAAATGACTCAGTATTACTAACTATCTATCTTGAATACACAAAAGGTAATGTGGATTTTTTTATAACAAAAATATTAGAGAAGGCCAACACTCCATTAAAATTTGGATTTGTGCCTATAAAACATCAAATAACTCATTTATCTTGCAAGTGGCAAGAGTGCCTGAGTGGCTCAGTTGGTTAGGTGTCTCCCTTCTGCTCAGTTCAGGATCCCAGGTTCCTGGGATAGACTACCATGTCAGGCTCCCTGCTCATCAGGGAGCCTGCTTCTCCTTCTATAGCCCATTTGTATTCCGGTTGCTATCTCTGTCTCTTTATCTCTCAAATAAATAAATAAAATCTTAAAGTGATCTATTGCTTTGTAAGATTAAGGAATTTTGATGCTGTTACATGCCTTACAATGATGAAGCTGATCTGTTATTCATTTCAAAGTTGAAATCTGAAATACTCATTGCCTAAGTCAAGATTGTTTTCTGAAACTGGGTGGTTCTGTGTATTATGCCACTTATGTGCCATGATTAGCTTTGCTAGAACATTAAATTCTTGTGTTTACGGCCCAACTTCCTTATGTAGATCAGAAAGCTATGCCCTTTGCAATTTTTAGTTCTTCATGGTACAACAGAACATGTCATTATTAATCACCAGTCCAAATGAACTTTGTTTCCCAGTCACCTAAAATGTCTCTGTTCTCCTCTAATCTTTCCCTCTTCTTCCTCTCTAACAACTAAAAAAATCATACCAATGTCTGCATGCTTTTAACAATGATGTAAAAGGTAATATGTTAAATAATCTTCTTTTTATTTACTACAGGAATCCTTGAGGGAAGACAAAATAAAGCAGAGCAAGTTATCCAGGGTCCAAAAATGTGGTACTGAGAGTCTGGGCACTAGGATAAATGGCACAAGTTTGTATCTCAATAAAATGTGGTGTTTAGTCAGCAGAAGGCCATTTGTGAAATGTGTCTTACTTGTTCTTAAAAAAAAAAGAAAAATTGAATTTATGTTTCTGGATATAACAGTGTTTGGTTATAGTTCCTAGAAATGTTGTGGCCATTTCACTACCTCCCTGAAAATAAAGACATGTGTAAAGAATAGTTTCGATACACAGAGAAGCAGAACAGAGCCCAAATATGTAGCTTGGAGTTTTTTGTTTTGTTTTTTTTCTGGGAAGCTTATTATGTGAAACAATGCCCTCTTTTTGTTTTAGCAGACAAAGTCTTTTGCTTCCTCATCTGAATCATCTGATTTGTTCATGTGGTGGCATGAATTGAACAAAGATTTAATTTGCAGGTTTTATGATAAATCATAGCATCATATACCAAATTTTCATTTTTCTATTAAAGTGAGCTTAGTAAACTCCAATTCCAAATTTGTCTACATATTTTTTTTGGAAAAATAATAAATTAATAATAAGAACATGAAGAATCACTATTGCTATGTTTTGATGTGTCAGATACCAGTTTGCAATTTTAACTTCTAGATTTAAAATACCCAGAGGTAGTCTTGGCATTGAAATGGTTGTGGGACATAATTAAACTTTTGTTCTTCTAAATTGGCCAAAAAGAAAAACCGTGTACCTATCCAAAGCTGTATGTGTCTAAGAAGAGGTGGGCATGACTGGAGAGTCACCAAAGAGTGGGCTTGAGGTGCCAGAGATCTGCTTGCATGGGAGGCATCTCGAATTAACTGCTAGCATTAGTAATGAAGTACAGGAACAGGAAGAAAAAAGGGAGAGGCACCACACTCACAAAATTAACTGCACAACCTGATAACCTGGTTATAGTCCTGATAATCCATCTGAGGAGAAAAGCAAACCAAACCACACTTAGCCTAATGTAGCCAAACCAAACAAAACCAAACAACAAATATATATCCCCAGGCCTGGACATTACTTATATGAGTATATTTAGTTTCCTTTTGTGTGTTTAGCTTGCATTTTAGGGGCTCCATGTTTCTGTCAGTATCCATAACCCATGCTAAATTGCACAGATCTTTTCTATACACTAGTTCCTCTGTTGGGAGACACATCTCACATCCATGCTTATCATTCGTCACCACTGTCAGAGGCTGGTACAGCATCTGTCTAAATGTATTTAGTGCCAACGAATTGTACACTTGAAAGTGGTTAAAATGTTACATTTTATGTTGAATATATATACTTATCAAAATAGAAAAAGTGAAGAAAAATTAAAGAACAACTTGGAAAGAAAGTGAATGAAATATTTTTAAGATCTCTAAAGTTTTAAAAACTGCTGAGAGAAATGAAGAAAAACTTCATAAAAAGAGAGATGTAACATGTCATTGATTGGAAGAATCAATATTATAGAAATGCCCATTATCCCTAAATTGGCCTATAGATTTAATGGGATTCTAAGAAAAACACCAGTAAGTGATTTTGTATTGATTTCTTTAGTATGTTTCCTGACCTACTCTGCTTTCAGGAAATGTGGCAGACCTTTGAACAAGCTTGGGTATGTTCTTTAGCTGTGTGGCCTACTTTAACCTAAAGCCATTAAACTGTGTGGTCAACTAGGACCAATATTCCCACAGTCATATCCCCTCTGTGTTTCCACACAGAGGTTTCGTTCTAGTGGGTTCATGTCTTTGTTGTAAGTTTCCTGAGTTCTTCCTTTTGAGATCCTATACCCTCCCATCCTCCAGATTTAGTCTTCTAATTCATTTTCAGACCCACTCACTTAAACTAGAACTTTTGAAGTACTTCCTAACTCAGCAAGCCAGTCCTCTGATCAAAAAGAGGAGAGAAACTTACTTCTTATGATTACTAGGGAAGTCTGACATTTAAATATCTCAGACACAATGGCTTGTATATCTTCTCAGGAGGGGGAAAAAACACCTTCCTGTTTTTTATTTGCAGGAGATTCCTTGTTACATTTTAAGTGAATCACCCTGTTATACTTCTATTGCTTCTATACTTTTTCATATCTGGAAAATTACAAATATGCTTTTATGTGTTAGATACATATGTGTTAGATAAATATTAAGAGAAATAATGCATTTTCTGTATTATATATTGAATAATTTATTTTAACTACATGTTGGCTACTCCTTACTTTTCTTCCTTAATCTTGGTCCACTTTGGTATGATAAATTAAGAATTGATTATACTTGTTTTAACACAAGTAAATTGAATTGAACTGAGCCCCAAAGAGCATTTCCTCTGATCTCAGTTTATGAATGATAGAGTCACAGAGGCAGAGCAGATTATACAAATCTAACACCATAGCAGACATATGTTTGGACATGCTAAAGTTGAGATTATTAATTCAACTTAAACCTGTTTTTTTTTTTCCCAAAAACTATATACACTCAACTTCTTAATATATGAAGATGATGGTAATATTGAGGTCAAACCATCAATGCAGTATTTTGATATTTATTCTATATTCAGATTAATTGGAAAATTAGGGAATTATTCAGCATACTTACAATGCACTATTTTAAAATATAAGATAAAATGCAAGTAAAGCAACCATTTTTAACATAAATCTTAGATGCATGTTGAGAAAGAGTCACTCTGGTATTGCTACATAAGAGTGTGTTTGGGCCTGGGACACTTCCCTTCAAGGAGATAAAGAGCCTTCACAACCTGCGCTGAGCATATCAAGTTCTTTGGAAATTTCTTTTTCTATCTGGATTTGATGTGTACTTCTTCGTTCTGCTTAATGTGTTTATATTAGGGTGGCTGGGTGACTCAGTCTTAAGCATCTGCCTTCTGCTCAGGTCATGATCCCATGGTCCTGGGATCAAGCCCTGCATCAGGCTCCCTGCTTGGCAGGAAGCCTGCTTCTCCCTCTCCCACTCCCACTGCTTGTGTTCTCTCTCTCACTGTTTCTCTCTCTGTGTCAAATAAATAAAAATATTAAAAAGATTTAATGTGTCTATATCATATGGCACAACCCCACAACTATATATGTTCCAAGTGGGAAAAAAATTGGGTCCTCTGTTTGCAGCACAAAAAGACTACCTGCCTACATTGGCTATGGGAAGATCATTTGGCCATGGAAAGCTGACTATCATCTGCGTTTTAGGTAAATAAAGCATTCCCTCCAGAACCTGTGTGAGTCTTGTCTTTCTTGGTGACTCCAACTCCTATAAACCATACAGTAGGGGGTCATGCTGGGACTGTTCCTCCTGGTATAGCCACTGTTAGGCTCTTTGCTATCTTTCCACACAGTAAGATACTTTCCCTGGAGGTGGAACCTGATATCACTTAGCCCATAATGGATGTTTTCAATCTAATATAAATTATTAGCAGAAATTATTTAAAAATGTTGAAGATAACTGAAATGTTGCATTAAAATAAATTAAGTGTGCTTATTTGTGAAATCTGAGAAAAGAATTATATTCTTTGATGTATTAAAGAGTAAAATCTGACAAAAAAAGAAGAAAAAGTTCACAAAGCTCTGATAGTGACACGTAGTTACTACAGCCCTAAAAATAACACGTAGCCCAGGATGGTGTTCTTAGACATTTATGATGGCTATATTGGTGAACAAAGGACACAGAGTGGTTCAATAACAGTTTTCTCCTTGAAAAATGTAGAATCAGGGTACAGAGTTAAAAGCAGTTCCCTGAGATGGACATACCAACTACAGAACCAGGGCATGGAAACTTGGAGGATGCGAACTCTCTTTGGAAGCATTTCTGATAGTAGAATGTGGAGGTAAGTAGCAGATACAACAGCTAAGAAAAGGGCAAACATCATAAAAATACACAGTAATGATGAAAGATCCTGTGGCAGAGAAAGAAAGGGTAATGACTTCTGTCTTTGTTTTAATACTTTTCCAGGAACTATTTTCAATCACTGCTGAGGCCAAGCTGTATTTTCTGCCCTCACACCCCACGTGTCTTTTTGTTATTTCTAATAATGATGATGATGATAATCATGGCAATAATTGTAAGAATACAACAAAATTTTTCCCAGGGTTTTCAGATATTTAGCCATGTTTAGAAATTATCCACATAGAGATGCTTTAATAATAATTTTTCAGTACAAACTTTCTTATAAAAAAGTAGAATTTTTATTATCAATTCATCCTTGGAAAGATAAAGGTGTTAGTTATCACACTGAATAATACTGTAGTAGATTTTCAGAGGGTTGATGCAAGCTTTGTGAAATACCACCCATGTTTGGAGCACTTTGGGGGGCTCCAACTAAGGTTGGTTTTGACCATATCCTAAGACCTCGAACAGGAATTAAGGTCTACTAAGGGAAGAGAGTATAAATGAACAATGAAGAGTACTTTGTCAACCTCAGAGTAAAAGGATTATTTTAAATATAGGAGAATAAAGGCTGCTAAGTTTCTTGCTCTCTTATCTTTCTATAGGACAGCAGTATTAAATTTTTAAAATTTTTTATTATGTTATGTTAGTCAACATACAGTGCATCATTAGTTTTTGATGTAGTAGTCCAAGATTCATTATTTACAAGTAACACCCAGTGTTCCATACAATACGTGCTCTCCTTAATATAACTGAATTTGGTGTAAGATAGGAGAAGCACAAAACAGCATTATTTTGCTTATGCAGTAAAAAATACTACAAATAGATTGAAAAAGTTAGAGGTTTTATTGGCACACCAGATTATGCAACAGAGATGGGGAAGATACTGCATCCCAAACCATTCCAGTATTATGCACAAGGAGTTTCAGAAATACCAACCAAAAAGCCCTAGAAAGGAGAAGAGAGAAATAATCTATTTCATTGATAGGGAAGAGAATAAGAGGACATGTGAAACAATTTCTAGAAAATTTATATGTTGTTAATGAACAATTAGAAAAGAAATGGATTATTTAAACTTCTTTCTATGGTAATAGTGTCAGCTGAACAGTTTCTCCCTGCTACCACAGTAGGAACTACTCAAAGGATTTCACTTCAAAGTTCATTAACAGAGTTATACTTTCTATCTCATAATGACTACATGAAATCAGAGGCACTGATGGAATTATGGCTTTGGATAGAGTTATGACAAGGAAAACAATTATTATGGCACATGTAGTTTCAGAGGGAGGCTAGAAATGTGACTGTCTTAGAATCATAACTCAGGGGATGAAACAGGAAGTGAAAACAGAAAGCTGAAAGAGAAGTATAGTGAGTCCTTGTCTTTGAAATTTCTCTAAAAGCTAGTTCCTTATGTTTTCAATAAGTCCCACAATTAGTTTCACCTGAAAAGTGGATTTCCCCTGCTCTGGAAAACACATATATATGTATGCATTTGAAAATTCAAAAATAATATATGATATTATATAATGTTATAATATATAAATATTTAAAGTCAATAGTTTCATAGATAATACATAATTCTCACATATCAAGAATTAACAAGCAGGGAAGCTCATATGGTCGTGTAGTAGCAGGACCCTAGGCTCCTCTATCCCTTGAGCACAGCTAGACGGTCATCAAATTATTCTAAATCCTCAAGACATCAATCAGAGGATTGATAGAATAAATTACGCAGTTAGAGTAAAAGAAGAGGCCATTTGGAGGCAGACAGGAAGTGGGGGATGTGGTTTGGGGGAGAAATGGATCACAGGTGCTGTGGAGGGGAAGAAGTCCTGGTCGCAGAGAAAGGCGAGAAAGAGTGGAGCACACAGAGATACATGTAAGATCACTTCCCCAAAGCCACTGGCTGGGAGAATGACAGGGGCTGAATGTCCTGAGCTTTTATAACCAACAGCGCTCAAAAGTGGGGTCTCAGAGGTCCCTGGTTTTGCTGGGATAGAGACCCGAGGACACTGCGCTACTCCTTGAGAAGAGACAGGCAAACAACCCCAGGGCAGGCTGTGCAACCTGAGAATCCTTAAGGCACACAGGGGGAGACTACTTTTTGGAGCTCATCTTTGAGGTGGCATTGTCTCTCTGGGGACAAAAGACCCAGCAGGCACCACTTCCCTACTTCATCCTTCAGCATCAGCACAGAGATGCCTACTGAAGGCAGCTAACCTGGACATGGGCTGTATGGCTGGTTTGCTGCAAATCCCATGTTCCTGCACTCTGGCACTACTGCCTTTCTGGGTTAAACTCACATCCATCCTCGTGCAACAAGATCGATTCCAGAGGACCTGTGAAGATCCCTGCCAGACCAGGTCCCTGAAGTTTGAAATTTTCAAAAAGTTAGCAGGCCTAGCTAGGGTAAAACCTAGCTCCAAGAAGGCAAGAGATCGTGTGAAATCAGTGATGTGAAAACAACTTGTGATGTGTAAGGGGAAATTATTTACTCCTCTGAAAGTGCTTCTCTGGGAGTAACATTCATGGACTCACCTCTCCAGGGACAAAGGAGCAGGCTGGCATCATTTCCTTCCCTTACACACTCAGCATAAACCTACTTCAGTAACGGCACAGCACCAACACAAGCTGTCTAACCTACTTACTTCAAATCCCAAACCCTGAGCACTGCTGAGACTGCTTTTCTCAGGCAATGTGCCTAAGTACCAGCACAAGAAGTCCTTCCCCAAGAAGACCAGAACAAACCCTGCAAGTACCATGTCTCCTGACCATAGAGTTCTGCAAAGTTTCAGTTCTAGTGGAAATAGCATCAGATCTCTTTTAGCAAACAGTTCAGAGCACACCTAGTTAAATCTCACTACACTCTGGCTAAGGTTCAAAGACCCCCCTCTGTGGGCAAGGTAAAACTCTGCAGAGGAATGACTTGAGGCATAGAGCAGTCAGAACACAGCAACAGAGTGCAAGCAGCACACAACAGGGACACTTCCTGATGTGTCAGGCCCTGGACATTATAAAACCCCTTCTTCCTTAAGCCATTACTTTCAGGAACAGGAAACATAACAGGCTTTTCTGACACACAGAAGGATAGAGAGACCTAAACAAAATGCCAATATGGAGGAATTCATCCCAAAAGAAAGAACAAGAGGTCACAGTCAGGACTCTAATCGAAACAGATAAAATATACCTGATCCAGATTTTAAGACAACAATCTTAACAATACTAGCTGCTGAGTGGGAAAATTCTGCAGTCAGGGTTACTCTATCCAGCAAGGTTATCATTCAGAATACAAGGAGAGATTGCATTTCCAGAGAAACAAAGACTAAAAGAGATAGTAACTACTACACCAATCCTGAAAGAAATAATAAAGGGGACTCTCAGTGAGAAGAAAAGACCAAAAGTGACAAAGACTAGAAAGGAACAGAGAAAAAACTCCAAAAACAATGATAGGACAAGTAATAAAAGGGCACTAAATTCATATTTATCAATAACTATGCTGAATGTAATAGACTAAACACTGCAATCAAAAGACAGAGGGTGTCAGAACGGAAACAGAACAGAACAAAACAAAACAAAACAAAAAACAAGACCCATCTATACGCTGCCTACGAGAGATTCATTTTAGACCTAAAGATACCTGAAGATTGAAAGTAAAAGAATGAAGAAATACTTAACATGCAAGTGGATATCAAAAGAAAGTTGGAGTAGCAATACTTGTATCAGACAAACTAGACATTAAACCAAAGACTCTAATAAGAGATGATGAAGGACACTATATGATAATAATGGGGATTATACAACAAGTAGATCTAACAATTGTATATATTTATGACCCTACTTGGGAGCACCCAAATATATAAAACAATTAATAACAAGCATACAGGAACTCCTTGATAATAGTACAGTAAAAGTAGGGGACATTAACACTCCACTTACAGCAATGGACAGATTATCTAAGCAGAACGGCAACAAGAAAACCATGGCTTTGAATGACACAGTGGAGCAGATGGACTTAATAGATATATCCAGAAAATTTCATCCTAAAGCAGCAGAGTACACATTCTTTTGGAGCACCCATGGGACATTCTCCAGAGCAGATCACATACTAGGTCACAAATCAGGCCTCAACAAGTACAAAAGGGCTGAAAACATACCATGCATCTTTTTTGACCACATGCTATAAAACTTGAAGTCAACCACAAGAAAAAAATTTGGGAAGATCACAAATACATGGAAGATAAAAAAATATCCTACCAAAGAATTAATGAGTCAACCGGGAAATTACAGAAGAAATTATAAAAAAAAAAAAATACATGGAAACAAATGACAACTAAATATGATGGTCCAAAACCTTTCAGATGCAGCAAAAATATTCATAAGAGAGAAGTACATAGCAATACAGACCTATCTCAAGAAGCAAGAAAAATCTCAAATACACAAATTAAACTTATAAACTTATAAAGGAGCTAGAAAAAGAATAACAAATGAAGCTTATGGCCAGCAGAGGTGGGGAAATAATAAAGATTAAAGCAAAAAAAAAAAAAAATCTTAAAGAGAAAACCAGCAGAACACATCAATGAAATCAGGAGCTGGTTCTTTGAAAATAAATAAATAAATAAATAGATAGATAAATAAATAAAATAAAATTGATAACCCCCTGGCCAGATTTATCCAAAAAAAAAAAAAAAAAAAGAGAGAGAAAGAGCCCCCCCCCCCAAAAAAAATCACAAAAACAGAGAAGCGGTCATAACCAAGACTACAGAAATACAAACAATTAAAGAGAATACACCACCAAATCAGACAATCTGGAAGAAATGGATAATTTCCTAGAAACATATAAACTACCAAAACTGAAACAGGAAGAAATAGAAAACTTGCACAGACCAATAACCAGCAAAGAAATTAAATCAGTAATCAAAAATATCCCAAAACACACATGTTCAGGGCCAGATAGCTTCACAAAGGAAGTCTTGCAAACATTTAAAGAACAATTAATACTTATTCTTTTCAAACTGTTCCAAAAAGTAGAAATAGAAGGAAAACTTCCAAACTCATACTATGAGGGCAGCATTACACTGAAAACCAAATTCAGATAAAGAGCCTACAAAAAAAAAAAAAAAAAGAGAGAGAGAGAGAGAGAATTACAGGTCAATATCCCTGATGAACATAGATGCAAAAATTCTCAACAAAATGCTAGCAAATAAAATCCAACAGTATACTATACAAATCATTCACCACAAACAAGTAGGGTTTACTCCTGGGTTGCAAGAGTATTTCAATATTCACAAATCAATCAATGTGATATACACAGTAATAAAAGAAAGGATAAGAACCACATGATCCTTAGATTCAGAAAAAGCATTTGGCAAAGTACAATATCCAGTCATGATAAAAATACTCAACAAAGTAAGCACAGAGGGAATATCCTCATTAAGGAATTATTATTATTATATTATTATTAAGGGAATATCGATATGTGATAATAAATTCATTGTTTCTATTACCAGTTGATCACTCTTCAAAATACCTGTACTTACACCCTCTCATCTCATTCTTCAATTCTAAATATTTTATCATACTTCTCAGGCCCTTTCATTTCTTTTTGCAGATAAGCTTGTTTCTGTGAAACAGAGACAAAAGCAACTGTGACGGATATTCTCTGTCTGATATTGTCCTGGATACTCTCTGTCTGATATTGTCCTACTATAAGGGGTCTGGGGGATTTGGGAGTTGGAGATTTTTGAAAAAGATATAACCCAGAAATTTTAGCCATGTCCAGTCTGCCTGCTTGGCCTATCCCACAAATCTACACCCATCATCTGCTAATAGAAAGTATAAAATCTGAAACGATAAAGACCTCAAGGTGCTGCTGCCCTTCTGAGGTCTCTGACCCAGAAACTCTCTGTCATGTTGCTAGCCAACATTATCTGGAAATGCAACTCCTTTTCCAATCCCTCTTTCAACTTCTGGATGTGGTCACCCATGCCTCCATAGCCCCTTGAAAGGCTCACGCTGTGAGAGACTTCCTTACAGCATCACATGTCAGAGTCTCACAAACGAACCTTGTGTGTACTACTTTAAGTTCTTGATCAACCGGTAATATAAACAATGAATCTATTATAGTATAATCCACAGTTTTGTGTTTTGTTTTTATTTTGTTTTGTCTTGCTTTTCTGTGTTGTCCATCACTGTTGGTGGCAAATAAAAGATGACAAGAGTAGATTCTCTAGAAATAAACTAGTTCTAACTGGTACTTGGAATGCTCCTTAGAGTCATGGAATTTGCAGCTAAAAATGAAGAAGAGTCTAAGACTCTGGATAACAGAGAGAGAGAGAAGAAAAGGGGGGGAGGGGAAGCAGACACATGGCTGCATGGGGTTACAAGATTTTCCAGTTAACTATAGAAATGACTTTTTAAAAAAGGCAACCAGCAGTGCGGATTAACTTAATTTGGTTATAACATTAGGGCATTTTCTATAAAGAGTTCCTCTGATGAAACATTTTGCGGTTCTTTTTACTGCCTTGCTTTTCCTGAAGATTTGACTCGAAGTAGAAAGAATAGCACATAAAACATAAATGGGTTCTTGCAGTCACATTTGTTGAATTTTATTTTTAAAATGTGCCAATTAAATATATAATAGATCGAAAGGAATCACTGTGCTTTCTTATCCCATCATACTGTGATACCACAAGGGATAAGAAAAGTTATATTTTGAGGTTATTCTGAAAATGTGTATTTTGTAATCTGATCTACTGTACAAACCAAAAGGATGTAATGTACACAGCTAACACTCTAAGTAACCAATGAAAAGGCTGACACATTATTGGAATTCAAACTAATAGACACCTCATATTTTCTCCATTAAAACACTATTGCAAGTCACGTAATTCACTTTATAAATAACTGGATTTGAACAGAATGTTTTTAAAAGAAAAGTGTAAAGGAGGGTGCTTACCAACCATGTACTATTTCCAATAAAACAATGTGGAAAACTTGTCTTGCAAATATAACTCTTTGGTCAACTTAACCCAAAGGTTATAATTTTATTTTTTGTCTTTGAAAGAGATGAGTGGATATTTGAAATTCTTAAGATAAAATAAAAAGAAGGTTTTATCTTTTATTATTTGAAGACCCCAAGCACTCTATCTGAGCTAAATACTGACATACATACAAAACCACTGTCAATATCATAATGCTAAAACAACACTGTGAAAAGATGTTAAGGGTCATTGTGCTTCAAATTATAATTTCCAATTTGAGTTGGCCATTAATATGCAATTTTTCCACTGTAGAGTATTACTTAAAGCTAGTAAAAAATGTTATCACCTTCCTTAATTTTGTTTGAATCACATTATTTCTCCTCCTATCCTGTCTTTTGCTAATCAACTAGTATTAACCACTGCTTTAACTTTTTCAGATTTTAATATGTGAATGCTGTGCTCCTTACATCAGTTTTCTTTTATCTAGCTTAAGTTTGCCTAAATTTAAATTTTAAGTAAAAATAAAATACTCAAGAGGCTTTTAGTTTTAGCTACAATATGTAAAGACCTTGAAGTCATTAATGACAGCAGACTTCTCATCAGAAACCATACAAAGAAAGTGAATTATTGAAAATGTTGAAACAACATTTTGTTTCACTTTGTAATTATATATTCAGTGAAATGATCCTTCAAAAGTGAAGCTAAAAATTTATCAGACAAACAAAAACTGAGAGGATCCATCACAAACCTACCTTGGAAGAAATGTTCTAGAGGGAAAAGAAAAAAAATATATTTCAGAAATGCAGAAATACATAAAGAAAGGAAAACCACTGAGAAAATAATAAAAGAGGTAAAATAAAATATTTCATTGCTTTTATTATTAACTGATCTAATAGACAACAATTTTAAGCATTAATGGCAAATAAAAATGTACTGGAAGATTATAATGAAATAAATAGATAAGTAAAATAAATGAGAGATTTTATAAATTTATAAAGGATTAAGAAGAAATTGTGACTAGCCTGTTATTAGGTACTTTCACTATCAGCAAAGTGATATAATGTTTCTTGAAAGCACATATATATTAATTGTAAATATATACTGCAAACTCTAAAAGTGTTAATTAAAAAAAAAACAAAAGTCTATGATTGATAAACTAGGACAGGGCATATTATATGATCACATGAAGTCAAGTAATACTAGAGAAATCAGAAAGATAAGAAATTAAAAAAAAATGAGTGCATCAAATAGAAAACAGTTATCAATAGGGTAGATACTAATAGAGCTATGTCAATAATTACCTCAAATATGAATAGTGAAAATACACCAATTATAGACAAATATTATCAGAATTTATTAAAATAATAGTATGTGTTGTCTATAACACACTTACTTTAAATATAAACACTTGAATAACTCAAAAATAAAGGGCTGAAAAAATATATAACATGTTAACACTAATCAAAAGAAAGTTGGAAGAACTATGGTATGATGGTGGAACAGGAAGCCCCAGTGTTTGTCTATCTACCTAGACAACAATTAGACAGATGAAATCTGTCTGATATAACTATTTTGGAACTCTGGGTTCTAGTAAACTTGTAACTTCCAGAGGAAGGCATTAAATTGTAGTCAATTGATGTCAATTTGAGCTATAGCTCAGCAGGACCAACCATTTCCCACTTCCAGCCCTGTAGTAGGTAGCTCTGCTTTACTCCAACAGCAGCTTGCACGCAGACTGCAAGAGTGGGAGTGGACAATAACTTCCAAATATCCGGGATCCGAGTACTGATCACTAATTACTGTTTCTGATCATGGGCATGCAAACACAGAGGTGAGTATCCATTGTCAACACAACCATCCTCCACCCTGATATTGTGGTAGGCCCGTTCTCCTCTGACTTTAGTAAGTTCTGAGAATTTGAAGGTCCAGCATCTTTTCATTCATCCACTTCATGTTTTTCTTTTCCTCATTATCAAAGCCAGTATTAAAGCTAATACATTTACATGGAAAAACTAGAAAGTCACTACAAATGCCTAGGGAAAGGCACAAACCCAGAAAAGACCAGATAAAAAGTAAAGCTTATGCCCCAAGCTAATCCTCAGCTTGAAGACATATTACAATAACAAAAAGAAATAAAACAAAATACAAAAACAATCAGCAAATTTGGGGGAAGAAAGAGAATCAGATTTCCAGAGTTACTACATCATCAGACTCAAGTATCATTTTTTCAGCATCACAAGGTATACAAGCAAACCAGAAATATGGCCTAGTAGAAGGAAAAAACAATATATATATATACATATATATATGTATATATATTTTTCCCTTATATATATGTATATATACATGTATGTATTTTTTCCATATATATGTGTATATATATATATGGCATATATATATGTGTATATATATATATATGCCAACAAAACTGTTTTAGAAAAAGACCAAATGGTGACCTACTAGATAAAGACTTTAAAACAACTGCCATTAAAACACTTTAAAGAACTAAAGGAAGATGTGGAGAAAGTCAAGAAAATAATGTGTTAACAAAATGGAAATATTGGGGTGCCTGGGTGGCTCAGAGAGTTAAGCCACTGCCTTCGGCTCAGGTCATGATCTCAGGGTCCAGGAATCGAGTCCCCCGTCAGGCTCCTGCTCAGCAGGGAGCCTACTTCCCCCTCTCTCTCTGCCTGCCTCTCTGCCTGCTTGTGATCTCTCTCTGTCAAATAAATAAATAAAATCTTTAAAAAGATTTAAAAAAATAAGAATCAATAAAATGGAAATATCAATAAGGAGAAGGAAAATCTAAAAGAAACCAAAAAGAAATACAAGAGCTGAAAATATAATAAGAGATGAAAAATTCATGAAAGGGAATCAAAGACAGATTTTGGCAGACATTGGAAAGAATTAGTGAATATAAAGATAGGACAATAGAAATTATAATATCTGACAAAAAAAAAAAGAAATTTAAAAAAGAAGAAAAGTGAACAGAATGTAAGCAACCCTGGGACACCATCAAGTGGACCAACATATGTATTGAGAGAGTAACAAGGAGAAGAGGAGATAAAAGAGAAAGGGGCAAGGAATTTATTTGAAGAAATAATGGTTTAAAACTTCCTAAACTGGATGAAAGACAACATAACATCCAAGAAACTCCAAGTAGGATATATTTTCAGAGACATACTCTGAGATATATTATGAAAAATTTGCCAAAAGCCAAAGAGAAGGAGAATCTTGAAAGCAGCAAAAGAGAAGTGATTCACAAATAAAAGGGATCTCCTCAAAGATCATCAGCAGATTTCTTGTCAGAGATGTTGGAGGGCAAAAGATAGTGGGCTGGTAAGGATTGTGGTTGCCATGGGTTTGGGGAGAGGTGTAAGGATTGAACAGGTGCAGTACAGTGAATTTTTAAGGTCGTGAGACTACTTGGTATGATAATACAATGATAGATACATAGTACTATGAATATATTAAAACTCATAGTATGGCCTTGGGTGGCTCAGTCAGTTAAGCCTCTGCCTTTGGCTCAGGTCATGATCCCAGGGTCCTGGGATCAAGCCCCTCATCTGGCTCTGTGCTCAGCAGAGTCTGCTTCTCCCTCACCCTCTGCCTCTGTTCCTTCCCGTTTGCTTGCCATCTCTTCCTCACTCTCTCTCTCTCTCTCTCTCTCTCTCGCATGCTCTCCCTCCAATAAATAAATAAAATCTTTAAAAAAAAATTTCATAGAACTTTATAGTACCAGAGGACTTATGTATAGAATTACAAAAACTTTTACTTAGGAGGTTAGGGGATCCTAGGAAGAAATGCAGACTGTGAGAAAGGAATCTAACAGTATTACAACTTCACTAAAGGGGCTCCCCTGAATAAATTTAGAAATAAGAGGAGTCTGTAAGACTAAAAAGAAAATAAAATGCACATAAACACTATACTTTACTGGATAAAGTTGTATCCCACAAGGGTATGGGTTAACAATTTTTATACATATTTAATACATGTATACTGAAATTGAAAAAATAAGTAGATGTGCCTGAACAGTTGGTTAAGCCTCCAACTCTTGGTTTCCGGTCAGGTCATGATCCCAGGGTCCTAGGATTGAGCCCCATGTCAGAGTCTGCCCTCAGCAGAGAATCTGTTTGTCCCTCTCCTTCCTCTTCCGTGCTTCTCCCTCTCACTCTGCCCTGGGATCTCTCGGTCTCTCTAATAAACAAATAAATAAATCTTAAAAAAAAAAGAAAAAAGAAAGAAAGAAGTAAATTGATACAAGGTTTCTTACTGTTAGGAGCCAAGTTTCTTACTTCTGCAGTAGGAAAAAAAATCACAAATAAGCAAGGATGGGGGGTAGCGTGATCATATGATGATAGATTAGAGTTGGAGAAATTAGTATGAACTTATTTTAGCTCAAAATAGCCAGATGTTAACATAGAGAAATATTTATAGATGTGTGTATATATACAGGTTAGTATACATTCATATATTTCCTTGTCCTATCAGTTTAGGGTCCTAGAAGAAACAACACTTCAGTAACAACAGTGTACTACTGTTTGCACCCAGATCTTTGTTTTTTTAAGGAATTCTTCAATAAAACAAAATAGGGTGCCTTGGGGAAGCAGCCGATTCTAGAACTGAGTCAAGAAACAGGTAATATGAACCTGGAGCATTTTATAGTTACAGAAATGAGGAAGTCTAAAAATACAAACACATGAAAGAGATAAATTAAAAAAGATTTTGGCATATATGCCAAATGTATGCCATAATGAGTAATGTCAAAGGGACACAGGAGCCAAGTGAAAGAGGTCCCAGTGGCTAAACCTGGAACAATTCGAGCAACATAATAAAGTAGTAGTGGATTATAACTAAAAGCATAAAATACATATCCCTGTTTCCACACTGATGCAAATAAATTACTAAACAAATAAATAAGAGATAAATCTGTGCAAAATACCAAACAATCCATGTAGCTATTCTTTTAAAGCCATAGATGCTTAATCATCCACTTCTGGAAAGCCTTCTTAGGAAGACTAAGATTAGGGGTGTCTGGGTGCCCTCCTCAGTTAAGCATCTGTCTTCAGCTCAGGTCACAACCCCAGGTCCTAGGATCAAGCCCTGCGTCTGGCTCCCTGGCTTCCTCCTCACTCTCCATCTGCCTGCTGCTTCCCCTGCTGGCACGCACTCTCTCTCTCTGTGTCAAATAAATAAATACAATATTTTTTAAAAAATTACTAAGATTAGATTTAGGCACCTTCTTAGTAGATTTGAATCATCTGAGTTTAGTGTAATCAGTGGTATCATTGCTACCCTCCTCTCTTAGTGGTGCAAAAACATCTACAATTTTTACTATTCCCCTCTCATCATCAATATATTTTTTTTTAAACTGAAAGATCAGTACCTGATTTTTTTAATTAAATACACAGTTCTGTTTTGTTGTTGTTGTAATTGTGCTGTTTAAGTGGTTAATTGTGGAATATAAAAAACAATAACCAATTAACCTAAATATTTATCTTTAAATATACAGTGTACAATAAATGGTATCATATTGCCACAACAGAGTTCATATTATGGCTCAATCAGCTCTACAGCAGGACTGCTCATCCTCTATTTCAAACATACATTTTATTTACAACATAATGCCATTTTCCAAATATCTGGCCAACTTGGCGCAATTGGCTATTTCACCAAAAGTATGGAAAATACACCAGTATCAAATACATCTCCACCACCCTCTGAAACTAAAATGAATTGTATCTCCTTGACCACTCCTATCCCAAAAATACTTCAATATTTTAGCAAATGCCTTGCACATTGTTCATGAAAATGAACTGTAATAACATTGCGCCTGGAAAGGATCAAGATAAGACCCAGTTACCTATCAGATTTAGTCAAATATTATTCTGATACCATTCACTGCAATGCATTTCATATGCAATTAGAGTAGACAACACATGGAAAATGTACAAAATGTCAGTCTCTCCAGGCTATCATAGGTTATTTTAGTATAAAAATTTATTATAATATAATTAATACTGTTATTATTAAAGCAGAATGCATGCCAGAAGAGGTATAAATCACAGTTCTGAAGAATACAGAATGTACTGTATCTCACATATATGTTCTCTTTTATTATGATTTTGACTTTTATTTCTGAATCCTTTTTTTCTAGAATTTTATTATGTTTTAATAAAATAGTATATTTAATCTATGCTATGTTGGTAGAATGCCTTTAAAATTTATTAGTATATTTTTATTTCCAAGCACAAATTTTCTTTTAATGAAGTGCACTGATGTTTCTTTCCATAGACATAAATTCTCATTTAAAAATATTCTAGAATCATTTGGGTTCCAGGGTTGCTCGGTTGGTTAAGCAACTGCCTTCAGCTCATTCATGATCCTGGAGTCCCACAATCGAGTCCCATATCAGACTCCCTGCTCGATGGGGAGTCTGTTTCTCCCTGTGACCAGTCCTTTCTCATGCTCGCTCTCTCTCTCAAATAAATAAATAAATAATCTTTTTAAAAAATATTCTGGAATAAAAACACTGGGTGGCTCAGTCAGTTAAGCCTCTGCCTTCAGCTCAGGTCATGATTCCAGGATCCTGGGATTGAGCCCCATGTAAGGCACCCCCCTCAGCATGGAGCCTGCTTTTCCCTCTCCCTGTGACCCTCCCTCTGCTTGTGCTCTTGCTCTCTCTTACTCACTAATGAATAAATAAATACCCTTAAAAAGATATTCTTGAATCATAATTTTTAAAGTTTAAAAATAAACATTAAAGAGTATTTTATGGGGTGCCTGGGTGGTTCAGTGGGTTAAGCCACTGCCTTCGGCTCAGGTCATGATCTCAGGATCCTGGGATCGAGTCCCGCATCGGGCTCTCTGCTCAGCAGGCAGCCTGTTTTCCTCTATCTCTCTCTCTCTGCCTGTCTCTCCATCTACTTGTGATCTCTCTTTGTCAATAAATAAATAAAATATTTTAAAAAAGAGTATTTTATGAAGAATACCTATACCTGCATATAACAGAGGTTCAACAAAAATTGTTGAAAAAATTTAGATAGAAAACTACATTAAATCATTACGTTAAAGGATCACAATAGTCTAGTACAGATTAAGCATTTTCCCTAAAATCCATTTTGTCTCTTTCGGTAACTGACCCAAATATTCACTGCCCTTCTCCCAGTCAATAATATAATTTTTTTTGTTTTCCTGAGTTGTGTTGCAACAAAAAGTAAAAACAAACAAAACAAAACAAAACAAAACAAAACAAAACAACAAAAAAACAGCTTACTTGCTGCATTAGGAGCAACTCCGTAAAGGAAGTTCTGCCTGTCGGTCACATCTGAGTCTCTATTTCTTGCCAGATTTATGGAACTGTTCTGTAGTCAATTAAGCTGACAGTGTTTTTCACTGACATCAAATCGAACTTCAGTTCCAGCTATAGAATTAACAGAGAAGATTCATTCTCATCGGAAAAGCATAACAGAAAATAAACCTTTTTTTCTCCCCTTTTTATCTCTTCTTGAGAAACTAGGAAAAATTGGTGATAACAAGTTCACTGCCTGTCACTAGGTGTGAATATCTAACAGATTCCCTCAGTTCCTTAAATTCTAGAGCTGCTGAAATAGAAAATAAAGTATACAATTTCAAGACAGCAGTGAAAGAAATTGATTAGTCTTAAAATGGGAAAAGTAGAAATGAGTTCATTGGTAACTATTACTAATTGAAAGTAAAAACTAAAGTTAAGGGAAAATAATACTTAAATATTCTGAATAAAAATTATGATAATGAAATAAGGAAAAGATCCAAGCACATAAAATTTTACATAAATATAACGCTATTATAGTAAATTACTGAGATTATAAAATATTATTTTTAAAAGACTATTTTTGATGTTACAAGCTGTTGTTATTTTTTATATTCTCACAATGAAAAACAACATGTGCCTTATGCTTCCTGAATTACGCTTCACTCGTCATAAAATGTTCACTTAATGATCCAAATAGATTTTGGACACTGGCAATTTAGGGTTGAAATGAGGATTCTGTCACTCACTAGCTGAAAAATGCCAAACCAAGTTATCTCCCTATTCTAAGTCTCAGTTTTGTGTAAAATTAGAAAACAACACCTTTTATATAGAAGCAATGGGTAGATAACACGGAATTTTACATGAACATGTTTAAAGCATTAAAATTGTAGACAGTTAGAAAAAAAATGTGATGTTATAAAAATAGTAGTAGTACACAGTTTCACACAAGATTTAAAAAAAAAATTGCCAACTGTAAAATGTCTTACCTGTTATTTTGTATAAGCACCTTTTATGGGTTAAATTGTCTTTCCCTTAGACTCATACGTTAAGAACCACACCCAGTACCTCAGAATATGACCTTATTTGGGAATACGGTTGCTATAGCTGTATTTATTCGAGATTTCATCATATCGCGGTAAGTTAGGCCCCATACTGCAGTCAAGGAGGACACTACGTGAAGGCGAAGATAAGGATGTGGGTGAGACTTCTGCAAAAAATGCCAAAGATTGCTACTAAACCACCAGAATCTAAGAGAGAGGCATCAACAAATGAAATCTTACCATTTGCAATGACATGGATGGATCTACCAAAATAAGTTAAACAAAACAAACCAAACCAAACCAAACAAATACCATGATTTCACTCATGTGTGGAATTTAAGAAACAAAACGAGCACAGCGAAAAAGGGGAGAGGGAGGCAAATAAAGGCACAGGTTCCTAAGGATAGAGAACAAACTGATGGTTACCAAAGGGGGATGGGTTAAATATGTGATGGGGATTAAGAAGCGCACTGGTCCTGATGACCTGGGTATTCTCTGGAAGGGCTGTACACCCGAAAGGAATATTACACTGTACATTAACTAACTGGAATTTAAATTTAAAATTAAAAAAGAGAAAAAAGGGGACGCCTGGGTGGCTCAGTTGGTTAAGCAGCTGCCTTCGGCTCGGGTCATGATCCCAGCGTCCTGGGATCGAGTCCCACATCGGGCTCCTTGCTCAGCAGGGAGCCTGCTTCTCCCTCTGCCTCTGCCTTCCACTCTGTCTGCCTGTGCTCGCTCTCTCCCCCTCTCTCTCTCTCTGATAAATAAATAAAATCTTAAAACAAAAAAAAAAGAGAAAAAAAACGAAGTAGATTAGAATTTGCTATACATAAAATAACAACAACAACAAAAAGGGATTCTCTCTCAGAGACCTCGAAATGAAATAAAATTTCTAATTAACTTAAAAATGAGATACATTGATCTTAGCCTTTTTGCCTCCAAAACTGAGAGATGATAAATTTCTGCATGCATGGCGGTACTTTGTTATGGCATCTCAGCAAATTAACACAAGGTCTATTGCCAGTGCATGGTCTTCTGTAGAGTTGGGTTGCCTTACTTGAAATCTCTATACACTGCTAAAGTTTACCTAATTCATCCGGCATCAGTTTAACTTACTATTGTATTGTGATTAATTTTTTACCTTTTTTGTTTACCTTATCTCTAGAAACACTAGGGTATATATAATGTTCTATGACCCCTACAACAAAGTTATCTTCCTTAAAATTTGATTATTAGGATAAATTTAGTCTTTAGCATAATATTTACTAGCATGTAACTTTTTTTCAAAAATCCTCCTGCATTATATACTCCTTCAGTTTTATTTTTTTTTCCCTAACAAGCTTCTCTAAATTTATCATTTCAAATAACTATTTATACTTACTTATTCACTTCATTCAGCAAGTATGATTCTTTAAAAAAATACTAATAAGATTATATCACTCAAAACCTTCCAGTGGGGATGCCTGGGTGGCTCAGTTGGTTAAGCAGCTGCCTTCGGCTCAGGTCATGATCCCAGCGTCCTGGGATCGAGTCCCACATCAGGCTCCTTGCTCCGCAGGGAGCCTGCTTCTCCCTCTGACTCTGCCTTCCACTCTGTCTGCCTGTGCTCTCTCTCTCTCTCTCTCTCTGACAAATAAATAAATAAATAATCTTTAAAAAAAAACCTTCCAGTGGATTTCTCTACATTTAGACTATGATTAAACACATTAAAATTGCCCTCAGGACTCTGACTCTTCTGATCACTGTAACTTTCTCCAGTTTCATCTAGTCCTTTTTCTTAACCTTCTCACTCAGTTTCAGTCTCACTGTGCTGACCTCAAGTGCAGAGATTTCATTCTGCCTCAGATTTGTGTTGCCAGAATGAGCAACAAAAAATACAAAACACCATATTACATTTGGATTTCAGATAAACAATAGCTACTTCATTATAATACATCAAGATAAGATTTTTTTTTTTTCAGTAAGAAGAGCTTTCTTACCAGGCTTGAAGTTGCCCCAACTTCAAATAAATATAGTGCTACCAATGTTCAAATAAGTTTAGCACTGTTTATTTTTCCCATGAAAGACAATGATGACATTTGTGGGGTGTGTGTGTGTGTGTGTGTGTGTAGGAAATTACTATTCAATAACATCATTTCACAAAGCAGATATAAGTCAAGCATTGTAGCTGATCTCCATATGATAGACATAAATCCATTATTTTGTGTTTCTTGTCTTACAAATTCTTAGAAGATATTGAATTCTGTGATGATCACATTATTTGGTAAGAAAAAGACTAATATCTTGTCTTGGTTTTCTAATCATGATTATCTACATCATGAATTCTGAGGAAAATAATGTTACTGAAGTTGAAAAATTTATTTTTTCTATAGAAAGCAGTATATATGTTTCTATAAATATATATGTTTTTAAGTAAATAGAAATATTTGTTAAAAACATATTTTGGGATAAGCACCTCAGTGTAGTGGCTACTTAATCATAAATACATAATTTAAATTACAAAGACTCCCTTAATTAAATATTTAGGATCTCTTATTATTTCAAATATATCCTTCTAAATATTAAAATGTTTCATTAGGTAGTAGATTCAAAGTAATAGTTGCAAGTGTTCAGTTATGCATTTTTGGTTGCAAGATTTAATAAATTCATTATTAGTGTATTAGTTTCGTGAAACTGTTCTAACAAAATATCATAAGTTGGCTAGCTTAAAACAGCAGAAATTTATTTTCTCACAATTTTGGAGGCTAAAACTCCAAAATAAAGGTATTGGCAAAACCATGTTTTCATTGAAAGCTGCAGAGAAATCCTTCGTGCCTCTTAGTAGATTCTGGACTTTTGATGGCCATTTTTGGCATCCCTTGGCTTGCAATTGCATAACTCCAATCTTTGCATCCATTATCACATGATATTTTCTTTGTATTTGTCATTCTCTTTGCTTATTTTAAATCCAGGAGAAATTATTTTGCCATTTTATCTATCCATGCACAATTTGTTTATTAATATTTATCAAGGGTATATAGTAGGCATATAAATGTCGTGGTTAAAAATGAGTACTCTGAAAGCATAGGTTAAAAGCCAGGTTCCTTTGACTTCGAGCTCTTCAATGTTGAACAATTTACTTCCTTGTTTGTACTTCAGTGTCCTTTTTCTTATAATAAAGTATAATAATAGTATTAAATTTATAAGGCCTTTACAAAGGTAAAATGAGTTCATCCTTAAAGGGCTTATAAGAGGGCTTAACATAATAGCACAAAATCTTTCCCATAAGTATCAACTACTGTTATTATATAGAGTGTGAAATATGCTCAAAATACAACTGTGAAAGAAAAAATATTAAAAAGGATGCCAGGGACTTCTAGTACTGCCCATGCTAGAGATCACTTCTAGCAGATTAAACTTCTCACTACAAAGGCTTGAAGAGCTATCAATTCAGCCAGTATTTGAGCCTCCATGATACTCTACAATAGGGAAAAATATGAGGTGAATATTACATTCAACCTGTTTTTATTTTTCCCCAAGGGACAATTTCTCATACTAATAAATAGAAAACAGAAAGCTATGGGCTTACAGAACTATAACAATAAAAGTCAGAATCCAGGGCTGGAGATGAGGGAACCACAAAGAGTGGACACAAAAATTATCATAAAAATCCTCTTTTTAAGATTGGCTTAATCCTCAATTGCACATGATCATGGTGTAAACTTCCAGAATCCCAAAGAGAACAGCAGCTGTATGGCTACAACAGAAATATGAACAGTTCCTTGGGGCTAAAGAGAAAAAGTTCGAGTTCAAAATCTAGTCAAGTTAGAAAAACTTTGGTCAGTTCTTTTCACTTCAAAGTCCATAAAAGATGGGATTAAATCACATACCCAAGGCATCAGAGCACACACCAGGAGTAAGAACTATACCCCAGGGGTGAGGACAAAACTGAAATAAAGAAGACCCAACAAAGTCAAAACACAACCTTTCAGAAAATTTAATTGATGCAATTATTCCATGCATCTTCCAGAAGGAAACATGACCTGAACAATATGACTTCTCTACTTGACATTTTCCCAAAAATACTGAATATATTATTCTCAAATGTACATGGAACATTGTCAAAAACAGATCATAAGTTGAGCCATAAAACAAGTCCCAATATATTTTTAAAAATTGTAATGATACAGAATATAGTAAATAGGACAAAATTTACCAAGAATAAAAGGAAATTAAATTAAAATACTTGCAGATGATCTAGAGGTGGGAAAATACATTAGAAAATATTTTGAAATGAAAATACTTTGAATGAAATGAAAATGGAGATGCATTATGTCAAATTTTGTGAGGCAGAAAAACCAAAGTTTAAATAATAGCCAAATTAATACATTAGAAAAGAAGATAACTTAAAAATCATTAATCTAGTGGCACCTGGGTGGCTCAGTAAGTTAAGGCCTCTGCCTTCGGCTCAGGTTGTGATCCCAGGATCCTGGGATCAAGCCCCGCATTGGGCTCTCTGCTCAGCTGGGAGCCTGCTTCTCTCCCTCTCTCTCTGCCTGCCTCTCTGCCTACTTGTGATCTCTGTCTGTCAAATGGATAAATGAAATCTTAAAAAAAAAATTATTAATCTAACCTTCTAACTCCAGAAGTTAGAAAAGTAATGATGGATAACTTCCTGCCCCCAACTGTGAGACAAATTTCTAGAAAACAGAGTAAAAAGACAAAGGGAAAATTTGGGTTAGGAGAAAGGTAAGGGACATGGACACATGATACAGTATGTTCATCATCTAATTCACACAGGAGTTTTAAACAGGTTAATATATAAAATAAATGAAAAATGCTCACATATAGTTGCAACACAACACTGAGAATATTGTTAAGAGACCAACACTTTGACTTCATATACAGGACTGCAAAAAAAGACAGAAAAAATTGAATCTAAAATACTGACATATATAGAATGTCATAATAAGAAATATCAGGATATTTTAGTATAGTAATTCTGACAAATCAGAGAAAAAATGTCTTAAGATACTTTAAGAAACAATATATATGAATGTGGGAAAGATTAGTGATATAGTGAAAGCATATGCCTCTTAGTGTACAAACTAAAGAATTAAAATCTTTGGAAAGGAGTCCATTTCTAGCAACATCGTTGTTCAGGTATCCACTCTGATCCTCTAACCAAAAATTAAAAAGTACAGAATGAGCTTCCAAAAATATCTCCAAAAACATCAAATTCTTGAAAGGGAAATAACAAGTCAAAATCTCAATGAAAAAGGAACTCAGGAGCGGATTTTGTTTTGGTGGTATTTACCAAGTATTATAAAAACTGAACTTTAGTTTTCCTTGCTTTGTCTAAAATGGGAGACAGAGACAAATTCCATGACCACTACAAGGTGGATGACCCTTCTAAATAAGGCAGAAACATCAAAAGGAAACTGAAATATATTTTCTTTAGTTGCTACCCCAAGAGAACTGATATAAAAGTCACCATGGCAGTAAGCAAAGCTGGAGGGTAAAATTAATATCAGAGAAGTTAAAGCCAAAAGCTCATCTCTACCTGCATTTGCTGACCAAATATATGTTATCTAAGTGTTAAAAATATAAATTCTGAATTAAGTATGAAATACTTGACAGGTAATACTCCCTTGTGGCTAACATTGCAAAGGGTAAATCTTTATTGGAAATTATCTTAAACTAGAACTTTAAAATTCTCTGAAATAATTTCCCAAGAGAGTAAACACTTCAAAAAAATATTACAAGGCTACAAGGTAGTATATGCCATTATCCACAGGGTGTAGAAACAGACCTACAAATAGTCAAAAAATAGAATAATTAGACATACAAAAAAAACCAAAATCTCTGCTTACTAAGACAAACATATATACACACAATGGAAAATAACTTCTAAAAATATTTGAAGGGAAATTTCTGGTTCTACATCTAAGGAGTTCTGGAAGTTACTTCTGCTTAACAAGTAAAAACAAAAAAACAACAAAACAAAAAACAACAAAACAAAAAACAAAAAGCCGAAAACGAAAAACTAAGCAGTCTGACAAATTAACAACTCTCTTGGATCTGTACAAGAAGTAAGGATGCACAATAAATAGTAGGCTCAAGATTAGAGAGGCAGGTGAATACAAGGAGTGACAACTTACTTGAGCAGAGATTTATGGACAGAAACTGCCATAAGATCCAATGTCGGGGTAAGAAAAACTGAAGTGTAATTGGTGAATTTCTGGAGGTTCAATGTGGAAAATTTGGAGAGTTAAAAAGGACATAGGAGGGGCACCTGGGTGGCTCAGTGGGTTGATACCTCTGCCTTCGGCTCGGGTCATGGTCCCAGGGTCCTGGGATAGAGCCCCACGTTGGGCTCTCTGTTCAGCAGGGAGCCTGCTTCCCTTCCTCTCTCTCTGCCTGCCTCTTTGCCTACTTGTGATCTCTGTCTGTCAAATAAATAAATAAAATCTTTAAAAAAAAAAAAAGGACATAGGAACATAGTCATTAGTAGTCTCCACATTTTTGTGTATTTTGCTTTCAGGAACTTGATGAGGTTCTCACAGTGAATACTGGAGAAAAATTCCCTTGAGCTTTCTACAAGGAAAAGGGAAAGAAACCATTTTGAAATATACTAGGACACTCTGTTCTTGGGCCTGCCCTCAAGAAAAACTATTTAACCAGAGCCTAAGGGGCTGGGGTTTTGTCATTGTAATTGACTTGAAGGAAGGGCATATCCCAACTCCAGCCAGGTCTAGCCTATGTCAGAGAAGGGAAAGACACAACTCCAAATTACCCTAATCATACTGTCCCTCTTAAGGTGGGTCTCCGTGGAATGAAACTGAGAAGCACTTGGAAAGTTCACAGTCCAGAGATATAAGTTCACAAAAAGGTCTGATCTAATCATAGGATTATAGAAATCCTCCCCTCTCCCCACACCTCACCATCACATTATTGCAGGTCTATTTTCAGCAGTTCCTTTTGCATTGTATCTGACTATCAAGAAACATTTATAAGGGATACTGAAAGGCAAAAAACACAATTTGAAAAGATAGATGTATCAGAACTGGACATAGGAAGGGTGTTAGATTTATCCAGCTGGGAATTAAAACAGCTATGACTAATATTCTAAGGGCTCTAACAGATAAAGTAGACAGCAGTCAAGAACAGACGGGAAATGTGAGCAGAAAAGTAGAAAGACGGTCCTAAAAAACAACCATTAAGAAATATTAGAGATCAGGGTGTCTGGATGGCTCAGATTGTTAAACGTCTGCCTTTGGCTCAGGTCATGATCTCAGGGTCCTGGGCCAAGTCCCACATCAGGCTCCCTGCTCACGGCCTGCTTCTCCCTCTCCCTCTGCTGTTCTCCCTGCTTGTGCTCTCTCACTCTCTCTGTCAAATAAATAAATAAAAATCTTTTAAAAAGGAAATATTAGAGATCAGAAACATTGTAATATTGAAGTAAAATTCTTTGATAGGCTTATTAGTGAACTGGACAAAACTGAGGGAAGAATCTATGAGCTTAAAATATCAAATAAAACCAAATATCAAATGAAACTAAAAAACAAAGATAAAAAAAATATAATGGAAAAAACAGCACATCCAAGAAGTGTGGGCAACTACAAAAGTTATAACATACATGTAGTGAGAATACCAAGAAAAGAAACAGAGAATGATACACAGGAAATACTTAGAACAATAATAACTACCCCTCCCAATTAATGTCAGACAACAAATCACAGTTCTAATGAGCTCACAGAATTCCAAGCAGGAAAAGTTCAAAAACGAAAGACAAGACAAAAACAAAAATAAGAGTCTATACGTGGGGCTATAATCTCAAACTACAGAATATCAAAGAAAAAGAAAAAATACTGAAAGAAGCCAGAGTCCAGAAATACCTTAGCTATAGAGGAAGAAACATAATAATCACACAAGCTTCTCAGGAATCATGCAAGAAAGAAGAAAGTGAAATGAAATATTTAATGTATTGAGAGGAAAAAATCCCCCACAAACCTAGAGTTGTGTACCCTAAGAAATTATTCTTCAAAAACAAAGGAGAAACAAAGATTTTTTTCAGACAAACAAACTGAGCAAATTTGTTGCCAGTAGACCTCCTTTACAAGAAACACAAGAATTTCTTTAGAGATAAGGAAAGTACAGATGCCATGGACATCAATAAATAAATAAATAAATAGATAGATATTATGAACAGTTCTATACCTGTAAGTTTGATTATCTAGCTGAAATGGACCAATTACTTCTTTTTATTTTTTTATTTATTTGTATTTTTTTTTAAGATTTTATTTTATTTATTTGACAGAAAGAGATCACAAGTAGGCAGAGGCAGGCAGAGGCGGGGGGTGCGGGGAAGCAGGCTCCCCGCTGAGCAGAGAGCCTGATGCTGGGCTCGATCCTAGGACCTTGGGATCATGACCTGAGCTGAAGGCAGAGGCTTTAACCCACTGAGATACCCAGGCACCCCTTATTTTTTATTTTTGTTTTTTATTTAAATTCCAGCCAGTAAACATACAGTGTACTATTAGTTTCAGGTGCAGGATTTAGTAATTCATCAATTATATACAACACCCAGTGCTCACCACTACTAGGCCCCTCCAATACTCATCATCCATTTAACCCATCCCTCCACCTACCTTTCCTCCAGTAACAGTTTCTTCTCTGTAGTTTGGAGTCCATTTCCTGCTTTCTCTCAATCTCTCTTTCTCTCCCTCTCTTTCATATGTTGATGTTTTGTTTCTTAAGTTCAGATATGAGTGAAGTCATATGGTATTTGCATTTCTCTGACTTATTTTCCTTAGCATAATACTTTCTAGCTCCATCCACATTGTTGAAAATGGCCAGGTTTCATTCTTTTTTAAAACAACAGGTGTTGGCAAGGATGTGGAGAAAGGGCACCTTCTTACACTGTGGGTGAGAAAGCAAACTGAAAGATCTACTTGAAAACAGAATGGTAGTTCCTCAAAAAAATGAAAAAATAGAACTACCTATGACCCAACAATTGCACTACTAGGCATTTATCCAAAGAATCCAAAAATACTAATTCAAAGGGACAACTGCACCCTGATGTCTATAGCAGCATTACCCCTAATAACCAAATTATAGAAACAGCCCAACTGTCCATCAACTGATAAACAGATAAAGATGGATATGTGTGTGTGTGTGTGTGTGTGTGTGTGTGTGTGTGTGTGTGTTGTTGACTATGAGTTCAACGTCAATGAGTCATTAACACTGTCCATCCAGAAAAAGGAGAAGGAAATGTGCTGATCTATCTATACACACACACACACATACACACACCACCTAGCAAATTAAAATAATGAATGATAAATTCAAGAACATATATGGATTTCAAATAAATAATACTAAATGAAGACAGATTGGAAAGGCTATGTAGTTATGATTTCATTTACTAGATATTCTAGAAAAGGTAAATTTATGGAGTCATAAAATAGATCTATGATGGGGCTGTGGAAGAGAGCTGACTAAAATATTGCATGGGGACATTTTTTCTGGTGATGGAACTCTTCTATATCTTGATTGTGATGGTGCTCTCATGATTGTATAAATGTCAAAATCCTCAGAAATGTAAACTGAAAAAGGCAACTGTTACTAAATGTAAACTACTTTAACTTATAAAAATGAAGATACCAGTTTCTTCTTGCTATAACCTGAGTGTTCATATATAGTTATAATTCTGTATTAAAAATATCTGAAATCTTGGACTATTTCATTTACATAATATTTGCATTAATTTTAAAAAGACTGTGAAAAGAAACACTGTCTTATATAAAGCACTATAAAATAAGGCACGAATTCGTGTCACTGATTATGGAGAACAAGTCACTTGTTAAACACTAATCTTTGGTCTACAAAGATTGTTATTCATAGATCTACCTGCTTGCTAAAATTTGTTACCTGGAAACACACACTCATGAGGTTTTGTGGTCATTGTAGACATGTGTGGGGTGGCAAAATATTTGAGTCATGCAAGTCACATCTTTCCAGCTGAAGTCAAAGAAGGCAACATTGTCTTACTGTTTCATCTTCATGTTGCAAAGAAGTGTCTTATTTGCCATTTATTTAGTGCCACATTTTTCACACTTGTGGGTTTTTTTCTTTTTTTATCATTACTTCTATGTTTAAAATGGACACTAAATGTAATGTGGAAGTGTTATCTGGTGTTCTGAAGAGGAATAAAGCTATTATGTACCTTAAGGAGAAAATGAGGTAAGTTATGTAAGCTTCCTTTAGGCCTGAGGTATAGCTTTGTTGACTATGAGTTCAACGTCAATGAGTCATTAACACTGTCCATCCAGAAAAAGGAGAAGGAAATGTGCTGATCTGCATGTGAGGCTGCTCTGGAAGGTGCTGACGTAGCATCTATGGAGTCTGATAAAGCCAGGAAGAGATGGGAAAGTGGCTGCATTTGATTATATCAGATTAAAAAAAACATACTGCACAGCATTGTTGTGAGGCTGAATGCCAAAGAAATTTATGGTCATATAACTCAGGGTCGGGAAAATGTTAAAACCTTTTTGGCTAGTGCTGGCCAGCTGTCATTTTTCAAAATGGGATTCAACTTTTTTTTTCTTTTTTGTTTTTTTAACATAACATAATTAATTATGCTGTTTAACACCTATTAATGAGTCAACATAGCTAAACACAGAATAAATCAAGAGTTTGAGTAAACCTAGTAAGTTGACAGTAAATTGAAAAATAAGAACCAAATGAGGAAAAAGAAATATTGCAATATGTCTTATAGCTTGAAGAAAAAAGAATGTACCCTAATTCAACAAAATTTTCAACTTTGAACATTTTATTATGTCAGACAACAGAGTTTGTGAAAATAAAAGGAAGTGAACACAGACCTGTACCCCTGGGGATAAAAATATATGTTTATAAAAAAAAATAAAAATTATATTAAAAAAAAAAGGAAGTGAAAAAATCTTAAATATCACTTTACCAGTAGGGAGAAAAATTTTTAAAGATTTATCATAAGCATTAAAGGTAAATGGTAATATTAAAAATAAACATGTGCTTTGGTGAGTGCTGTGAAGTGTGTAAACCTGGTGATTTACAGACCTGTACCCCTGGGGATAAAAATATATGTTTATAAAAAATAAAAAATTATAAATTAAAAAAATAAATAAATAAAAATAAAAATAAACATCTGAAGGAGAAGGGGCTTATTAGTACACTGTAAATCTTTAGCAATTTAATTTAATCAATGGTGACCCTATAATATAAGTACCCTCAAGGCACTTGATTTAGTCCAGTCATATATCTCACCTGTCATAAAAAGCAGTTGTTAATGGCTCCACATATTGTTAAGATTTTAAACCTGTACACAACTCTGATTTTAGGTAATTGGAAATATTATCAATTATTTCTCCTTCAGCATATTTACTAAAACCTAAAATCTACCTTGTTTCAGGTATAAAACAATGGCACTATATTAAAAACTCATCTATGGACTCCAATGTCTTTCTCTGTCTTTTGCTTTACTTTTTCACCTCTCTCCTACTTTAATTGTATATAATGCTTTAATTGTTCCTACCTGTACGTGAAGCTATACATCTAATCATTTGGATTATAATCTGCATTTGAGAGTCATGTGAAGCTTTGATTTGGAAATTAAAAATGATTCAACAAAAGGAAGGAACAAAAGTATTTAAAAAGCAACTACCATTTAATCGCATATCGGTGTTTTCTTAGTATTCTTTTAAACCTGTATGCAGTAGAATTTTACTGTACTGTATATGTAATATACTATCTCTGCATTGGAAATGAGTTCGGAAAGGATGTTTGTCCTTAAAAACAAATGCACAATAACATAATAAGGATATATATTTAGATATTGAAATCTAGACTGGGCCAGGATAAGGAAAATATACGAAATGAGGATGAGTGGAACAGAAAAAGTTCAAAGCACTGCTGTCTGTGCCATGATACACCTGTCTACTTTAGTCAGAGACCTTTTTCTGTATTATTCTGACACATATTATCATCTTCACATAATATCAGGGAATTTTTAACACTTTGTGACCTTTGTGACACAGCTTTTTCTTTTATTCTCCAAATGTTTCATATAATTATTTTACATAATATTATAAAATAATCATCACTTTTTATAAAGAATGAGTTTGGAAACCCTTTACCATTTGCATAATCATTTCTAACTTTGCAATTAATATAACCAGTGCCACAGAATTTTTGACAAAGATTTTATCAGACAAGGATATCAGCTAACCTCAGCCTCTGAGATTTTTTTATTTAATTAAATAAATTGAAATCCCTTTAGAAAAAAAATCATTAGGATACCCTAACTCCTCACTGTAGTAATAATGTTAAGAATTATCTTAGTGAAGCATCTTCTTTTCAGGTAATCTATTCATTTCTCATCCATTATATTTTTATGCAGTATCAAAGCTGTATTGCATTTGATTACTGTGTTAGACAATTTGCAAAGTGTAACCTTCAGATTTCTTTTGTAGATTCTTTTGTTTTGTTTTTGACATCAGTTAATGCTCCATCTATCTTTCTAAATACCTGTCATAACAAAATAATGTGTTTTAGTTATACTCCAAATTAATTTCATGGATATAACAAATCTCAAGATTAGTTAAGAATCTATAATATTTAGGTTCCTTCTCATTGCATCTGCATGAAATTTTCATTCTTTCCAACAAAGAAACCAAAAGCTATTTTATCCACCAACAGTTTCCATCTACAGAATCTTCTCTACTGAAGAAAAATATTTACTTTGTTTTAATTAAGACAGACAAATAAGACATTGTCAAAAGGCTTGGGTACACAGCAATTGCCCCTACTTCACAGTTATTAATAGGAGACGGAGGGACACATCAGGATCAAAAGCTCTAGATAAGGGTGAGCCTTGCAGGTGACCTGAGTACTCTATAGATCTATTCTGAGGAGTGACTGTCACCTGATATACCCAATCTCAAGTGTAAAGCAGAAATAAACATTACAGAATTGTATTATATGTTGGGGCTAAGCCTATTAATATTCCAGCTTGCTCTCTGCTCATTAGATCCAAAAGGGCAGGGCAGCCTGAAGGTTATTAGGTGCTCATTAAGAAAAGCTTTAATGTGATAAACCAGGGACAGAAAATAATAGTACTAAAATCTCATGACACAATATTTAATGATCTTAGTCTGCAAGCTGATGTTAAGTAAGAGTTTAAGGTACCATCCTTCATCAGGGCTTTAAAAAGTAATTAAAAGGCAGTTAATGTGCTACCATTTTTCATTTCTCAAGAGATACATACAGAAATTGAAAAATAGAGTTATAAAAGATTTTTTTAGTCTTATTTAAGTTTAAACTACATAAATCAGACTAAATGTTCAATCCCTAAGCTTTCTCACTAGCATTTGATATTCTATTTCTATAATAACTACATATAATTGGCTTCCTAAAGAGTCAAAACTTATCCGATCCTGATTTTTAGACCAAAACTTGATTGTAAGGGTGTAACAAAAAATCACAATATTAAATATTATCTTCACATTTTATGTGCAAACCATAAGAATAAAAAAAACCATCCTTATTCTTTCCTTTTTATTTGTTCACAAAAAAAGGAAAAGAAGGTTGCATATGAAAGAAAATATACCCCAACATGGACTAAAAACCTAAAGTTTGGGAAGAAGTTTCTCATTTGGAAGAGTAGATGAAACAAATCATACTTAAAGGGGGTCATTAGTTAATATCCAAGTAATGCCCATGTTTAAGCCCTCACCCACTTCCCATCATAGACCTAAGCCCTACCCCAGAGCTCAAATATTCTTCAAAAGGATAATCAGCACATAATTGACCTCTAGTGTCCCCTCCCCTCTGAGGGGACAACAATGTTGCTTTATTTAAGGTTCTGATTTACTGTTTGACTCACAGTTTAAATGTAGGCTCTTTTACTTGTATATTTCCTGAATTGTCTTTTCAAAGCATTATTTATAATTAATATAAAATTGAAATATAATACATTATTATATATATTTTAATGTATTATTATTATTACTAGAATATTTCCGATCAAAGAATATAGCAGAAGATCACAGTTTAAAATCCCCAAAGACATTATGGATGTATAAGTAATATATAACAATTCTGCCCATTTGGAGAATTTCTGAAGGCAAAGAAATATAAAATGCAATTGTTTAATTTAATGTTCTATAAAGTGTTAATAAAATTATTTAATATAAAATATATGAATCCCCAGTAACTAGTTAAATATGTCACCTATAGCTCCTAAGAATAACCAGTAATTGCATCAAGATCTCTCCTAAGTTGATCCAAAAATAATTTAAGGTGTTTAGGATATGTGCTGTTAGCAGCACTAAGGAAATCTTCTAAAACAATTTGAATTTTTTTTTGTCATTTGTTCAAAGCACCTTCTTTCTGTAATTGTTTTGATATCATATATCTATATGTTCCCTGTGAAATTTAATGATATTATTTTTTAGCTTCTGGGATCAATAGGGTAAAATTAGGCCATCTAGAATGAAAAGGAAATCAGTACTCTGGAAACAGATTGTGGAAACAATGCTTACAAAAGTGCTATCAAGAGAGTTATAAATATTCTTTACTTGTTAATGCTTTAAATGGTTTACCTTTAAATGCATATACATGACAGCTGTTTTGGTAAATTTTTGTACTTTCTGAAATTTCATCACGTTATTGCAAACAAATCACCTAAAGAATCACAATCATGTTGCAATAATGCAAAGATCTGGTCTACTTCTACAGAGTATATATTGTTTCTTTTTTTTTTTTAAGATTTTATTTATTTGACAGAGAGATACAGTGAGAGAGAGAGAACATAAGCAAGGGGAGTAGGAGAGGGAGAAGCAGGCTTCCTGCTGAGCAGAGAGCCTGATGTGGGGCTCCATGAGATTCAGACCTGAGCCAAGGGCAGATGCTTAATGACTGAGCCACCTAAGTGCCCACATATATTGTTTCTTTAGTAAAGATGTTTAATAGCCATCAAGTGAGAACCAAAAAAACCCTGACGCCTCTTTAGTAAAGCTTCTTTAGTAAAGATGTTTAGTAGCCATCAAGTGAGAACCAAAAAAAAACCAAACCAAAACAAAAAAAAAACTAAGATGTAAGGTGTTCCTTGTGCTGGTTGAGTAACAATAATTGCATAGTGACTATAGGCTAAGTAGTGTTCCCCAAGATTCATTCACAAAGTACCTGAGAATGTGAGCTTATTTGGCAACAGGGCTTTGCAGATGTAACTGAGGCAAGCATTGAGATAAATCATAAGGAATTAAGATGGGCCCTAAATGCAATGGGAGTGTCCTTATAAACGAAAAGGACACAGACGCACATCATAGGGAGAAGATATCAATGTAGACACTGGCAGCGAATGAAGTGATGCTGTTATAAACAAAACTGTGCCTTTGGCTGGATATAGACACTCCAGAGGTTGGGAAAGGCAAGGAGTGATCTTCCTATAGAGCTTTCTGAGGCAACACGGCACAACTGACACCTTGATTTCAGACCTGTAGCCTCCACAACTATTAAAGAATAAATTTGTGTTGTTTTAAGCCACCAGGTTTGTGATAATTTGTTATGGCATCCCTAGAAAACTAATACAAGTACTAACTTAAAACGGTTACTAAGAAGGGGAGGTCTTAGCTAGGAAAAGCTTCAGAGGAGGAGTTTTGAAAAAAAAAAAAATTATCCTTAATATAAAGTTATGAAGATGAGGTCTATTTACACCATAAGCAAAAATCTGAGTCCTAAATTAGACATTTATAAGACATGACAAATTATTTAAGGGATATGCAAAATATAAGGGGTCTGATAAATACAAATGGCACTGAGCATGGGAGAAAAGAGAACAGATGTAGATTTATGAAGACACCGGTCGGTTAATTTGCTAATTTGTTTTCATAAAGTCAGAGAAATTCTTGATTGGGAGGAATCATAAAGGTTACCAAGTTTTCTATTTGAATATTTCATCAGATACTTGAATCTCTTTAAAATTCTTTCTAAAGTTACTTCAGCTTCTTTTCAACGACCTTAGGAGCAGAAAAATAATTCCATTTTTAGACAACCTTGTCAGTATCTTTATTATAATAAGCCCCAAACCCCTGTTCTGCATGGCAGACCTTCAAATACTTATCTCTTATTCAGGCAAAAATTCACACTTCCTTCCAAAATTCCTTATATGATATGATTCATTTTCTAGCTTTCTCTTCATCCAAATGAAACTCCTATGAAAACAATATGACTCATCTATGGATTTCTTAAAATAAGAATTCTAAAATTAAACAGAATTCACTTGGTGCTTCTAATCAATGCAGTAGAATTAGATTGGTTTCACTATCTACTATCTTTACATTTTTATTTCCGTTTCAATTACATTATTATTGTTAACAGTCAAGTTGCATTTTTAATGCAAACATCACTGGTGTTATTATTTTACATGGATGCTTCTAAATCATTTTACTCTTTTGTGCTGAAAAGCAACACATTTATCTATCATTTTTTATCATTAAATTCTAATGAATCTCTATACTAATGCTTATTCTACCAATTTTTTTTTTTAGATTTTATTTGTCAGAGAGAGAGAGAGAGAGAGCGAGTGCATGCACAGACAGGGGGAGAGGCAGGCAGAGGGAGAAGCAGGCTACCCACCAAGCAAGGAGCCCCATGGGGGATTTCATCCCAGGACCCTGGAATCATGACCTGAGTTGAAGGCAGCAGCTTAACCGACTGAGCCACCCAGGCATCCCTATTCTACCAATTTTGTACTGCAAAGGGGTCATGGTTCTCTTTTCCTGTTTAATTTGCAAAAAATGTGGAAGTATATCTTCTACCTTAAAATATTGTTACATTTATAACATTACTGTTTTGTAAATTAAGCTAGATCTTGAATTAATAACTTCCTTCTCTTCTGACAGTGATTTCCTTTATTCAGATTATAGTGGTAGATAAATTCTCCAGTCAAGTAACTAGCTAACAGTATACCTGACTGTGTAGGGTTGGATAATTTATACCATTCACTGGGAGTTAATCAATGGTAATTTTGGTCATTTGATATGTGAAAGAAAAATAAATCAGGCCATTGTAATATATTCAAGAATAAAGTTACTAAGTAATTTTTCTCAAATTAATATGAAATTAACTCCTTACATATCTATGCATGGCTAAAAATTATAGAGGCATGAATGATTTCTTAGGAAGGCATCTGCCTGACCATGAAAAACCTCCAAAGGATAGATGATTTCTTGAAATATTCACTACAGCACAAAGTCTGATTACTAGAGTGGCAAAGAAGGAACCTAGGTATTTTTTAATCTCAATTGATGGAAAGCAAGAACACTGTATCACGATTACCCAAAATACAAGAAATTAATATATTTATAGGTTTGATTCTGCATTTTGTTTTTAGAATCCACATATGAGTAGAATTATATGGTTTTTATCTCTCAGTCTTGAGCTATTTCACTTAGCTTTATACCTTCTAGGTCCATACATGTTGCAAATGGAAATTGTGTAAAAGAAAGTGAAAATACAAGTAAATTAAAAATAAAAATTATAAAAATAAAAATTAAGAAAAGAGTCTTAGCAAAATGATAGTAAACAGAATCCATGTATTGTAAAAAAAGAATAGTGCACAATAAGTAAAGGAGATCATCCATGAAATGCAGAACTTTATTTTTATTCAAAATAAATCAATATTAATTTGTCATAATAATCAGTAAAGATTATCAAGTGATACTTTTAAACAATGCATAAATGGAGGAAGATGATGGAGTAGGAGAATCCTAAGCTCACCTTGTCTCATGGATACAACTAGATGATACTTACATAAATAACTCAGAAAATGACCTGAAGTTTGGTAGAACAGACTCTCCACAGTAAAATGTAGAGAAGAGGCCACATCAAAGAGGGTAGGAGTGTCAGAGACATGTGTGGGAACCAATTTGACCAAGAGGATGTCCACAGGAGGTAGGGATGCTGTGGGGTGGAATGGAGAGAGGAAGAGCCCCACACCAGGCACCCCAGGCACAAGGGACACACACTGGGCAGACAAATCCCCCTAATACTTAGCTGTGAAAACCAAAGAAGCCTAACTTTATGAGTTCTCACAATCAGTAAATCAACTTTAAAAATCAGCGGGTTCAGATCTAGGAGAACTGGATGGTGATAGGATACTGAGTCCCCAAACTAAAAGAAATTGCACAATAAACAGCCCTCTTGAGATACAGCAAAGAAGCAGCAATTTAAAAAACACCTCAGGTGTACAACAGAGAGATTTGGTTACTGATCTCAGAGCATGTGCTGGAGGAGAATAAAAGAGCTGATGGGTACAATTTCCTTCCCCATACCCAGCTAGATATATAGACACTTAATGAAATCAGTACTGCACCAATATTCTTCACCCAGCTAGATAACAGTGCACCCAGCCTCGTCACTCTTCCATGGACTTGCCCCTCCATCCAGGTCTCTGCTCCAGGTCTTCTTCAACAGCAGACCTGCACAAACATTTCTAGCACTACACACCCCACCCCATGTTGTCCTGTTAACTTGTCCTCAGCAGGAATCCAACCAAAACAATACCACAAGTATTGCAATGTGCCAGCAAATCTCAAGGGGGACAACACCACTCCAAAGTGATTCCTGTCCTTGAGTCAGGAAAAAATAACCACACGCACCAGTCTGACTGTACCTGAGCAACTGTCTATGAGGAGACATCTCATCTGACTGCAGTCCCCACACACCAATGAAAGATCTTAGGAGACAACAAAGGGAGAATGCCCCACAATACACCACAGCTCTAGCAAACACCTATTCTGACTCAACTCAAGCCCAAGGAGGCTCAAGACTCCCAAGAGGACCATGAGCAACACAAGGGCCAAACTGCCAGCGACAGGCAAGGAGAGCCATTGTAGACAATTAGACACAGCGTAGTCACAGAAGTACGGTGCATGCAACATATATAGGAAACGGCCTGAAGTGTCAGGTCCTGGTTAACGAAGAACAGTGTACTGCAGGACACATTGTGGGACATCGTCTTCATAAAACCACTACTTTCAAGAATAGGAGATATGGCTGACTTTCCTCACACACAGGGACAGGCAGAGAAAGACAAAATGATAAGAGAGTAAGATAAAATGAGGAGAAAGAAGAATATGTCCTAAATGAAATAACAGGACAAAATTGCAGAGAAAAAGTTAAATGAAACAGAGATAACTAATTTTCCAAATAGGGAATTTAAGGTAATCATCATAAAAGTACTCACTGGACTTGAGAAATGAATGGAAGACCTCAGTGAGACCTTCAACAAAGAGACAGAAAACATAACAAAGAACCAATCAGAGATGAAGAACTCAATAACAAATTAAAAATACATTAGAGGGAATAAATACTAGACTTAAGGAAGCAGAAGATTGGATCAACTAAATTGAGGACAGAGGAATAAAAAGCAATCAAGCCGAGCAGTAGAAAGAAAAAAATACTAATAAAAAATGAAAACAGATTAAGGGAACTTAATGACACTATCAAGCATAATAACATTTGCATTATAGGAATACCAGCAGGGGAAAAGAAATGGAAAAAGGGGCAAAAAATATATTTAAGGAAATAATAGCTGAATACTTCCTGAATCTGGGGAAGAAAATAGATCTCCAGATGCAGGAGACACAGAATGCCCCCAACAAAATCAACCCAAAGAGGTCCACACTAGGACACATAGTAATTAAAAGAGCCAAAAGTAATAGTAAAGAATTTTAAAAGCAGAGAAAAAACTAACTAATCAAACAAATGAAAGCAGTTACATACAAGGGAAACCCCCAAGGAGATCAGCTGATCAGCAAAAAATTTCAGGCCAGAAGTGAGTGGCATAATATATTCAAAATGCTGAAAAAAAGAAAAAAACAAAACAAAATTGCAACCAAGAATACTTAATCCAGCAAGGCTATCATTCAGAGATAAAGAGTGTACCAAACAAATTAAGGAATTCATCATCAATAAACCAGCCTTACAAGAAATGTTAAAGGGAACCCTTTGAGTAGAAAGGGAAGACCATACCCAAGAGTAAGAAAAATAGGAAGCATAAAAGCAGTAAAAATAAGTATATTTATCAAAAAGTAGTCAAGGGATTCACAAAAGTATGCAAAATGTGACAAAATATACCAAAAACATGCTTTTAGAATGGGTTCAAACTTTGGAGACCATTAACTTAATGGAGACTGCTATATGTGTAAGATGTTATGTATAAACCTATTGGTAACCACAAATCAAAAACCAGTAACAGGAAGGTGCCTGGATGGCTGAGTCATTTAAGTAACCAACTAGGATTCAGCTCAGGTCCTGATCTCTGGGTCCTGAGATTGAGCCTCATGTCAGGTTTCATGGTCAGTGTGCAGTCTGCTTGAGATTCTTTCCTTCTCCCTAGTGCTCCCACTTTGTCTCTCCCCCTGCCCGTGTTCTCTCTCTCTCCCTGTCCAAAATAAATAAATAAAATCTTTAAGAAAAACAGTAATAGATATCCAAAAAATGAACAGAAAGGAATTAAAGAATATCACTAATGTAAGCCAGGAATCACGAGAGAAGGAAAGCAAGAGAAAAAGGAACAGAGAAGTACAAAAACAACTATAAAACAGGTAATAAGATGGCAAAAAGTACATACCTATCAACAGTTATTTTGAGTGCAGTTAGAGAAAATGCTCCAATCAAAAATATAGAGTGACAGAATAGATAATATGTTATCCATCACCTGCCTCTCAAATTCCTACAACAAAATTTTAAGTTAAGTTTTATCATCTCTGATATTCAAACAAGGAACTGAGATATTGATGGGTTAAGTTTCTTGCCCACAATCAAAAACTAGTAAGTGATAAAGTCCAGATTTAAAGCTGTAGCAGTTTGACTCAAATATTAGATTATCATGCTATTAAAAAAAGCACAGGGATTTTATTCACAGCATCTGAGTTTAGAATTCTAGATCTTGGACTTAAGTAGCTGTAAAATAAATTTATCCCTTAAAGTTTCACATTCCTAACCTGTAAAATGGCCATTATCATAACTACCTCATGAACTGGAATCAGTATTTCCCAGTCATTGAGCTGGCTTTGGAATATCTGCCCCACATTTGTGTCTTTGCGCATCCCTGTGTCTGTGCAAGTCATCCTCTCCTGGGAGGCAATGTGTCCTGATGTTCTAGTATGGAACATGATATGTAGATGGATTTCAAGTTTTATAGAGGTGGGAAAGATGATAGGTATTTATCAGGATGCTTGTCTAATATTTCCATCACTGATTCCTCAGATGGATTAATACCAGATTACATCTGGAAGACTGTATAGACTAGATCCCTTAGCCATGAGTTTTTGTGCTGGGACTACAAGGAGGGTTCCCAAAGTCTCTTGTATCTCTAGCTTACCCGTAATCATCATTTTATGCACCCAAATCTTCCTCTTTCTCTCCATCTCTTTCTCATGTTTATTTGTCAAAAATCCAAGCTGCTTTAGAACCAGAAGGTTGAGGGTTAAGGGCCTTGCACAGTTAGATTCCCATATTTTAAGAAAGAAAAAGGAGAAATCTAATGCTACTTCCTACAGGTCTTCTGGGGTTTTTGTTTTGTTTTGTTTTGTTTTGTTTTGTTTCAGGAGAAGATTTTCTCAGTTTTCTTTTTTTTAATGACATTATGTTAGTCATCATATAGTACATCATTGGTTTTTTTTTTTTTAAGATTTTATTTATTTATTTGTCAGAGAGAGAGAGCGAGCGAGAGCGAGCACAGGCAGACAGAGTGGCAGGCAGAGTCAGAGGGAGAAGCAGGCTCCCCACGGAGCCCGATGCAGGACTCGATCCCATGACGCTGGGATGATGACTTGAGCTGAAGGCAGCTGCTTAACCAACTGAGCCACCCAGGCGTCCCCATCATTAGTTTTTGACGTAGCATTCCATGATTCATTGTTAGCTTGTAACATTCAATGTTCTGTGCAATATGTGCCCTCCTTAATACCCATCACCAGACTAACCCATTTCTCCACTCACATCTCCTCTGAAACCCTCAGTTTGTTTCTCAGAGTACATAGTATCTCAAGGTTCATCTCCCCCTTCAATTCCCCCCCATTAGTTTTCCCTTCCTTCTGCTAATGTCCTCCATGCTATTCCATATGTCCCACAAATAAGTGAAACCATATGGTAATTGACTTTCTCTGCTTGACTTATTTCATTCAGGATAATCTCTGCCAGTCGCATCCATGTTGATACTAAAGTTGGATATTCAACCTTTCTGATGGACTATATGTTCTTTATCCACTCTTCTATTGAAGGGCATATTGGCTCTTTCAACAGTTTGGTTATTGTGAACACTGCTGCTATGAACACTGGGGTGAATATGGCCCTTCTTTTCACTACACCTGTATCATTGGGGTAAAAATTCAGTAGTGCAATTCTGGGTCATAGGGTAGCTCTATTTTTCCTTTCTCCACAACCTCTCCAACATTTGTTATTTCTTGCCTTTTCAGTTTTGCCATTCTAACTGGTGTAAGGTGATATCTCAATGTGGTTTTGATTTGCGTTTCCCTGATGGCTAATGATGATGAACATTATTTCATGTCTGTTAGCCATTTGTATGTCTTCTTTGGAGGCATGTCTGTTACATCTTCTGTACATTTTTTGACCTTATTATTTGTTTTGTTTTGTTTTTTGGGGGGGTATTGAGTTTGAGAGGTTCTTTATAGTTCTTGGATATTGGTCCTTTGTTGGTGGGGTCATTTGCAAATATCCTCTCCTATACCATGGTTGCCTCTTTGTTTTGTTGACTGTTTCTTTGACTGTGCAGAAGCTTTTTATCTTGATGAAGTCCCAAAAGTTCATTTTTACTTTTGTTTCCCTTACTTTTAGAGATATGTCTTGAAAGATGTTTCTGTGGTTGATGTCAGAGAGGTTACTGCCTATGTTCTCCATGAGGATTTTGATGGATTTCTGTCTCACATCGAGGTATTTCATCCATTTTTTAATTTATCATTGAGAATGATGTAAGAGAATGGTCAAGTTTCATTCTTCTATATATAGCTGTCTAATTTTCCCAGCACCGTTTATGGAAAAGACTGTCTTTTTTTCCATTGAATATTTTTTTCTGCTTTGTCAAAGATTATTTGACCATAGAGCTGAAGGTCCATATTTGGGCTCTCTATTTTGTTCCATTGGTCTATGCGTCTGGTTTTTGTTTTTTTGTCAGTACCATGCTCTCTCGGTGATCACAGCTTTGTAATATAGCTTACAACTAGGCAACGTGATGCCCCCAGCTTTGTTTTTTTTCTTTTTCAACATTTCCTTGGTGTTTTGGGGTCTTTTCTGATTCCCTACGAATTTTAGGATTGTTTGTTCCTACACTTTGAAAAATGCTTTTAGTATTTTGACCAGGGTGGCGTTGAAAGTATAGATGGCTCTAAGCAGCATAGACATTTTAACAGTGTATATTCTTCTGATCCATGAGCATGGAATGTTTTTCCATCTTTTTGTGTGTTCTCCAATTTCTTTCATGAGTGTTCTGTAGTTCTAGAGTATAGATCCTTTACCTCTTTAGTGAGGTTTATTCCAAAGTATCTTTTATTTTTGGTGCAATTATAAATGAAATCAACTCTCTAATTTCTCTTTCTACAGTTACATTGTTAGTCTATAAGAAAGCAACTGATTTCTGTGCATTGATTTTGTTTCTTGACACATTACTGAATTGCTGTATGACTTCTAGTAATTTGGGAGTAGAGTCTTTTGGGTTTCCACATAAAGTATCATGTCATCAACAAAGAGAGAGAGTATGACTTCTTCTTTGCTAATTTGAACCTTTTTATTTCTTTTTGTTCTCTGATTGCTATTGCTAGAACTTCTAGTACTATTTTTTTTATTTTCAGCATAACAGTATTCATCATTTTTTTCACCACACCCAGTGCTCCATGCAATCTGTGCCCTCTATAATACCCACCACCTGTTATCCCAACCTCCCACCCCCCCACCACTTCAAATCCCTCAGATTGTTTTTCAGAGTCTATAGTCTCTCATGATTCACCTATCCTTCCAATTTCCCCCAACTCCCTTCTCCTAACACCCCTTGTCCTCCATGCTATTTGTTATGCTCCACAAAGAAGTGAAACCATATGATAATGGACTCTCTCTGCTTGACTTATTTCACTCAGTATAATCTCTTCCAGTCCCGTCCATGTTGCTATAAAATTTGGGTATTCATCCTTTCTGATGGAAGCATAATACTCCACAGTGTATATGGACCACATTTTCCTTATCCATTCGTTCGCTGAAGGGCATCTTGGTTCTTTCCACAGTTTGGCGACCGTGGCATTGCTGCTATAAACATTGGGGTACAGATGGCCCTTCTTTTCACATCTGTATCTTTGGGGTAAATACCCAGGAGTGCAATTGCAGGGTCATAGGGAAGTTCTACTTTTAATTTCTTGAGGAATCTCCACACTGTACTCCAAAGTGGCTGCACCAACTTGCATTCCCACCAACAGTGTAAGCGGGTTTCCCTTTCTCCACATCCCAACACATGTTGTTTTCTGTCTTGCCTATTTTGGCCATTCTAACTGGTGTAAGGTGATATCTCAATGTGGTTTTAATTTGAATATCCCTGAGGGCTAGTGATGATGAACATTTTTTCATGTGTCTGATAGCCATTTGTTTGTCTTCATTGGAGAAGTGTCTGTTCATATCTTCTGCCCATTTTTTGATATGATTGTCTGTTTTGCACCAAACTCTCCCCCCAGAGAGGTTCGCGAAGCCCCAGCCTGGTGCTTTCGGACCTGTGCCCCATTCTCAGAGCCTGAGACCCAAGCGCAATCCACAGCCTCCCCTGAAATTGGTGCGCACTAGCCGGGTGCTCTTAGACCCAGAAAGACCAGGCACTCCCAGCCGGGCCAGCGGGAAAGTCTCAGTGTGCAATTGCTGCTTGGAACCTCTCTGGCGGTCTGGAGCTGCCAAGACAGCAGCCACTGCTGTGGCTTTGGGTACAAGCAAAAGATCCTGCATCTCCAGGGACCGCGACTTGGAACCTGCTCTGCCAGCGGCCAAGGGGGAACTTATTTGGGCTCTGCAGCCAGACTGAGGCTTCTTTCTGAGAGGGAGGTCAGGGTGCAGTTTGTTTTCTTCTAGTACTATTTTGAACAACAGTGGCAAGAGTGGGCATTCTTGTCATGTTCCTGATCTTAAGGGAAAGGCTCTCAGTTTTTCCCCACTGAGAATATTTGCTGTGGGTTTTTCATAGATGGATTTTATGAAATTGAGGAATGTTCCCTCTATCCCTATATTCTGAAGAGTTTTAATCAGAAAAGGATGCTGTATTTTGCCAATTTTTTTTTCTGCATCAATTGAGAGGACCATGTGGTTCTTCTCTCTCCTCTTATCAATGTATTCTATCTCATTGATTTATGTGTGAATGTTGAACCACCCTTGCATCCCAGGGATAGATCCCACCTGATCATAGTTGATGATCCTTTTTTTTTAAATTAATTTTTTTTATTTATTTATTTTTAATAGACATATAATGTATTTTTATCACAGGGGTACAGGTCTGTGAATCGCCAGGTTTACACACTTCACAGCACTCACTATAGCACATACCCTTCCCAATGTCCATAATGCCACCCCTCTCTCCCAACCCTCCTCCCCCCAGCAACCCTCAGTTTGTTTTGTGAGATTAAGAGTCACTTATGGTTTGTCTCCCTCCCAATCCCATCTTGTTAATCTTGTTTTATTTATTCTTCTCCTACCCCCTTAACCACCCCAATGTTTCATCTCCACTTCGTCATATCAGGGAGATCATATGATAGTTGTCTTTCTCCGATTGACTTATTTCGCTAAGCATGATACCCTCTAGTTCCATCCACGTCGTTGCAAATGTCAAGATTTCTTCCTAGGAACATCACCAAAGGCAAGGGAAGAAAGGGCAAAAATGAACTATTGGGATTTCATCAAGATCAAAAGCTTTTGCATAGCAAAGGAAATAGTTAACAAAACCAAAAGACAACTGACAGAATGGGAGAAGATATTTGCAAACGACATATCAGATAAAGGGTTGATAATCCTTTTAATGTACTATTGGATCCTATTAGCTAGGGTCTTATTGAGAATTTTGCCATCCATATTCATCAGGAATATTGGTCTGAAATTCCTTTTGATGAGGTCTTTGCCTGTTTAAGGATCAAGGTAATGGTGCCTCATAGAATGCGTCTAGAAGTTTTCTTTTTGTTTATATTTTTTGAAAAGCTTCAGGGGAATATGCATTATTTCTTCTTTGAATGTTTGGTAGAATTCCCCAGTGAGTCTATCAGGTCCTGGACTCTTTTTTTGATTACTGCTTCAATCTCATTACTGGTTATGGGTCTCTTCAGGTTGTCAATTTTTTCCTGTTTCATTCTTGGTAGTTTCCAGGTTTCTAGGAATGCATCAATTTCCTCCAAGTTGTGTAATTTGTTGGCATATAACTGTTGATAATAATTTCTGATAATTGTTAATTCCTTGGTGTTAGTCATGATACTTCCCCTTTCATTCATAATTTTATTAATTCGGGTCCTTTCTCTTTTCTTTTGGATAAGTCTGGCCAAGGGCTTATTTTTTTTTTTTAAAGATTTTATTTATTTATTTGACATAGAGAAATCACAAGTAGATGGAGAGGCAGGCAGAGAGAGAGAGAGAGAGAGGGAAGCAGGCTCCCCGCTGAGCAGAGAGCCCGATGCGGGACTTGATCCCAGGACCCTGAGATCATGACCTGAGCAGAAGGCAGCGGCTTAACCCACTGAGCCACCCAGGCGCCCCATGGCCAAGGGCTTATTGATCTTATTCTTTCAAAGAACCAGCTTCTAATTTTGTTGACTTATTCTACTGTATTTCTGGTTTCTAATTCATTGATCTCTAATCTTAATTATTTCCTTTCTTGTATGTGGGTTAGGCTTAATTTGTTGCTGATTCTCCAGTTCTTTAAGGTATAAAGATAGCTTGTAGAGTCAACATTTTTCTTTCTTTCTTTCTTTTTTTTTTTTTTTTTTTGAGTGAGGCTCTCATGGCTATGTATTTCCCCCTTAAGACTGCCTTTGCCATATCTCATAGGTTTAGGACTAAAGTGTTTTCATTCTCATTGGTTTCCATGAATTGACTTCCTGATTGACCCAAACATTCTTGAGCAGGATGGTCTTAGCTTCCAAGTGCTTGAATTTCTTCCAAATTTTTCTTGTGATTGAGTTCCAGTTTCAAAGCATTATGGTCTGAGAACTTGCAGGGAATAATTTCAATCTTTTCGTATCAGTTAAACCAGATTTGTTACCCAGAATGTACTCTGTTCTGGAGAAAGTTCCATGTACTCTTGAGAAGAATGAGTTTTCTGTTGTTTCAGGGTGGAATATTCTGTATACATCCATGAGGTCCGTCTGGTCCAGGGTGTCATTCAAAGCTCTTGTTTCTGTGTTGATTTTCTGCTTAGATGACCTCTTTATTGATAAAAGTGGAGCATTGAGGTCTCATACTATTAACATATTATTATCAACATTTCTCTTTATTTAGGTTAACAGTTGGCTTATGTAGCTGACTGCTCCTATGTTGGGAGCATAGATATTTACAATTGTTAGATCTTCTTGTTGGATAGACCCTTTAAGAATGATAACATGCCTTTCTGTATCTCTAACTACTGTCTCAAGCTTAAAATCTAATTTGTCTGATATGAGAATTGCTACCCCAGCTTTCTTTTGAGGCTCACTGGCATGAAAGATGGTTCTCCATCCCTTCACTTTCAGTCTGGATGTATCTTTAGGTTAAAAATGAGTGTCTTGTAGATAGCATATGGATGGGTCCTATCTTTTTATCCAATCTGAAGTCCTGTGCCATTTTATGGGAGCATTTAGGCCATTCACATTGAGAGTGAATATTGAAAGATATGATTTTATTGTCATGCCACCTGTAAAGTACTTGTTTCTATAGATTGTCTCTGTAAATTTCTGTTCTATATCATTCTTGGGGTCTTTCTCCTTTTATAGAACCCCCCCTTAATATTTATTGCAGGGCTGGGTAAGTGGTCATATATCCAGTTTCTGCTGGAAACATATTCTATCAGTTTTCTCTTTCTCTCTCCATCCATTCTTAATGACAGCCTTTCTAGATTAAGAATTCTTGGTTGCATAGTCTTCTCATTTAGTACCCTGAATATGTCTTGCCAGCCCTTTATGGCTTACTAGGGCTTTGTGGACAGGTCTGACATTATTACATTATTCTGATGTTCTTTCCTCTATACATAAAGAATCTCCTTCCCCTAACTGTTCTTAAAATGGTTTACTTTATTTTAAGATTTGTGAGTTTTTCTTTTTTTTTTCTTTTTTTTTTCAAGATTTTATTTATTTATTTGACAGAGAGAGATCACAAGCAGGCAGAGAGAGAGGAGGAAGCAGGCTCCCTGCTGAGCAGAGAGCACGATGCAGGCCTCGATCCCAGGACCCTGAGATCATGACCCGAGCCGAAGGCAGCGGCTTAACCTTCTGAGCCACCCAGGCGCCTGAGATTTGTGAGTTTTTCTATTACATGCTGGGGCATTGGTCTATTTTTCTTGATCTTGCAAGGGGTCCTCTCTGCTCTAGGACACAAATGCTTATTTTGTTCCCCAGGTTAGGGAAGTTCTTGGCTACAATTTGTTCAAGTGTATCTTGTAACTCTCTTTCTCTCTCTCCTTCTCTTCAGGGATCCCAATAATTCTAACATTGGAACCTTTAAAGGCATCATTTCTTTCTCTAATTCCGTTTTCATGGATTTTAAGCTGTTTGTTCCAGGCCTCCTCCTATTCTTTGTTTTCTATGTTTATCTTCTAGATCACTAATTCATTCTTCTGCCTCATTTATCCTAGCTGTTAGAATATCTAGATTTGATTGGATCTCATTGGTAGCATTTTTAAGTTCTGCCTGATCAACTCTCATTTCTGCCCTTAGAGAATCTGTGTTGCCAGAAATGTTCTCTTCTCTGTCCTAGCTGTTGTCTGCATTACTGTTACCCTGAAGTCTATTTCCAACATCTTGCTTATATCCATCTCCATTAGTTCTGTGGCAGAGGTCACAGTTTTTCCTATTTTTGGGGTTCCCATTTAGCTACCTTAATTAATTGTTAAGTCATTACATTGTTAAGTCATTACATTGTTTTTATAGAATAGCTAAAAAGAAAATCAGCTTCTTGTTGACTGTGGACAATACTGACTCAGGGACAGAGCCTCAGAGTCAAGGTATCTGCTTGAACTGTACTTCCTCAGAGTCCTACTATGCCCTACATTATTTTCCTCAAAACACCCAGTGATATCTGGACTTTGTGTGTGCTTATTGATGATTCCTTTCATTAGCATATAAATTCCTTGAGACCATGGTCCTTGCTAGGGTTCTTGTTGTATTCTAGCTCAGAGAAGACATTCATTAAATATGTACTGTTCAACTAATTATGAGATTTGTGAGATACACACAAACACACGCACACATATACTATACACATATACATTATATGTATATATTTATGTGTATATTAAATGTGTATATATCATACATATGCATGTATCTCATATATATATATATACATATATATATATATATATATATGTCTATATTTATCCACTTAAGGACACATACATTTTTTTTCACCCTACTCATTCTCTTTTCCTTTAACTCATCCATATATAATATGAGAAAAGAATATGAGATGCATTGAGGTAGAAAATTTTATTTTTCCTTTGGAGTTTTAAGAATCATTTCTTAGCACATGTGGAGACAGCGTCAGCAGAACTTGTTACTAATTTTGAATGATATATACACAGTATTGTGTATGATTATTAGATTGCACTGAGACACACTAGCTCACTATTTTATCTCCTCTACCAGTAGAGTGAGGCTGTTCTATCATTGCAATAATGGAAATTGCTGAAAGATTGACAGAACAATCCCTATGTGAGTCTCAGAACACTTCCAGTATAGAATCAAACAATAAAGTCATATTATCCAGTCTCTGTGACTATGTCCATTCTCCCTGACATCTCATCAATATCAAAGCTAATATAGTTCAACACATAACATCAGTCCCTTGTCTTTTATTTGTTTCTTCTTTTATTTTTCCTTGAAAAGCCCAAGTTTGAAGTTGCATATTATGATAAATATTCCATATTTCAGAAGTCTATGTAACTGAAGACTCGTGACACTTCTCCATAATCAACATAACTAGTCACAGTTCTTTGAACAAATTGGTTAACATATTGGTTAATTAAAAAACAAAAATATGTTCACTGGTTGGTGTCATTGCATAAATATTCGCTATTATCCAAAAAACAAACAAACACACAAAACAAAACAAAACACCCTGAAATTATGTTGTTATAATATAGGTCATTATTGAAACATTCACAAAATCAAGCCAGAACACAGAATATTGAGAAAGCTGGATCAGGAAAGAAAACAACAACAAAAAAAATTAAATAAAAGCATTTACTGAGTTCAGTTTGGTTTGAAATTGTGTTTAACATCATATTTCCTGTACCAGTAAGTGATGTGACATCTAGATATATGTTCTAACTAGCAACTCACTAGCTAGCAACTTGAATTATGAAAGCATAAAATTATGGACTTTGAAGTTGTTATTTGGATATTTTTACCTTCACCATTTTTCCAATGACAACACATCCAATTCTAAAAGTTGCTGTTATAAATTGACCTGTGAAGGGGAATGGAGTCTTTTTTAAGAATTTGAGAATCCTTGCTAGCCTTTCTATCAATACAGATCTTATACCATTACTTACACTTACTGCTAGTGCTTACGGGGCAATTTTGGAAATGTGTTGTTCAGAAGATTTTGCCAGTAGCTAGATTTGTGAATTATCTCCATTCCTTTGGGCTGTAACCAGCCATAAACCTCCCACTCCTGTCTTCCTATTATAGGCATACCCATTCTCTCAAGTCTCAATGGAGAATAATCATCTCTGCTAAATAGCTTTTCTCATAAATGGATTGGAAAGTAACTAATCCATTTTTAACTTTTGAATAATCCCAAACATTTCCCTGAAAGAGACCCCAGGAGTCCTTCTGTTCCATGGTCAATTGTATCTCTTCTTGCTTAGTTTACCCTGGGTCATGAACTCCTTCTTAAATCTGATAAAATCAGCCCTTAGTCTTTCTATGATTTTCTCAATTTCTAGATATTCTTCTGGTATCTCATAACTGTTCATGAATTCATTCTGTATTATGGGATTTGAGGTAGAAGAGAGAGCCATGGCCATGGCCATGGCCAGCCTCTGAATGTTTTTTTTAAATTTATTTAATTTTGTATTTTGAGTATAGTTGACATAAAATGTAACACTGGTTTCAGACATACAACACAGTAATTCAACAGCTCCATATGTTACACTATGCTCACCATAAGTGTAGCTACCATCTGTCACCACACAATGCTATCACAATACCCTTGACTATATTCCCTATGCTTTACCTTTTATTTCTGTGACTTATTCATTCCATAACTAGAAGCCTGTATCCCCCACCCTCTTTTCACCCATTTTGCTTGTGCTTCTACTCCTTCTGCCAACCATCAGTTTGTTATCTGTATTTATTGGAATGATTCTACTTTTCATTTATTCATTATTTTTTAGATTCCACATATAAGTGAAATCATATGGTATTTGTCTGTCTCTGTCTGACTTATTTCACTTATCATAATACCCTTTAGATCCATCCATGTTGTCACAAATGTAAAGTTCACATCTTCTTTATGACTATATGATATTCCCGTGTGTGTGTGTGTGTGTGTGTGTGTGTGTGTGTGTCAATATCAAATCTTCTTTATCCATTTATCTATCGATGGACACTTGGGTCGTTTCCAATACCCAAAGAAAGTGAAAATACTAATTCAAAAATACATATGCACCCTTATGTTTATCATAGTATTATTTACAGTTCACAACCTCTGAGTCTTGACCCAGTATCTGAAGTAAGTTATGAGCTCTTTTGACATAAAAAACTAATTCATTATTATTTTCCCTATGTATGTTCTATACTTATAAAAATTTTGTTTAATGTTTATATAGTAAAAGGCATATGTTTTAGCATGTTATGCTTCAAATTTTTTTTAAGGATTTTAATTATTTATTTGACAGACAGAGATCACAAGAAGGCAGAGAAGCAGGCAGAGAGAGAGAGAGGAGAAAGCAGGCTCCCTGCTGAGCAGAGAGCCCAATGTGGGGCTTGATCCCAGGACCCTGGGATCATGACCTGAGCCGAAGGCAGAGGCTTTAACCCACTGAACCACCCAGGCGCCCCATGCTTCAAATTTTTATTTTGCCAACATTTACTAGAGCTATTTTCTTCAGCGAAAACTTATTTTAATTATAATCATATTGTTAGTCAACACAGTAAAACTTCAGTTTACTTAAATATTCGCTAAATTTTTGTCTTATCTGACTGTGTAAAAAGTAAAAATGTTTAACATAGTGAATCCAAAACTGGACAAGTTTCTAGAGTATCACTAGAAGATATGAAAAATTAATAATATATAAGAGGACTAAGATATTTGATCAGAGAAATTGAGGAATATTTAATTGAGACTCTATTATACTTTCTGGGCAAACATAGGCTAATTAGGTTGAGGTATATGCTTTCTATAATATAAAATTACATTTATGTATCTTCTTAGACTTCTTTGAAAAAATGTTAGTGAATATGAGGAATACAATTTTCCTGCCTTTTGAATGCTTTTTCTAAAGTTCCCATAGAAATATTTTTTTTACTCTTTTCACTTTAATGAAAGTTAAAAGAATTATAAATGTAACTGAATTAGCCTTGAAATACAAGACATGTGTATCATTAATTTTCAGTGCAGTAAAGTCCATAGGTATTATATATATGTTCTATAATAATAAGTAATAGCATGTATGCTCTAGATAAGAAAATAATAATTTCTGTGGTTTAAGAAACTAAAGTCACTCCCTATAATGGATTCATTACATCTTTATTTTTAAATGACCTATCTCCATAATAATATATACTTTCACAGAGGAATTCTTATATAAAAATGTATTTACTACCCTTCTTCAAGCTTGAAAAAAGTCCAACTTTGTCAGCATTCTTTTCATCTATCTACAATATATTTGTTCTATTTGTATTAGAGTATTTTTGTCTAACCCCTTTATACTCAACTTCTAAAAATACTCCTTCATGGTATATAAGAAAGGCATTAAATACTCAGCATCTGAAAATTAATTTTACTGAAATGTGAAAATCAAGACCAGAATCTATTGAACTATTGAAGTTATGGACCTTTTAAAAATAATTTTTAAGTGCACATACACATTTTTTATCCATTGTAAAATGTCCCAATGTTTCTTGACTGTCTCTTTACAGGAAGACTCATTCCAAGGAAATTCCATATAAAAACTTCTACTTCTGTACATTCCTCAATATTCTTTCTGGAATTTCTTTCAAACGAAAATAGGGAGTTTTCAAGTTCTGATCAAGATATTTTATCTTAATCTTCTACCAAAAATCAAAACAAAACAAACAGCAACAAAAGAACAAGAGCCCTATAAAAAAGCTAGATATGTATAAAACCCAAGCACAAAAAAAAAAAAAAAAAAAAAAAAAAAAAACATTTAACAGGACTAAAGAAAAACTACAGTAAGCAGCACTTGAACAACTACAATCTATGAGAGGCTGAGATATTGTAGCACTTTATTCACCACTGGCTTTTCATAGAGGACATAGATGAACTCTAAATAGAGTTCAAACATAAATGACATTCACATAGGTTGAGGTGGCAGCATTTATACTTTAGAGATAAAGCAGGAGGGACTTGAGGACCAAAATCCCAGAAGAGAGGACATCTCAGTGAGTAAGTCCATATTCTGTGAAATATTTTTCCTTTAGGCTGTAAAAATAAAAAATCTACAAACTTCACAGAAAAGTATCTTACATCCAATCAAAAATTTGAAAATGCTAAAATTAGAACCAAATTTTCAAAGACAGAAATAAAACAGATAACAGAAAGAGATCAATGGGCATGTACTGTAGCATAAGTAATATTAATATGTATAAGAGAATATTGGAAAAGATGGAGAATTTCTGAGGAACACGTGGATATGAAAGAATGAAACAAATTTTATCTTTGTTTTTTTTTTTTAAGATTTTATTTATTTCTTTGACAGAGAGAGATCACAAGTAGGCAGAGAGGCAGGCAGAGAGAGAGGAGGAAGCAGGCTCCCTGCTGTGCAGAGAGCCCAACGAGGGGCTCGATCCCAGGACCCCGAGACCATGACCCGAGCCGAAGGCAGCGGCCTAACCCACTGAGCCACCCAGGCGTCCAGAATGAAACAAATTTTAAAGCTAAATATTTTTAACTATAATTAAGTATTCAACATAGAAATTAAAAGGTTAGTAATAGAAGAACAACAAAAGGAAAGTGAGGTAAGTAAAAATATTCAAATTAAAACACAAAGATAGAAAGAGAAAATAGTGGAAAATATAGAAAAGAGCATAAGTGACATATGGAATAATGTGAAGAACTGTAATTGGAGTACCAAAGGAATAACACAAAAGGAAAGTAGAATATCTGAAGAAATGAGTAAGAATTTCTCAAAACTGATGAAAGACATCAAAACAGATATCAAAATATATATTTAAGATTCTTTTATTTCTTAAAAAGACTTATTTATTTATTTATTTATTAAGATTTTATTTATTTATTTGACAGACAGAGATCACAAGGAGGCAGAGAGGCAGGCAGAGAGAGAGAGAAGGAAGCAGGCTCCCTGCTGAGCAGAGAGCCCGATGTGGGACTCGATCCCAGGACCCTGAGATCATGACCTGAGCCGAAGGCAGCGGCTTAACCCACTGAGCCACCCAGGCGCCCCTTAAAAAGACTTTTTTAAAAAAATTATTAACATGTATTATTTGTTTCAGGAGTACGGGTCTGTAATTCATCAGTCTTACACAATACACAGTGGTTACCACAATACATACCCTCCCCCATGTCCATCATCCAGCCACCCCATCCCATGACCCTCATCTCCAGCAACCCTCAGTTTGTTTCCTGAGATTAAGAATCTCTTATAGTTTGTGTCCCTCTCCAGTTTCTTGTTTCATTTTTTCCTCTTTCCCTATGATCCTCTGATTTGTTTCTTAAACTCCACATATCAGTGAGATCATATGATAATTGTCTTTCTCTGATTGACCTATTTTGCTTAGCATAATATCCTCTAGTTCCATCCACATCATTGCAAATGGCAAGATTAAATATTTAAGAATTTCTAAAAGCTTCAAAAAAAGATAGCTGCAAAGATAATCTGATCTAGGTATATCATCAGTAAACTAATGAAAATGGGGGGTGGGGAGAAAGATAGAGAGCTCATGTATTTGACAGGAATATCCCAGAGACAGAGAACAATACTACAATAGTAAATAATATTAACATACAGTTTCAATATCTGAAATAAATTTCACCAAACAAAAATTCAACAGTAAGGGTGTCTGGGTGGCTCAATGGGTTAAGCCTTTGCCTTTGACTCGGGTCATGATCTCAGGGCTCTCTGCTCAATGGGGAGCCTGCTTCCCTGGTTCTCTCTGCCTGCCTCTCTTGTCTGTTTGTGGTCTCTCTCTCTCTGTCAAATAAATACATAAAATCTTTAAAAAAAATTCAACAATATCTCACTTAATGATATGGGAGTATATCTTAGTTTTTGATAAAGATTGAAGAGGGCAGTATCACTGAAAAGAGTATGGGGAAGAGAAATAAGACAAGCGTCCAGAGTGACAACGTGATTGAGATTTTACTCTAAATGAGATAGGTTGACATTGGAGGATTCCAGGCAGAGAGTGACATGTTTTGAATTAAACAGTATAATTATGACTCCTGTGATCTTCATTAAATGAAGAGGTACAAAATGGCAGGTCATAATCTCAGAGTCCTGGGATTGAACCTCAAATTCCAGTCTATACTCTGCAGGAGTCTGCTTAAGATTCTCTCTCCCTCTGCCCCTTCCACCTATGTTCTCTTTCTATCCAATAAATGTCTTTAAAAAAGTAAATAAAAGTCGTTATATACTGTATTATTACATCCTTTGTACCATTAAGCTTACTATGGTGCATCATTTTTCAAAATTACTTTAGAGAAAATAAATAAAAACTTTTGAAGATTATTTTCAGAGGAGGCTTTAATTAATCACAATTAAAGGTTTTTTTTACCCCAAAATTTTAGTTTATAATGAATTAGTATAATATCTCTTTCTATTTTCTTAGGATAGTGCATTTTAAGATTTCAGGGACTGAAATAATTTTTTAAAAAATGCTCACTATGAAAAAAAAATGCTCACTATGTTAGAAACTTCTGAAATAAAGAGCAAAATATAATGTATTGAAGGAGAAAGTGATTTTGTGCAAGGGCCAGAGTATACATTTTATCTATTAAGGTATTATAATGACAGAAAATTAGAGTTAATTACATTAGCTTGTTTTAAAAATTAGAAATACATATTTTAGAGCCATATGCTTTTTTTTTTTTAATAGAAAGTGCTGGTTTTCTTTTTTTAGAGTTGGCTGAAATGGTGATTGACCTTTTTATTTTTTTTTTCAAAATATGAATCCAAGATAAAAGATCTAATGAAATAGTCAAACCTCATTTTTAAATAGTAAGCATCTTTAGAGCAGAGATAAATGCAGTGGACTCTGATATGATCTGTGTTGGGCCAATTTGAACTAAATAGCTTAGCTAGAGGTGATGCAAGGCAAACTGCTGGGTTTGTATTTCAGAGTACTACTAAATGGTCATGAAAATGACTTGCAAAATGTTTTATGTACTATTTGCTGTATTCCCTGGAAACAATGCTAAAAATAATTCTTTTAAAGGTGCATATAATTCATGAAAACTAAATGATGTTTTAGATCTATGAAATCTTACATTGGATAGTAGCTTGTTTGTAGAAAAACTTTGCTTTAATAACTATAACTTAATTTAAATTTTATTTATACTGGTTCAGATTATTAAAATTTTCTGCTTCTTATACATGACCCTCAAATGCACTTTTTTTCTCTATGTTTAATTATTTATAATACAGTATTACCTTGACCCAGGTTTTTTAGGCCCTCACTAAAGGCTGGTAGCCTGTTCCCCTTTTTGAGTAACTGATTAAGTTCATGCTCCAAGACCTTGTAGGGCTCTCATACTCTGGGCCACTATGTATCACCCTAATTGCCCCAGGGCCAGGAACCAGACACCTAGGACAACCTCTATGTCCCTGAACCAGTGAAATTAGCCAATCCACAGGGAGCAAAATCTTGTTAACCCCACCCTGCTTACCCACACAAGCTGCTTCCCCCCAATAGCTCCAACTTATTATCCTGTGCCTCTGCTAACAGCCTTCTCTCCCTTCCAACTGTAAGTAACAAAATATTCTGCCTTTTATTTACCCAAAGGTCAGTGCATTGCATCACACCATCAAAAGAAGTATTGTCTTATGAAACATTATTCAATAAATTTTTATTAGTATATGTCATTATCATAAAAGGCGAAGACCACTGACTTTCTGAGGCATATCATTTTATCTATTTATGTCTATCATCTAACATATATATAAAACATATGCATATTTGTAAAATTAGAGCATTTGCTTTCTTATTTCTTTTTTTCTAAGAGACAGAATGAGAGAGAGAGAGAGAGCATGAGAAGGGGGAGGGTCAGAGGGAGAAGCAGACTCCATGCTGAGCAGGGAGCCCAATATGGGACTCCATCCCAGGACTCCAGCATCATGACCTGAGCCGAAGGCAGTTGCTTAACCAACTGAGCCACTACGTGCCCCAAATTATTGAATAATAGTTTTAAAAAAAGGATTTAATATTTGTGCTGTATAAAGTATTTTGTTTTTATAAATACAGTTGCTGTGAACTTGTTCATACAAGTCTTTGTATGAAGATAGATATCACCTCTTAGGACTGATACCCAGGAACAGAATAACTGAATTGAGTGGTTGTAAACATGGAACTTTATAAATAAAAAATGCTGAAGATGGGGCGCCTGGGTGGCTCAGTGGGTTAAGCCTCTGCCTTCACCCTTCAGCTCAGGTTATGAACTCAGGTTCCTGGGATCGAGCCCCACATCAGGCTCTCTGCTCAGCAGGGAGCCTGCTTCCTCCTCTCTCTCTCTGCCTGCCTCTCTGCCTACTTGTCTGTCTGTCAAATAAATAAATAAAATATTTTTAAAAAATGCTGAAGTGGTTATAATATTTTATATTTTCACCAATAGTATTTGAGGGATCTTGCTTCTAAGAACCATTGGAACATTTTACACTGGATAAAAAATGTGTATGTGCACTTCACCTATACTATTAGCAGTCTTTGATTACATATATCTTAGTGAAGTTGTATTTATATTACTGTGATTGTTTTGTTGTTTTTCATTTCCCTAGTGATTACAAATATTGAGGAACTTCTTATATATTCATTAGCCAATTAGTACTCTCTTTTGTAAAGTATCTATTAAAAGCTTTGTGGGTTAATTCTCCTCCTGCTATTGGATTTTAAGAATGTTTTTTGTATATTCTAATATGAGTCATTTGTCAGATGCATGTATTGAAAAAAATTTGTGTCATTCTACAGGTTGTCTTCTCATTTTGTTAATGATGGTTTCCAAAACAAGTGTTTTTATTTGAAAATACAGTTCGCAATTTTCAAATAAAATTTATGCTTTTAATATCTTATCTAAGAAACATCTGCCTGCCTAAAGATTGTAAAATAGTTCTTTTATAATTTTTCTAGGTTTACAGAGCTTGTCTTTATATCACATTATTAAAGTATGGTATTATTTAGCATATTATAATTATTATATTACATAGTTTGATGCAAGTTAACTTTGTATGTAATGAGGTAAGGGTCAAGTTTATTTTTTTCTTAAAGATATATAATTGTTCTGTCAAATTTCTTGAAAATACTCTCATTTACCTCATTGAATTGCCACCTCTTTCAAAGATCAATTCATTATAAATATTTGGGGATATTTGTGTATTTCCAGTTTTGTTTCATTGATTTTACGTCTGTCCTTTCATGAATACCACCAAACTGTCTTGATGAATGTTGGCTTAATTAGCATATCTAATTGTAATGTAATGTAATGTAGTGCGATCCCCCATTTTTCAATGTGAATTATAGAATTGTCTTCTTAGTTTCTACAACAAAACTTGCTGGTATTTTGATTTGGATGGCATTAAATCTAGAGAGAAATTAGTAGATAATAAATGTTTTAAAACAACATTGAGCTCTTCCTTGGGTGGACAAAGGATAGCTATTGTTTTGATTGGGTCTTATTTAATTTTACTTATCAATAATTTGCATGTTCAGGATGCCTGAGTGGCTCAGTTAGTTAAGCACCTGACTTCAGCTCAAGTAATGACTATGGGCTCCTGGGATCAAGCTCTAGGACCCTTCTCTCTGCTCAGCAGGGAGTCTGCTTGTCCCTCTCCTTCTGCCCCTCTCCCAACTAGTGCCCACTCTAATAAATAAAATATTTAAAATTTTTTGCAATATTTAATGAATAAGATCTACATGTATTTTATTAAGTTTATTACTAAATATTTTGGGGGGGGGATGCTGTTGGAAATTGAGTTACATGTTATCTCACTTGAGCCCTTTGTCTTGGATATTTACAAGCAATCTAATTCTGTACCTTTGCTTGCTTTAGGGCTATTTAGATCTTTCTAAGTTCTTTTTAGCCTGTTTTGGTTATTTGAACTCTTTAAGGAATTTGACCATCTCATCTAAGTTGTTAAAATATGATACTGTTTATATTATTACTATTTCCAACAATGTTTGTGGATCTGTCTATTATTTTTATATTTTCAATTTTTTCTTAGTATACTTTTAAACTCTGTTATTGGGCACAAATGCATTTACGTTTGTTATATCTGCCTCATGTACTGATCATTCTAAAAGTGTGTGATTTCTCTTTGTCTCTAGTAGTGCTCCCTGCCTTGAACTGAATTTTGTCTGATGTTGGTATAGTCATAGCCATTTTGTTATGGGCTTAGTTTGCCTGACACGTCTCTTCCTTGTAATCTCAATCTATATACCTTTTATTTTTTTTAAGATTTTATTTATTTATTTGACAGACAGAGATCACAAGTAGGAAGAGAGGCAGGCAGAGAGAGAGAGAAGGAAGCAGTCTCCCTGCTGAGCAGAGAGCCCGATGCGGGGCTCGATCCCAGGACCCTAGGATCATGACCTGAACCGAAGGCAGAGCCTTTAATTCACTGAGACATCCAGGCGCCCCAACAATCAATAGATCTTTGTATATACCTTTTAGTGCATCTAGTGTTACTGACATATATTAATTCTCAGTTTTCAACCAATTCTAATAATCTTTTTTTAAATGTAGTATTTAATTTATTCACATTTAATGATTTAACAAAATTACTGGTATAGGTGGATTAAGGTCTGCCAGTTTCTTATTGTTTTCAAATTGATTACTTCAGTTAATATATATGAAACTTGCCATAGTATATTTTAATTTATTCCCACACTTTCTATAATACAGCACACATATTGCATCTCTCCCCACACTAGGCTCTTTCTTTAAGCCCATCAATCTATATATCATAAGCCTATCAATGTGCTGTATCAGGTTTTTTTCTCTAACTATTAGATACATATTTTTAAATAATATTTATGATAAAACACCTATTTATCATTTCTGGTGCTTTATATGCCTTCTATAGATAAAAGTTGCCATCTGGTATCATTTACTTCCAGCCTGAAATCCCTTTACAATATCTTCTAGGGCATGTTCGCTCTTGGCAAATTCTCAGTTTTTACTCATTTTGAAACTATTCTTCACACTCCACATTTTTGAAATTCTTTCTTGAAGGATTCAGAATTTTGACTGATTTTTTTTTCATTTAGCTCTTTGAATATGTTAATGTTTTATAGTTTCTATAACTTCCAACATAAAGTTAAGCATAATCTCACCACTATTTCACCAAACATAACACGTCCTTTTTTATCTGAGTTCTTTCGAGATGTGACTAGAAGTTATAGTCTTTATTTTGTTTAGTGTTTATTGAGCTTATTTGATCTATATGTTAGTGTTTCCCAGCAAATTTGGACATTGTTGGTCACTCTCTTAAATAGCATGTCTATGTCCCTACTGTTTTCTCCTTAACTTTTAAGATTCTACCAACAAATATGTTGGATGACTTGATATCATTCCACTGGTGTCTGAGACTATGTTCAATTACTTCACTTTTTTTCTCTGCTTAGAGTATTTAATTTATACTGATCTATCTTCGAGTTGAGTGATTATTCGGTTCTTTGATCAGTGGAGTCTATCTAATAATTCCATTTCAGTTTTTCTACTCTTACAATTAAAGTTTTTGTTTCCATTAAGAAATTCATGCACTGTTCATTTATTGAGAGCATATTTTTCTTTAAATTTTCATATAAATTGCTGCTTTAAAATTTTTGCATTTCACCATCTATGCTCAATTTTTTTCTTACAAACTGATTCTACTCCCTCAATATGATTAAGATTATGAAATGTAAAATTATGTTCAACTAAAATAAATTATAATTCTGACAAGTTTTTTGATATAAACAGTAATTATTTTCTTCAGAGTTTCAACTTAAACATGATTTCCTAGATCCATACCAAACTGAAAAATCTTAAGTTACTTCTAAATAAAGTTAATTATTTGGTATTCTTCAGATACTTGAATAAATTTTAAGTAAAAAAATACTGAAACTTATATATATATATTATATATATATATACACACACATCAGATCTTCTTTTTATCCATATATATATATATTATATAATATATAATATATTATATATATATACACACACACACATCAGATCTTCTTTTTATCCATTCATTCATTGAAGGGCACCTAGATAATTTCCGTATCTTGGCTATTGTCAATAATGCTTCAGTGAACATGGGAATGTAGATATCTTTTTGATATCCTGTTTACATCTCCATTGGTTATTTACCCAGAAGTGGGATTCCTGTATATAACTGTGTTCGGTAATGGCTGCACCAATTTGCATCCCCACCAACAGTGCACAAATGCTCCCTTTACTCTACATCTTTGCCAATACTTGTTCCCTCTTGGCCTTTGGATGACAGCCATTCTATCAAGTGTGAAGTAACATCTCACTGTGGTTTTGATTTATATTTCCCTGATGATTAGGGATGTTGAACACATTTTGTTGTCTTTATGGGCCACCTATATGTCTTCTTTGGAGAGATGGCTATTGAGTTACTCTGCCCATTTTGTAATTAGTTTTTTTTCTATTGGGTTATTTAAATTTTTATGTATTTTAGTTATTAACTCTTTATCAGAAATATAATTTGCAAATATTTTCTCCTATTTCATAGGTCACCTTTCCATTTTGTTGATAACTTTCTTTGCTGACCAGAAGTTTTTCAGTTTGATATAGTTTCACTTTTTATTTTTGTTTTTGTTGCCTTTATTTCTGGTGTCAAATTAAAAAGAAAAAAAAAGAAAAAAGCACTACAAGACTAATGTCAAAAAACTTATGCATAGGCTTTCTTATAGGAGTTTTATGGTTTTAAGTTCATGGTCAAAGTGTGTGTATAATCCATTTAAGCTAATTTTTGAGTAATTTGTAAGATGGGTCTAGTCATTCATTCATTGCTACCACACTTTTGTTTAAAGTTTTATATATATATATATATATATATATATATATATGCATGCATGTTTGTGTGTATATATATATATGTATATATATAAAATAACATGTTTGTGTGTGTATAAAAAATAGATGTCTTAAGACTATTCACTATGCCCACTTATGGTTATTTTATTGACTAGGTCATCATTTGTATATTTACATACTTTATTTTTTTATTTCTTTGCATGGTTAGTCAGTTAGTAAATGGGCAGTGCTGAGATTAGACTGAAGTTGTTCCAGATTCTGCTGGGTTCTTTTAAGGATATTTTGTTGTTGCTGCAGCAGACAGTAAACTCCCATGGACTCATACTTCAAATGCTGTCTCCCTCTTGGTATGCAGCAGCTCATACCTCTTTCTTACTCCTATTATTTTCTACTGTTGCCTTTTAACCAAGACTCCAGGAGCTCTTCATTATTTATATATATTTTGGCTTTCAGCCAAGGATTTTTCAGCAATGTGGCTTGCTCTGTGATCTTCTTAAATATATAGATTCTTCCTTAATTTACAGCTGCTTTATTGGCCTCAAATTATCTTCCCTCTGATGCATCAAGCCTAGAAGGCTTTCACTTCTTCCACTTGAATTGCTCATGGCTAAGAAATGCACTCAGTTGAAAATAACAAAATGACAACAATAAAAAGGCAAAGAAACATTTCTAGCTTTATCTTGCTCTAATATTCAAGAACAAATCCTCTCTTGCCTCTACTTGCATTAACACTGCATCATCTTACCTGTGTGTGTATACACAAATATACATAAATAATACATATATACACATATTACGTATTTGCATTAAGTTAAATAAAATTTTATGTTATATTTGTATTTCTTGTGTGTATATATATATATATATAAAATCTTATTTTGTCTACATACCATGGGAATTATTAAAATATGGAATGTAGAAAGAAGGATGCTTGGCCAATATGGGTGATATTGATGTCAATCACAGAGATGAGGACACTGGGCAGGCAGGACACTGGGCAGCCATTGCTGTTTTTCTATTTTCAAGGTACCTACAAGGAGTGAACTAGGCAGTTAAATATATAGGCTTAGAGCTCAGAGGTGAAGCTGTGTCAAGAGAGAAATCTGACTCATGCAGGCTGGCAGGAAGCTGACATGCACTAGGGCAGCCTTTTTGGTTGTTTTCTCCTCTCTGCTCGGCTTGGCAGTTCCCACACCATTACACCTGCTACTGTGAAAGTGTCGGACAGGTCTCTTTTTCTATTTCTCTTTACCTTCTCATCCATCAGTCCCCACCCCAAACTCTGCCTCCTTTATTTCCCTTCAGTCTATCATTCCCTCCCTTCCTCCTCCTTCTATACCCCTTTTTCTCTTTTACTCTTTTTCTCTTTTCTAAATTTGTGAAACCCATGTTAAGCCAGCGTTTTCTACTTCTGTCTGTTGACTTTGCTTAAATTCTTGCAACATCCAGCTCTCTCATTCTTTTTTTTCCTTTTTAACCTATTGTGTACCTCTTCTTTGTATGCATGTTTCTTTTTTGACAGCTGACTGTATTTTTTCTTTTTTCCATAGGAAAAAAAGTCTCTTTTAACTTCGTTGAATGTATAAATCAACTATAATATAGTCCCCTAATCCTAATTTTAAAAAGCAGGTGAGTTGTTTACAGTTCCTCCAAGAAAACAGTTAACACAATTCATTTCTCCCTTGGGAATTTTCCTGTGGTTAATGATTGCTGATTAAAGCCATCAGAAGGAGCCCTCAGTTGGTATCTTTGGGTGTTAATTTCATTATCGCTGGCACATCTTATTCCAATCTGTTTTCCCACACATTTTCCCACTGGTGACGTCATTTGTCCTCTTTTCACCTCCTTTTGGAAGTTCACAGATTACAAGTGAAGTCAGATCCAAAACATTTCATGTGCTGCTCTGATTCAACCGTGAAAACCCAGCAGAGGAAAAGTAATTGATTCTTAAGTTCCCAAGTTATTAACACAGTTGATGGTTGACTTTGTTAAACTAAAGCTTCTTGTAGATTCTGTAACAACAAAAAAAGCAAATAGCCATCTTCTGTCTTGTAATTAAAAGAAGAAAATCTAAAAGTTTCCATTTCATGGGCATATATGGAATAAATGTTTGTGGTGTACAAGACATTCTGCTTGCTGCTAGCACAGAGATAAATACATCATGGTCCTGACCTTCAGGTGTGCCTAGTCTGTGAAGAATCCTGTAAAATCCAGTAATAGGAATACAAACAGAGTCTATACACACATACACACACACACAAAACAATTACAACACAACCTGCCTTCAGTAAAATTATGATTATATTTCAGAAAAAATAAGTGATATACTAGAGTTCAAGGAAATAATCTTGGTCACCACCTCTTTGCAAATACTATATAGATCCTTATTCATAGACTCATTTATAAAATATTCATTTAAGCAATATCATTTAGAGTTATTGCATTAGCATTATTTATGTGACTATATATATATAGTTTGCATTAAGTTAAATAAAATTTTATGTTATATTTGTATTTCTTGTGTATATATATATATATATATATATATATATATAATTTTACACAGTATCTGAAATGATCTTATACAAACAACAAATTATTTCCCTCAAAGATATCAGTGAGTGTAAAATAAATAGCAAATAATACCTGGGTATTTTGAAGATGAGTCCCTGAATATTTGTGTTATTATGTAAAGAGTGATCTTACAGGCTATAATATCTGCTAAATATTATTACTCCATCTAGATTTGATAAAAATAATTCTAGAAGTCCAACGACTTTTGAGTTATAGCTTTAGAATGAAAGAAATGCCCTGTCTTCTAAGAGAAATCAAACCAAAGAAAAAAATCTCAAAATGCTTGGAGATTATTAAACTTCTTTTTTTCAATGTATTTAAGTTCTATGTGACCACTTCCATTTAAGAAAAAAAAAAAATTAGAAAAACTAACAAAACTCCTTAAAATCAACTTGTAGGTACAGTGGATAGAAATAGGTAGATTTGAATAGTGTTTGTGATGAAAACATTATATATAGAGAGTATCGTATGTATTTTCAAACTTCCTAAATAGAAGCATTAATAATATACCCATAAAGTAATTCAGTTAACTACCATGAGGCTAAAATTCTGAGATTCTACAATTGACACATATGACAAAACAAAAAATCCAAAAGCAAAAAATAAATAATACAGAAAAATTGAGGTAACACACATTTGCCAGACATATTTCTGACCAGCTTAAAAATAATCAAATCTGCAGGGAAGAGGCACCACGCAAATGGAAGATTATTTAGAAAGCCGTATTCTAGTAGGACTAAGGAGGAAAATAAAATAAATGGAAAAGGAAGTAATCAAGTCTCTAATAGCTGGGAAAACTAATAACCCAGGATGCCCTTGCGACTCATTAGAGTAAACAAGAGGAAATGAAAACCTGTATACTGATAGCCCAGTCAACGTTTTTAATCCATGGAAATTAAAGCTAGAGAGAATATTGTAAAATAAATTCACAGAAAATCCTGACATACTGTTGTAGATTTTAATGTCTTCAATTTAATTTTACCTGTTTTTCCTCTTATTTTTCTTCTATCATCTAACATGATACACAAAAGCAGAGTGAGAAAGAATGATGAAATCAACATTTATAGACCAAATAATTTCCAAATATGCATTTAGCTGGAAGCCTTATATTTCTCTCAGTACTTCTGGGCATTTTATGCATTTATCCAACAGTCATCATTCAGAAATTCAGTCTCATTATCTCCATGTCACCATGTATCATACCTTTTTGGATTGTGCTAATGACAAGAATCTTCAATGAAATAGCCCTAATTTTACATAAATGGTTCCTATTTCATTTTCTTCCATTCCTATAATCAATTACTTATACATTTTTCAATTCTTTCTTCAAAACAAATAATCTACCTCTCACCCTACTGTCTATTTTTTTTCCCTTTAACCTTAGCTCTAAACATTACAAGGTCAGGCTTTATTTTATGTAAGTTCCAAATATATTTGGACATATTAAGGGTGTTCAAGTATTTTGGATTGACTTAAGAATATACAAATTGGATTCTGGGTCACAAAATAATTGAATTTATACAATTCAATATCTTATTCTAATGTATTTCTTTAATGCTTAGTGTTGTTTTATAAACATTTAATATTATATCAATATGGATAATGGTATTTTACTGATTATATAAATGCACTGAAAGAATTTGTGTCAGAATTTTGTGTGTTTACAGATGTATGTCTACATGGGATGCATGTACTTAGAAAAAAATTTTTTTTAAATGTGAACGACCAAGAACACAAATGCATCCAGAACTTTTATAATTAGTCTCAAGCCTGAACAAATTCATTAGCCTAAAATTAATTAAGCTAGGCCAACATTTTTTGCCACTCTCTCCCCACACTGCCCCCAGTCCTCTATCCTGCTGCTTCCTCTGCCTATCCTTTGAGCCTTCTTACTCACCTCTTGGTAATTTCATTTGGATTCCTTATAACTGGCCTTGGCTTTTCCCTTCTGTTCTAGCCTTTGTCACTGGTACTATACATCATGTTTCCACCTCTAATTCCATCAGTGGTGTCATTTGAAACCTTTGCTTGTTTGCTTATGTTATTATATTTTATATCACTATGAGAAAAATAATATGAGAAACCAATGAAATGAGAGATAGCTTGGAAATCTGTAAATGAATTTATTTACAGTGAAATGAAATATATAATTGCAAATATATTTCCACATGTACACCCCCAAGAGAAGGAGTGAGGGATATGTGTTTCATCAGCAGCACAGCCAGCTCTGTTTAGCAATAGGAGCTTCTCTTTCACTCCATTCCTAGAGCACACAAATCTTAGACAATGAAACACAGCAGCACAGATGGGATATTTCCCTCACAGGATATGAGTGATTTTAATGAGGCTTGAAAATTGTCACCTTCATAGATGGATGTATTTACATTTTTTTCTTATTTATTCACCTATAGCTGACTATAGTTTTCTTGTCCTCCTGATGCTTTTCCTGATGATACCATAGATTTATGCCACTCTACAGTAATCAAAAAAATTCCTTTATTATATATGTTTATTTGCTTTTTCTAACACACAGCAATATTTTATTTTATGTGATTAAGTCATTAATGATATTAAGCAACTTGCTGAAATAAAATCTCACATCTAGTAAGTCAGGGACAAAACTCAGATGTTCCGTTTTGGTTCAGCATTTTAAAATACTGTACTTTGTTTCTCAATAAAATCATTCAGATTGTTGTTCTCCTATTGACTTTTTTTAACTTCAATTTCAAAATCTGCTTATTTCTAATTCCTAGACTGAATTCCAGCTGGATCCATCATATAATGTATTTTGTCCAATAATTTTACTTGACCCACAGAAAGAGAAATTGATTTATAATTGAAGTATATTTATGGCCATGGTGTTCCAAATGAAATATTTTATTTTATTTTATTTTATTTTATTTTATTTTATTTTATTTTATTTATTTATTTAAGAGAGAGAGCATGAGAGGGGAAAGTTCAGAGGGAGAAGAGGCTCCTCGCTGAGCGGAGAGCCCAATGTGGAACTCAATCCCAGGACTCCAGAATCATGACCTGAGCCAAAGGCAGTCACTTAACCAACTGAGCCACCCAGGTGCCCTGAAATATAATATCTTAAATGACAAAATTTTGTAATTTAGTAACTTGATTCTCAAGCCTTGCATATAAAATGTATTATATTTTGTTGCTTTGATTGAGTCACTCATTGGCTTTATGTATATTTTGTTCTCTTCTATTTCCTTTATTTCTAGAAGAGCTGCTTGCACACAATACATGTTTTTAAAAAGTAAACAAAAAATTAATGAATGGACTCTGAAAAACAACTTGAGGGTTTTGAAGGAGCAGTGGGTGGGAGGTTGGGGGAAATAGGTGGTAGGTATTATGGAGGGCACGTATTGCATGGAGCACTGGGTGTGGTACATAAACAATGAATTATGTTATGCTGAAAAGAAATTTAAAAATTTTTTAAAAAAATTAATGAATGGGTGTCCATTTCTCTAGCAGTAGAACTTAAAAATAAATTAGTATATGGACCTTCAACTCTATGGGCAAATAATCTTCAACAAAACAGGAAAAAATATACAGTGGAAAAAACACAGTCTCTTCAATAAATGGTGCTGGGAAAAGTGGACAACTATATGTAGAAGAATGAAACTCGAACATTCTCTTACACCATACACAAAGATAAACTCAAAATGGATAAAAGACCTCAACGTGAGACAGGAATCCATCAGAATCCTAGAGGAGAACATAGGCAGTAACCTCTTCGATATCATCCACAGCAACTTCTTTCAAGATATGTCTCCAAAGGCAAAGGAAACAAAAGCAAAGATGAACTTTTGGGACTTCATCAAAATCAAAAACTTCTACACAGCAAAGGAAACAGTCAACAAAACAAAGAGTCAACCCAAGGAATGGGAGAAGATATTTGCAAATGACAGTACAGACAAAAGGTTGATATCCAGGATCTATAAAGAACTCCTCAAACTCAACACACACAAAACAGACAATCATATCAAAAAATGGGCAGAAGATTGCTGTGAAGTGTGTAAACCTGGTGATTCACAGACCTGTACCCCTGGGGATAAAAATATATGTTTATAAAAAATAAAAAAAATTAAAAAATAAATAAATAAATAAATATATAAATATAAAACCACTAAAAAAAAAATGGGCAGAAGATATGAACAGACACTTCTCCAATGAAGACATACAAATGGCTATCAGACACATGAAAAAATGTTCATCATCACTGGCCATCAGGGAGATGCAAATTAAAACCACATTGAGATATCACCTTACACCAGTTAGAATGGCCAAAATAAGCAAGACAGGAAACAACATGTGTTGGAGGGGATGTGGAGAAAGAGGAACCCTCTTACACTGTTGGTGGGAATGCAAGTTGGTGCAGCCTCTTTGGAGTACAGTGTGGAGATTCCTCAAGAAATTAAAAATAGAGCTTCCTTATGACCCTGCAATTGCACTCCTGGGTATTTACCCCAAAGATACAGATGTAGTGAAAAGAAGGGCCATCTGTACCCCAATGTTTATAGCAGCAATGTCCACGGTGGCCAAACTGTGGAAAGAACCAAGATGCCCTTCAATGGACGAATGGATAAGGAAGATGTGGTCCATATACACTATGGAGTATTATGCCTCCATCAGAAAGGACGAATACCCAACTTTTGTAGCAACATGGATGGGACTGGAAGAGATTATGCTGAGTGAAATAAGTCAAGCAGAGAGAGTCAAGTTGGGGAAATTGGAAGGGGAGGTGAATCATGAGAGACTATGGACTATGAAAATCAATCTGAGGGTTTTGAAGGAGGGGGGGTGGGAGGTTGGGGGAACCAAGTGGTGGGTATTAGAAAGGGCATGGATTGCATGGAGCACTGGGTGTGGTGCAAAAACATTGAATACTGTTACGCTGAAAAGAAATAAAAAATTATAAAATAATAATAAATTAGTATTTCAGATAAACAAATTGGCACATTAAATGGCAAAGTAAAGAGAATATAAGTGGTACTTATAATACAGAATGTTAAGTTTAAAAAAAAAACAGTAAGATAAATGAACAAATTTGGTGAAGATGCTCTCCTGCATCTATCTATCTTTCAAAGAAGGACAAATCTTTCTTACAATTTCAAGATAGTTGCACATGTCATGTCTATACACTGAAACACAATATCCAGAGGCAGAGAAAGAACATTTGGATATCTTATGTCACTTTCTTAGGGATAAGCAACATCTTCATTGTCCCCAGGAGACTTCACCAAGTTTTTGTAGGTATGATTGGGCAACATGCTCATTGAGGAGGAAGGCTTCAAAGCACAAGTTCATTTCAGTAATAAAGGACATGGCCAGTACTCTCCAGACATCATTCTACCAAGGTGAGATGTCACTCTGTGAATGTTAGTGTGTGATTGCACAGAGGCTCTCATCCATTCAGAGTGGGTTAATTGGTGATGAGAATGAAGTTGGTATACATTTAAACCTGAAAACATACTGTATTAAGTTATCTTTTATCTGCTTTATCTAAGCTCTAGTACCTTGAGGTTTAGGTATGTAGATAACGCCTTCTATAATTTTTGGCAATAATAGAATCCTTTCATCATCCCAGGGAAAATCTCACCAGAAATTATGGAAGGAAATATTTTTTAAAAATGAGTTTAAGCTGTCTCACTTAGAAATCCTTAGGTGTTTGGTTTGTTTTTATAAGTTTTATTGCTAATCAAAAATGAAAAAGACGGGGCGCCTGGGTGGCTCAGTGGGTTAAAGCCTCTGCCTTCGGCTCAGGTCATGATCCCAGGGTCCTGAGATCGAGCCCCGCATCGGGCTCTCTGCTCCGCAGGGAGCCTGCTTCCTCCCCTCTCTCTCTGCCTGCCTCTCTGCCTGCTTGTGATCTCTGTCTGTCAAATAAATAAATAAAATCTTTAAAAAAAAATGAAAAAGACAATTTCAATAACAAACATAATGTGAACAGAGTTAAGAACTAAACTGATATTCCTCTGATGCCTGCTTTTAGGTAGAAAAGTGAAAGATTATCAATGTTATTAAACGTGTTCAAACAAATGGTCCTTTTCCAAAGATTTATATGCAAATAAAGTTTGAAAATAGTTTTATTTCAAAATCCTATCATGACTGCAACTTAGTGATCAAGATTTCATTTCCTATATTGGTGCTCAAAAAGGATTCAAGCTTTTGGAATTTTTTTGGAATCTGTTTATCTTGTCAGGAAATATTACTCACATCTAACAGAAAATATCATTATTAAATATCCACACTGCTTTGCAAGGATAAAGGAAATAAGGTAAAAATGGTTGTCATTGAAATATATTTTATAAAAAAAAGAAATATACTTTATAGGCAGCTTTATTTCATACTTCCCTTCACACTGTCCCAATTTATGTAACATTGAGAAACTCTTCATAAATAATCACAGTTTCAAAAAAAGTAATTTTTGTGTAAAAACATAATTTTCCTATATACAAATCTCTTTAATTCCAGAGAAAACAATCATTTTGTAAGGGAAATAGATATAGGATTCTTCAGATCCTTTGTGGGGAAAGGGATCTTCTTCAGATCATTATATAGGAGACTAATAAATTAATATATAGACTATAGTAATATACTTTTGGTTTACACAACCTTGAATGTAGTTAAATCACAATGAATTGGTCAAATCCAAAGGGGCACGTGCACCCGAATGTTTATAGCAGCAATGTCCACAATAGCCAAACTATGGAAAGAACCTAGATGTCCATCAACAGATGAATGGATCAAGAAGATGTGGTATATATACACAATGGAATACTATGCAGCCATCAAAAGAAATGAAATCTTGCCATTTGCGACAACATGGATGGGACTAGAGCATATCATGCTTAGCGAAATAAGTCAAGCAGAGAAAGACAACTATCATATGATCTCCCTGATATGAGAAAGTGGTGATGCAACATGGGGGCTTAAGTGGGTACGAGAAGAATCAATGAAACAAGATGGGATTGGGAGGGAGACAAACCATAAGTGACTCTTAATCTCACAAAACAAACTGAGGGTTGCTGGGGGGAGGGGGTTTGGGAGAAGGGGGTGGGATTATGGACATTGGGGAGGGTATGTGCTTGGGTGAGTGCTGTGAAGTGTGTAAACCGGGCAATTCACAGACCTGTACCCCTGGGGATAAAAATATATGTTTATAAAAAATAAAAAATTAATAAAAAAAAAGAAGAGTCACTGTATTATGTTTCTGAGTACATTTTCAATTAAGTTAGCAATCGCCTCCTGAGCAAAATATCATTTCATCAGAATGCGTTTAAAGACTACACATTTAGATAAGATAATTATAAATTCTCTGAGGACAGAGACACTATCTACATCACTGTGAATTTTGATTATCTGCAACGGCACTTAGCAGATATAGTAAATTCTCAAAAATATTTAGTGAAGGGATGCTGAATGAGTTTTCTATCAGAAGGCAATTTCCACAGCCAATAACCACGTGGAAAGTAAATAAGAGTTCAATGAGTTTGAGAGCATACTTAATCCAGTTTAAAATACATATGGAGTTTCTACTCTTTTTTATTTTTTAAGATTTTATTTATTTATTTGACAGAGAGAGAGAGAGAGAGATCACAAGTAGGCAGAGAGTCAGCAGAGAGAGAGTGGGGAAGCAGGCTCCCCACTGAGCAGAGAGCCCGATGCGGGGCTTGATCCCAGGACCCTGAGATCATGACCTGAACCAAAGGCAAAGGCTTTAACCCACCGAGACACCCAGATGCCCCTGGAATTTCTACTCTTATACTCTTTTTATTGTGAAATGTAACACACATATAGAGTATATAAAAATAATTGTACACTTCAAATTTCTATAATGTGAATACTGATAAAACTCTTACCCTAATACATAAAACTGTCAGTACTCAAGTATCCTCTATATTTCTCTTTAGCAAATTCCTCCTCACTAAAGTTAACTACTATTTTAATTTACATTAACTGTGTTTTTTTTAATTTTCTTTTATTGTAGAGTTCAGTTATTCAAATCTACATCCCTAAATACTAAAGTTTAGCTTTACTTGTTTTTGAACTTAGTGCAAATGGAATTAGGCAGCACATGCCACTTTGTACTGTATCTCTTTTACTTTGTATTATGATTGTGTTTTATCCAAATTACTGTGTGAAGGCATAGTTCATTTATTTTCAAGGATATGTTGCATACCACTGTATGAATCAATACAATTTATCTATTTACCAGTTTTTCTTTCTATTCATAGCTCTTTTTAATAATGGGATTATTTGTATTCTTGTACATGCCCTCTCTATGTAGTTATGGATGCATATATGCATAGATTTCAATTCAATACATGCCTAAGGCAGAAATTACTGGATTACAGACAGATGTCGTTAACATTACTGATGTTAATTAAACTCCTTCTGAAATAGTTGTATGAATGTTCACTCTTACTGGCAATGTATATAACTTTCAAGACTCTATACTCTCATATATTATACTGGCAATCTTAAAATTTTAGTCACACCAGTAAGAGTGTCCTTGTGTTCCATATTTTTAAATTTATCTGATTACTAATGAAGTCAAACAGCATTTCATATATTTATTTACCATTTAAATATCCTTTTTGCAACATGGGGGCTTAAGTGGGTAGGAGAAGAATAAATGAAACAAGATGGGATTGGGAGGGACACAAACCATAAGTGACTCTTAATCTCACAAAACAAACTGAGGGTTGCTGGGGGGAGGGGTTTGGGAGAAGGGGGTGGGATTATGGACATTGGGGAGGGTATGTGCTTTGGTGAGTGCTGTGAAGTGTGTAAACCTGGTGATTCACAGACCTGTACCCCTGGGGATAAAAATATATGTTTATAAAAAATAAAAAATTAAAAAAAACAAATAAATAAATATCCTTTTTGGTAAATCACCTATATGATCCTCTCATCTATTCTTCTAGTTATCTGTTTTCTATCTATGGACATGGTCGATTGTTGCATATTCTCAACATAAGTTCTTGTGGTTATATATTTTGCTAATATAGCCTTCCCATTTTTGGCTTGCCTATCTGATTTTCCTAATACCACTGACTCATCCCCAGTGAGTTCTTTATTTTAATAAGGCCATTTTTATCTTTTGCTTAATAATGACTAGTGATATTTTACCTGTTTAAGAAATGCTAATCAGAAATTAGGATCATACCATACTATATTATAAATAATTGCATTTTTAAACTATTTATTCCTCTTGATACTATTAGATCTGTGAGGACAATAACAGTGTTATTTTGATATATGTTGTATAATAATATAGAATAGTGTATAACACAAAGTAGACAAAAAGTAGCTATAAATATATTTATTTATAATAATTTATATTATTTATAATAATATCATAGATAAATATATTTATCTATATATTACTATGTATCTCTGTATTTCCATATTTGTATCCATCCTGCTAACCATCAAAATATCCATCCACACATGTATGAATATGACATCTTGAGACAGTAATATATACTAATATTTTAATTGTTTTCCCACTAATTAGACATAAACTAATTGAAATCTAAGTAAGATAAAAACATTTGATGTGTTTCACAGAATGAATACTTTTGTTGGAGTTCTTTTCTGATGAACATAACCCTTTGTATGAGGCTTTATTTTAAACATTTTAATAATTCCTTTAATTTGAAGTTCTGAGTCATCCTGTTAGGAATTCAGAGCATGTAAATGATCAGTAACCCAAGTTGTACTGATATTTCTCACGATTAGTGCCATCAAGATCTTAGATTCCTGGGTGTTCAGGCATTTCATTACCATAAGCCCTTAGAATCCTATGAGCTGTTTGCACAGCATACTGTTGTTATATGAACATTAATCCAAATGTTTTAGTTCTAGCTTTTGTGTAGGCTCCTTACTTGGAATATGTGTGGGACTTGTATAAACCATGAGGACTAGTCCTCTAGCCTAACTGGCTCCCTTTCCCTCTTTAATTTAGAGAACTTGGCTAAATCTTGGCTCTCGAGTTCTTTATACATCCAGATGCATAGGAGAAAATATATAAAGATTAACTAGGAGAAAAATAGCTTCTCCCAAGAGTAGAACTACTTTAACCATTTGCCATGTCCTAGAAATTATGCTGACCCTTTTTGGCTTTCTAAGGAACTTGCAAGAGCTTAGCTAAAGGCTAAGATGTTTTCCCAAATCACACCTGCATCTAACTATTTCTACAATAGCTACCTTGGCTGCACATAGTTTCAAAGAAAAAAAGGAAAAAATAAAGAGCACTTAAAATATAGAGGTCACAGAAGAGGAACAAATCCTTTAATAGTGCATACTCTGGACATAGGAAAGAATTTTACTCATTTAGATCCTTGATACCATAGACCAATAGAGCACATAACTGTGACCTTGCTTGTAGGGCTTGATTTTTTTCTTTTAAGATTTTATTTATTTCTTTGAGAGAGATAGGGAGGACATGAGCAGGGGGAGGGGCCGAGGGAGAAGCAGACTCCCTTCTAAGCAGGGAGCCTGGCAAGGTGCTCAATCCCAGGACCCTGAGATCATGACCTGAGCCAAAGGCAGATGCTTAACTGACTGAGCCACCCAGGCACCACTGTAGGGCTTGATTAAGTAGAGAGAGGTGGGGAAGACAAAGTCTTGAGTTTTCAAAGAACATTTAATATATAATTTAAAACTAGTAAAAACAATATTAAATATTAAATCTTAATGCCCATAATCCATGTGTAATATTGTTCTAGATACATATTTTATTAAGGAATAAGAGAGTTGGGGTGCCTGGGTGGCTCAGTGGGTTAAAGCCTCTGCTTTCAGCTCAGGTCGTGATCTCAGGGTCCTGGGATCGAGCCCCGCATCGGGCTCTCTGCTCAGCAGGGAGCCTGCTTCCCTCTCTCTCTCTGCCTGCCTCTCTGCCTATTTGTGATCTCTGTCTGTCAAATAAATAAATAAAATCTTTAAAAAAAAAGTAATGAGAGTTAATAAAATTTTATATGCAAGTATATTCAGAATGATATTATTTATGGCAATGGGAAATTGAAAACTACTTGTGTCCAATATTAAAATGGTTAGCAAAATACTGGTATATCGATATGTATTATTGAGACATAAATGATTTTACCTTAAAAAACTTGCATTATTAAGCTAAATAAAAACAGGATTTTATATTTTAGTCCACTAACAATATAAAGAAAGTAATAGATGTGATTGGCTTTTTGATACGTCACTTTGACTAGATTAATATTTCCGGCTGTTTAATAACACTAACCTAGTTGCTCCTGTGAAGGAATTTAATAGATGCAATTAGAGTTGCTAAGTGAGTGGAATTTTAGGGCTATTACTGTGGGTATGCTACCATAATCAGTTAAAAGTCTTTTTTAAAGCAGAGCTGAAGAATTCCATTTGTGGACAACAACTCTGGCCTCTTTTCATGTTAATTCCATACTGTACCATCTCTTCCCTGTTTAACTACCCGTGGACACCAGCTTCTACCATCCTGTGAGGTTCCAGTTTGCTGGTGATCTTTCCTTCCTGATGGTTGAATTCCAGAATTTGAATTGCTTAGCTAACCTCCACTGTTTTGTAAGCCAACTCTCTATGATATATCCTTCAATATGTTACTCATTGGTTCAGTTTCTCCTGAACTTTGACTGATGCAATAGATATTATGTATATAACATGTTTACAATATAAGAAAATATCCCAAACAATTGTGACTGCTTCTAGGTTACTGACTAAGGTTTAGGTTTATTTTTCAATTGCTTCATTTCTACAATTTATGCAGATATATCAGATTGTAATAGTTAAACACTAATATATTTGAAAAAAAAATTTTGGAAGATTTTATTTATGACAGAGAGAGAGAGATAGCGAGAGAGAGAACATAAGCACCATGTGGAGTGGGAGAGGGAGAAGCAGGCTTCCCAGACATCAGGGAGCCTAATGTGGGGCTCAATCCCAGAACTCTGGGATCATGACCTGAGCCAAAGGCAGACAGTTAACAACTGAGCCATCCAGGTGCCTCTATATTTGAAACTCTTATATATATAAAACTTTCCCAGTCTCATTCTACTCTCAACATGCAACTTCATGTTGCTTACTCATTTGAAGAAAAAACTGCATTCAGGATAATAATTGTTATAAATCACTTACTGCCAATTACAGGATATTTTTTACTTCAAAATATAATTGAATAAAACAAAAGAATAGGGGCATCTGGGTGGCTCAGTGGGTTAAGCTTCTGCCTTTGGCTCAGATCATGATCTCAGGGTCCGGGGATTGAGCCCCGCATTGGGCTCTCTGCTCAACACGGAGCCTGCTTCCTCCGCCCTCTCTCTCTGTGCCTGCCTCTCTGCCTACTTGTGACCTCTGTCTGTCAAATAAATGAATAAGATCATTAAAAAAAAAAAAGAATAAATTATTATTGTCATGATTTCAGAGAATATATATATTATATATCCTACAGAATATATATAATATATATATAATAAATGTATACACACACACACACACACACACACACACACACACACACACACACACTTCCTCTGCCTCTATACTGTCTTCCTCTCAGTCAATCCCTGTCTCCTGGCTTTAAATTGGTCCAACAGACCAAGTCTTGATCAAATGCCCTTCTTAGTGCAGGCCCATATCTACTGATATTATATCTATATCTCTACAACATTATATGTAGAAGTTGACACAAATCCTTTGTAAATATTTGATATTGGAAAAAAGTTATCATTAACTTGTCCAACCAAAAAAAAAACATTAAGTGTTTTTCTGTGCCAGATTCTGTATTAGATTCTGGGTGATTTAAGATCACTTTTGGCTCTCAGTGTGGAAGAAGCGTTATAAAGGCAAAACTGAATAAATAACTTGAATACAATGAAATAATTTTCTTGGTAAACAAAAATGTAAGTCACCTAACTTGACTAATTCTGATCCCAGTGAAATTTCTTAGTATTGTCCACATGTTCTAAACTGAATACTATCTGTTACTCTGGGTTTTGTCTTAAACTATAGCAAATATACTCAAAAAGTGATACACAGAATAGTTTAAAATTGGCTTTTCTGTTTAGAAAGAACACATAAGGGGCGCCTGGGTGGCTCAGTGGGTTAAGCCGCTGCCTTCGGCTCAGGTCATGATCTCAGGGTCCTGGGATCGAGTCCTGCATCGGGCTCTCTGCTCAGCAGGGAGCCTGCTTCCTCCTCTCTCTCTCTCTCTGCCTGCCTCTCTGCCTACTTGTGATCTATCTCTGTCAAATAAATAAATAAAATCTTTAAAAAAAAAAAAAAAAAAAGAAAGAACACATAAAAGAAGGACATGAATGAAGATGATTTTACATGTCAGGAAAACCATAGTAATTCCTAAAAATGTAAAACAAAGCTGGTCTTCTAAAACCTGAGTATCTGAAGAATATGACATAGCTGATATAATTAATGATGTTTATCTATGTATATATAAATATATATACACACACAATAATATGAGACTCATAAGTCTTTCTATAATTACCAACCTGTTTTACATTAGTGAAACCCCAAGGGGGGTGGAATTTATACTTTCAGAAGAATAGAGAAGATAAAACCTACTATTCATGATTAGCTTAAATTATGACCTCACTAAAATTTTATCTGCTTCTACAAAACTTAAAGTATTTATGAATGATTCATCACAGCATGAATTATGCGGGGCACCTGGGTGGCTCAGGGGGTTAAGCCTCTGCCTTCAACTCAGGTCATGATCTCAGGATCCTGGGATGGAGCCCCACATTGGGCTCTTTGCTCAGCAGGAAGGCTGCTTACTGCCCCACACCCTCCGCCTGCCTCTCTGTCTACTTGTGATCTCTCTCACCCTGCCAATAAATAAATAAATAAAATCTTTAAAAAAAAACATGAATTATGAAGAAGGTTAACATGATCTATCCTGCATTACTGGCAAAAACCACATGCCCTGTCTGAGGCCTGTAAAATGAAGCTCTATTTTCTGTTTGAAATTTCAACCAGGGGATACTACAAATGTACACTCATTTCTCTCTCATCCATTTTTTAATTCTAATTTCTCTGTACAGTTTACCTATTACTGGGTATAACAATAACCGATTTGTTATTGTATTGCTACCTGGTATTCTATAAGAGAGTCCTTTCTCCTTAGTGAAAGATAGCATGTGAGCTTTCTAATTGATATTCAGTCCTTACATGCCAATAGTATGCTTAACAGATGTATATAAAATCTTAATGATATACTTTCATATACAATATTTTTCCAAGTTTTTATTTAAATTCCAGCTAGTAGACAGTGCGATATCGATTTCATGTGTAGAATTTAGCAATTCATTCACTTACATACAATACCTGGTGCGTATCCCAAGTGCTCCTCTTAATAACCCATAACCTATTCAGAACTTCTCTCCCACCCAGCTCCCCTCTGGTACCACAGGCTTGTTCTCTATAGTTGAGAGAATGTTTCTTGGTTTGCTTGTCTTTCTCTATCACCTGCCCATGTTCATTTGTTTTGTTTCTTAAATTCCACATATGAGTGAAATCATTTGGCATTTGCCTTTCTCTGACTGACTTATTTTGCTTAGTATAATACTCTCCAGCTCCATCCACGTCCTTGCAAATGGCAAGAATTCATTCTTTCTAATGGGTGAGTAATAATCCATTATATTTATATTCTATATCTTTATATATAAATATTACATATTTATATATGTGTATATATACATATTTATGTATATGTATAAATATTGTACATGTATACTCTTCTTCATTCATTCATCAATCAATGGACATTTGGGCTTTCTCCATAATTTGGCTGTTGTTAATAATGATGCTATAAACATCGGGATGCAAATGTCCCCTAAAATCAGTATCCTTTGGTAAATACTGGGTAGTACAATTGCTGGACTGCAGGAGAGTTGTATTAACTTTTTGAGGAACCTCCATGCTGTTTTTCAGCATGGCTGAACCGGTTTGCTTTCTCATCAATAGTGCAAGAGAATTCTGCTATCTCAGCATCCTTGCCAACATCTAATGTTTCCTGTGTTGTTAATTTTAGCCATCTGACTGGTACAAAGTGGTACCTCATTTTTAATTCTGATGTATGTTTCCCTGATGGTGAGTGATGTTGAGCATCTTTTCATGTGTCTTGTAACCATCTGTATGTCTTCTTTGGAAACATGTCTATTCATGTCTTCTGCTCATTTTAAATATAGATTATTTGGTTTTGGGGTGTTCAGTTTTGTAAGTTCTTTATATATTTTGGATAATAACCCTTTTTCTGAATATACAATACTTCTAGCCAGAAGACAGGAATTACTATTTTTATTTCTCTTCATAGAAGCTCAGTTACATACTAGTAATTCAGAAGACTGTATTAAGCTTCAAATACCTGTGACTTTTAATTTTTTTAATTATTTAAAATGCTTGAAGATATAAACTAATCTATCAATGTTTCACTTAAGCAGAAGTTATCTTAACTATTATAATTTATACACATGCCATCATATATTTGTTATTTTTTCTGTAATATTATTGGTAATCAATGGACATCAGAAATGAACTGTCAGAGATCAGTTATAAAGCTTACCAGCATAATAATACCAAGATTAAATAGGAACCATTAAAGGAAAATACAATTTAAAATAGCAAAGCTCATAAATACATAAATCAACAATGGATAGAATACTTCAGGAAAGATTAATACAAATAGTTGATGCCGAACTGGAACTTGAAGAAAGAATATTTGTGTGGATAGCAATAAGAAATTGTCTAAGTTGTAAAAAACAAAAGTAAAAGATAAGTGAAAAATTAGCATTTTTCAGATGTTTATGGAAGAGTAACTAGAAAAGTCTTGCAAATTTGGATTAGGGTGTCATTATTTTCAAAAGCGTCTTCAAATAGCACAGTTTAGATTTAATACAGTTGCTAATGACCTGAGATCACAAAAGGAACACAATTACTACAGTAAAACAGTGTTTAGTTCATATACTTGTGAATTTGTTCAATTATTTTAATTACTAGTTCTGTGAACTTGGGTAAATTAATTTACTTCTGTGACTAGCAGAAGCACTGATACGTAGTTAATAAACAGTAAACATTAGTTCTCATTTTTCTTATCCACTTTCTTTGGCATAAACTAAAAAATTAGAGGAAACAAAGTTGTACATGCACAAATGAGACGAAAGTCATAGTCTTATTTATAGATTAAACACAAACTACAGGTAACATTTGCATTTTGAACAATCTATATACCTTGAGTCTTTTTAAACAAATCCAGACAAACTATCAACCTTATTTCTAAAAATTTTTTATGAAAAATCATTTAGTGAGTTTCAATTGATAATAAAATGCTCACTAAAAATATTTTTGGAAATTTCCTTATATTTGTCGCAACACTATTTACAAAAGTGGAAATGTATATATTACACAAAGGCTCAGTGAAACTGTACTCTAGAATCATTATTAAATACATTGTGTGACATTTATTTCCTTTACTGAATATCATAAAAATATTGTAAGTCAAGAATGAAATTGAACTACATGACACAATATTAACAAATCAAAAAACTAAACTTAAGAGAACTTATATCTCACATGATCTCAACTAATTTATAATCAAATTATGTAAAATGCAAATTTCATTTCAGCCATTAGATGCAAATATATATTTTTTAAAGTAAACTAAAATACTGTTCAATCAAATCTTATTATTATTTGATTACTATTGTTATTATCAAATAAGTGAATTATCAAAGGATGTTAACTTGAACCTCAATAGATTTGGATTTGAAAAAAATCACATAGTTGCATTTTGCTAGTAAATCAGAGACAACAGAAAAACAAAGCTAAAACATTTAATGTCTTCAAATTGTTAGAAAAAGTTTTTATTGTGTTTTTCTCCAAATACTGTTAAATAACATGGTTTGAAATTGGTGTAGAGATTGCAACATGAACCTGTATATGTTTTTTTACTACTTACTAGCAATATCTGGATGATTTAAAAATTGATCACACAATGATGGCTTGTAATATTAATATTAAAGCTTGTAGTTTAATAAATGCTTAAAACAATCTGTGCTACACATAAAAATCAAACTGAGATTGAACAAAGTAAATGGTATATATTAATTTTTTAAATGTTCATAATTGTTTTTGGGGGGATGCAAATTTGCAAGTGAATTTTTTTTAATTTAAGTATAATTGACACACAAAGTCACATTAGTTTTATATGTACAACATAGTTATTCAATTTCTCTACATCTTATGTTATACTCACCACAAGTGTATCTACCGTCACCAAAGAAACACTATGATTACAATATCATTGACTATATATTGACTATCCTTATACTGTGCTTTTTATTTCTGTGACTTATTCATTACATAACAGGAATCCTATATCTGTAACTAGAAGCCATTCTCCTTCACTCATTTTGTCCATGACCCCACCACCCTTCTTCCTTCTGGTACCATGAGTTTGTTTTCTGTATTGATAGGTCTGATCCTGCTATTTGTTTATTCATCGTTTTTTTAGATTTCACATATGAGTGAAATCATATGGTATTTGTCTTTCTCATTCTGACTTATTTCATTTGGAGTAATACCCTCCAGTTCTATCCATGTTGCCACAAATAGCAAGACTGCATCCTTTTTATGGCCAAGTAATATTCCATTACATATGATTCTATCACATCTTTATCCATATATCTATTTAAAAATGCCCATAATCTTTGAAGCCACATTATATGTCCTCATTTTCATTTTATATTTTACATAATAAAAATGGGTAAAGAAAATAAGTAACATAATCAACAAATAACTACTGAAAATTATAGGGAAGGAATTTGACAAGGCAATGCAAAGACACTGGAAGCACAGCCTACATGTACCCATGTGACTTTCGGTCGACAGACTCTCTAAAGATCAAACTGATACCACGTGACCCAAGGACCCAAACACAGATAAACTATATATAGTATGGCCAAAGAGCTCCTCCAAAAATCACATTTGTTAGCATAAAGTATCTGGGGTGGCCCTATAGCCTTAGGTAAACAAAGATATTATTAATAGGCAAAATTCAAAGGCTTAAAGATTATCTCCAAGGAGCTGAGCAAAGACCAAATCTTTCTTTGGAATGAGCAGAATGGGGACAATTCAAACCTGCTGAATAATCCTCTGCTGCACAACAGAAAACAAAAATAGTGTGAACTGGTATTCAGAAAGTCTAGGAGAGTCTAATAGTTAAAATTTAGAAACTAAAATATTTTCTTCATGATATTTCCTCTTCTTTTTCTGGGAAATAAAATGATTTATAAATTAAACAGTTTGTTGAGTCAAACAATGGTAGTTTGACCTTGGTTGCTTCACTAATTGCTATGCAATATCTTGAGACTCATTAGCATTGTCTTACCTTTCCAGACCATCTGGTATTTGATAGAAGTAGATACAAGTACAAACAAAATGATCTTTCCATTTTTCTAGGTCACTCTGGCATGGTGATCTATTCTACTCTCATGTTTCTGCACATGCGTTAAATGCAAATAATCATGACAAAAATATTTTTATAATGAAACAAGTAAATTATTCACTGCTACAGCAGCATAAGAAGATGTGGAGAGAATTTTTATTTGACAGTGAAATTTCTTACAATTCTAATCCACCATCAATGTTATACTTTTTCAGCCAAATGTTTTGCTGAATAAAAATGTGAAAGGATAGAAATAAAGATAAAAAGTTCATCTTGACAAATTCTTGTTTTAAAAACCACAGATGACATATTTTCTTTCTCCAGTTTATATTTAAGGAAGGATAAACAGAAGTTAATCAAAAAATATACTGGACAATTACTTGGGAAATTTTAGAATTGTCAATTCATGCTCCTTATATGAGAAACAAGCTAAACATCAAGAATTTTTAGAGGATGGTGTTATTATGATGAATTCGAGGTTTGTTCATCATACTGGAGAGTCCTGAAAATTTTATCAAGGGAGAGCATGTTTTTCAGTTTCATGCAGATGCCAATATATACAAATCACAATACACTGCCATTAGCATCAGTAGAGTCTGCCTGTCATGACGACCATCGTTTCACAGCCACTTCGTACAAAAACAAACAAACAAACAAACTAAAAACTTGTCTAGCTAAGGTGAAAGTCTGGTTTGTAGCCATAAAACCAGTCATTCTGTCCACTTGATTATTTAGAATCATTAGTGACAGCTACTTATTTCTGAGCATTCATGTGAGACACAAAGATACATATACCCTCAATCCATTGGTAACTTCACACACATTTCCCTCAAGATTGTGCATTCCATTTCTTTCAAACGTGTTCATTCCAAGCTCTAGACAACTACACAAGATCTTTCCCACTACTCAGTGGAAAGATCCATATCCACCAAATATCCACCAAACACCCGTATCTCCTCCTTCTTTACCAAATATGCAACTTGGCTATTTAAGTACTTACTTTTAGCTCTGTTACTAGGAAGAATTCTCTTCATAACCGTCCTTCAGAGCCATCTGAAAGTAAGAATATATCAAATATAATCTATCAGTAATCTATTTCCATCCATCTAGGAAATTGACTCAAATATTTTCTTTTAGTTGTTCATTGAGAAGCCTCTTTACCACTGGTATGACCTGAAGAAGAGGGACTGGTCTACAAAAGGAGACCTGGGAGCCTGCATCATCAGATCATGTGATTTACTTGTTTCTTCTAGACATGCTTAAACCTGATCTTGGATCTACGTCTGTAAAGACTGTATTAATCAGCTTTGCTTAATAATAAATTACTCCCAGAATTTAGTGATTTAAATAAGCATCACTTATTTTTACTTATGAATCTATGAGTATTTGAATATCAGATGTTTTACATGGGGTTTAACTTTGAGTTCGATCTACAAATTGGGTCTAACGTGCCTTGGACCAGTGAACCAGTGGTAGCCGGTTTTTCTGAGAGCAATGATAAACCAAGAGATCACACCTTTTGGCTGCATATTTTTGGCACTTCTCAACTGATAGATGGGCTCTATGTTTACTCTCCTTGAATTTTGGCTCTTCTGTTATAGTTCCAATTAGCAAACTATAGCAGAAGTGTCACTATGCTTGTTGGAGGCTTAGTCTTTAAAAAGACCACAAATTCCAACTTAGTCTCTTGGAGGTCTGAACACTTTGTAAAATATACCACCATCTTACTTGAGAGACTAAATGAAAAAATTCTGAGATTACACAGAGAAAGAGGCCTATTTGAGGGCAACCTATCAACTATCTCTACAAAAACATCACTTATGTTAATGGAAGCTATTTATTTTCAAACCTGACCAGATGCTAGGTGAATGTCACCAGTGACCCCCATAATGATACACTGAACAAAAGAGTCTCTCAGCCAAGTTCAGCACAATTTCCTGAACCACGGAAATATGAGATATAATGAAATAGTACTTGATTTCTTTAAGTTATGTCTAGAGGGTAAGGAATAGAGATAGATAGGTTTAGGGGTTCTGTTCTCCACAGGTCAGGTGCCAACTATGTTTATCCTAATTATACATTTGAAGACTGGAAAAATCATCACAGAGCCCACTGTGAATTGTACTTAGACCAGAGATTCAATTAAAATCTAACTTCCATTATCTAACTTCTGTAAGCACCACTATAACTGGAGGACATTTTGAGTTTCTTGGTAGTAGAGCCAACTTAGCGACTATGTCTAAAATTCATCAAAATATTAGTATATTCTTCTTTCTCTGGAATACTATGAACTTACAAAATGGTCACAGAGCCCCTTTAAAAAGAATCAAAATGATTTCTGTTGTATATTTTTACAGTGGCATTATAGGGTCTTTAAACAAAGTATCTTCTTCAACTGGCAGACTAAGGGATTTTTAAGTGTCTTATATTTAGAAAGGGGGGGAGCAAAAAGTATCTCACTGTTCACTAGCTCTTATTGCTATTTTTGTGATTCTATACAGCTCAGCAACATTCTAGTGTCTGTCCCACTATGTAACTCCTAAAACAATTATGATCTTTTAGACACTGCCACAGATCCCCTTAGATGGGGCATCCTGAATTTCAGTCTCCCAATGCTGCACTTTATGCTGATTTTGTGCACTGCATGTCAATAATAAGTACTGCCACCTAGTTTCTGCTACCCTAGAATTCCACTGACCCCATTCATATTAAAGAGCCTTGCTCCATAGAAGCATTTTCTAGCATTAAATGTAGTTTATAGAGGTCAGCCACCACTGAGCCACTAAGATGCCCATGTGGTCTCCATCAGGGCATTAGTAATTGACTAAGTGAAAGAAATGTCCTCGAGGACCTGCTGGGGAACACAATTAAGTGGTAGATATTTACATCTTGCAAATTAAATTAATTCTAACATCCTACTTCCTTAAGCTTTTAACCTTTCCTTAGTGCTGTAACAAAATGTCCTTTCATTGCCATTTCAAGCGTTGAAGACTATTATCCTGTCCGAGTTTTAATAAACCATCTCAGACAACTTTTAAGACTGTTTCCAGTACCCCTGCCAGGTCTGGGAATCCCCAGCAAGGAGTGAGTTCACCCATCAATAAATTATTTTCTACAACCTCATACTACATGTCTTTCTAGCTTAAGATATTTAAGATCTCATATACAGTTCAAGTCAGGTTATCCATGTTTACAAAATAGCTCTAATTTCTACCTCTTGTGAGAATTTTGGTAATTCGTTTAATTAATCTGTGCCTCATTTTGCCTAGCATAATTATAAAAAGTTTTTTAATAGTGATAGAAGCAAGAAAATTAAGAAAGTAAATGTGAAAAGTTCAGATCATTGTTTTCAAATAGGAATTAACTGGGGCACCTTGGTGGCTCAGCTGGTTAAGCATCTGACTCTGGATTTTGGCTCAGGTCATGATCTCATGGGTCATGGGATCAAGCCCTGCATTGGGCTCCATGCCCAGTGAACAATCTGCTTGAGTTTCTCTCTCCTCGCCCCTCCCCCAACTCATGCTGTCCTTCTCTCTCTCTCTAAAATAAATAAATAAATTTTAAAAATAAAAGAGTCTCTCCATCTCCCTTTGCTCATCCCCACATGTGCTTGCATTCATTCTCTTAAAAAAAAAGGCAAATATCTGTTGTTTTTGGTTTTATTATGTCCACCAAAAAGATAAGTTGAAGTCTTAATCCCAATAACTAGGAATATGACTTTATTTGAAAATAGGGTCTTTGCAGATATAATCAAGTTAAGATGATGTCATTATGCATTATGCTGGGTCTTAATTCAATGACTAATGTCCTTGTTCGAAGAGGAAATTTGGACACAGAAATGCAGAGATACACATAGAAGAGAATGTTATATGAAGACACAGAGAATGTTATATGACACTGGATGAAAAATGATACATCAACAAGCCAAGGCACATCAAAGATTGTTGGCAACCAATAGAAGCTAGGAAGAGCCACAGAAGGACCCCACACCGCTGCCAGATCATCAGAGAATATAGCACTCTCACCCCTTGATTCAGACTTCTGGCCTCCAAAACTGGGACACAATATATTTCTGTTGTTTTAAGACAGCTGGTTTGTGTTACTTTGTCATGGCAGCCCTTAGGAAAACTATATAACACCCACAAGGATTAGTCATTAAATTCTTTAAAGATTATCTATTTATGTATTTATGTATATATTTATTTATTTATGTATATATTTATTTATGTATTTATTTATTTATTTAGAAAGAGAGAGCAAGAGTGAGTACAAGTGGGGAAAGAGGAAGAAGGAGAAGCAGACTTTCTGTTGATCAGGGAGACCTAGCGTGGGGCTTGATCCCAGGACTCTGGGATCATGACCTGAGCCAAAGGCAACTGCTTAACCAACTGAGCCACCCATCGGTTCCTCATTCATTTTTTTTTTCTTTTTTCTTTTAAAAATAATTTGCTTTCTTTTGCATGCCACAGGACAGATTTCTTTGAAACAGGGTACATCAAGAATAAAAATAACCCCCCAACAATCTTTATTTTCACTAATATAAGAAATCCTTCTGGAAACATAAGCAAATGACTAAAAAGGCTTGAACCACTGAATCTACAAGTTAATACATGATCTGTTATGGCAGAATAACCAAGGATTTTCACCCAATGAAAGATTTTAATTTTCCAAATATAAAAGAGTCTACAAGGATCATACATGACAAAAATCTCTTATTCCAGGTTTTATGGTAAAGATGGATAACACACTGGCAGCTGAAGAAAGCTGAAACTTTTACTAATAAATAGATCCAAATTAAGAATTTCTACAACATTTCTTTAGAAAACAGAACCAGAATTCTTTTTCTTTTTCTTTTTTTTTTTTTTTTAATGATGATCCTGTGGAATGCCTTTACCTCCATCTTTCTCTAGTATTAGAAACAGTAAAACAGACACAAGGATGTCTCCCAATGCTGCACTTTATGCTGATTTTGTGCACTGCATGTCAATAATAAGTACTGCCACCTAGCTTCTGCTACCCTAGAATTCCACTGACCCCATTCATATTAAAGAGCCTTGCTCCATAGAAGCATTTTCTAGCATTAAGGCTAGACAACAATTCATATGATCCTATTTGGTGCATTTTCTACCATGATCCAAGATCATTATATGGATATAGCCAAGGGTTGGGCCCCAGCTTTCAGGAGAAAGACCACAAAGAAGAAAATAAGGCTGGCAATCTGGTCCCCCCAGTTGATTATTTGTGTCCTGGAACTGGAAAAACAAAAGGTGGCAAATACAGACTGCAATGAGTTAAAGGACTTGGAAAAGTTGGCGGAGAGTGGCACGGTATACGAGTAAGGTCACTGGGCTTAGGACGGCAAGGGTGCTACGCTGAAAGAGCATCTGTGGGACCAAGTACTTATAATGTCTTGTGGTGTCATTCCCTCAATGACTTTAGAATATCTGTATGTGATAATAAATAAATCAGTTATGTAATAAGGCAGTTTGTTGAATACACACTCATCCTGTGGAATGAACCACCAGAGAGAGAAAGACAGACAGGATACCATACACATTCTTGAAAGTTTTCTTGTGATGTGTTTAATTTGTTTGTTTTCAAAGCTATCCAGGCTAACTCTTTCTGGGGATTTCCTTGGAGAAAAGAGTGGTCCGCTGAGTCTGGTTTGCTTAACCTCTCCTTTATCAAGAGAAAAATAAAGCTGAAGGTTTTTATTTTTATTTTTTTTCCCTTTTGGTTGCATCATTCTGCGTGTTCTCATATAAACAAACAAATGAAAATTCACAACCAACCAAACAAACAAACAAACAAAAAACAAAAAACAATAGTTTTTGATGTATCCAGTTGTTGTATCCTCAGGAAATTCCAGATGTTTCCAGGTAACTCTGTAGTTTACGGACTGTGGTTTTGTCCAATGAGTAAAGCTCAAAATCAAATGTCGTGTTTGTGATATGAAAGTGTCTAGTTTCTTCTATAAGGTTCACAACCTGTTGCAGAATGTGTCTCTCCCTCAGCATCATTAGCCTTCTGTGAAGCTCCACCAGTGGGTAGAGCTTTGTCACATTCACCATTCTTTATTTGCTTATCTGATTTGCTTTGCTTTATTGGACTTTTCACTTCAAGAACCTGGTTGTTGTTGCTTTTTAATAAAGGTGGTGGAGGTTTGTGATGGAGGGTGAAGAAGCTGAGCTGCTTTCACTGTCGCTGCCGTCACTTAAGCTAACCCTGCGGCTTTGGCTCCCTCCTCTATTTACAGGTCTCTCCATTTCAGAGTCATTGTCATTATCCTCTCTCTCATCTGATTCCTCATTGTCATCGGAATGCAGATCTTTCATTACAGACCTTAAAGGACCTTGTTGCCTGGTCTGGGACAGTGTGAAGCTGGAGCTGGAGTTGGCAGGGCTGGGTTGTTTAGAATCAGATCTGGAGGACATGTTCTCCTCCATGTCGGAATCATTGGGATCCACAATATTGTCAAATGGCAGTAAAGTTGTCTGTTCTTCTCAGAGGTCTCACTTTCAATTTTGACCTTTCCCATCTTGATGTGAGATTTATCTTTTATCTGTTTTTGGTCAGCAGAACACATGAGAAACAATGGTGGCATGCTAGAAAAACTCTTAAATAAAGCATCTGAACTACTCTTTTTCCTTTTTTTGGCTGAGAGTTCTTTGGAATCTGAAATGGGGGGGGGGGCTTTCATGGGAGCCTCCTTGTCTTGTTGTCCACTGGTGATGGTGAGTAAGTTACTGTCTGGTTTTGACTCTTTCGACATGGGTTTCAGTTCCTTGAAGGCCATCTTAGGAATGGTTTTTTCTTCTTTCAGTCATTTGTTTTCTTCGGGTTTCTTAGAGGATTCTTTGGAAGATTTGTTGTCATCCCTGAAGGGTTCTTTGAAGGCACTTATATGTTCTCTGGAGTCTTTAGGAGGTTTTTCCTTGAGCTCCTCCATCAGTTTGTGAGGCTTTGAAAAACTGGTGGTGGTGGTGGTGCTGGTGCTGGTGGTGGTGGTGGTGGTGTGGCGGTGGTGGTGGTGGTGGCGGTGGTGGTGGCGGTGGTGTGGCGGTGGTGGTGTGGATGCTCCTGTTGGGATCCCCTCCTGCCTTCAGCAACTTTCTTCTAAACTACTCTGTGGGGTTGTTAAAAGTTAGCTTTTCACCACAGAGGTGATTCACTGGTGGGTAGCCTTCAAGAGGCAATAATAAGTCATAATCAAAGCAGACTTCCTTAGGTTCTTCCTTGTTTTTAAAATAAACCTCAGTTGGCAAAATGAAACCAGCACACGCAGATTCTTCTACTTTGTAAGGTGGATCTTTGCACATTCTTTTTGGCCTAGGAAAGCTTTCATGCAAGCGGAAGACGACTTTCTCCACAAGGTGCTGTATGTCCCTGTGCTCTGAGTGGCACATGAACACCATCCAGTCATGGGTGAAGCCCTCCATGGTGGGTTTTTTCCTCACCTGGGCGCAGTGCCCCAGCTCCAGCTTCACCTGCATGGCACACAAGCTAGATGCTAGAAAAGCATCCGGGGGCCAGGAGATTTGCTAGGGTGTTGTGTGGCACTCCCCTCCCCCGCCCCCCTCAGCTGTAATTCATGAAGAGGCTGCTATGAATGTGAGAGCGCCCAGGAGCGGAGGACAGATGGGGGACATTCTCGGCCCTTTTCCCCCCGCATTCCTAAATTTTTTTTTAATACAGAAAACATATCTACATTTAATTTAATTCAATTTTTTTAAATTTTTTTTAATACAGAAAACATATCTACATTTTTTATTATATTTCTTTGTCTTTACTAAAGCATAATATATTGACATAATTATTATCCTATAATAATATTTCTAAGGAATATTTAAGTTTTTTTTTCATATTCTTAAGCCTAAACCCATGTCATATGTAGTCTGTAAGCACATACTAAAAGTTATAGTCAACATGCATTGATTGCTACTCCATTTTAGGTGCTATACTAAGTACTTTATGTAAATTACATGAATTTTACTTATAACAAATATATAAGGATTTTTTTTATTTTTATTTTTTTAAAGATTGTATTTATTCACTGAGAGAGAGCAAGAGTGAGAGCCAGAGAGTATAGAGGGAGAGGGAGAAGCAGACTCCCCACTGAGCAGAGAGCCCTGACACGGGGCTCAATCCTAGGACCCTGAAATCATGACCTGAGCTGAAGGCAGATGCTTAACTGAGACACCCAGGTGCTCCACAGATGTTTAAATGATGAAATTTTGGTGCAAAAAGGATAATATTCAAATCCTCATGTTGTTGAGGTAATGGAACTGCACCATCTAATAACAAAGAAATCTTTGAAGGTATAATGCAGGAAGACAACATTTACTGATTTATTATATGCCAGGCACTGAATACTGAAATTATGTTTCTCAAATGTACCATCACAATATATAACATCTGCCCCTCAAAAAATTTAGAAAGTTTAGAAAATGAATACTTCAATTACAGTGGTTAGAAAATGAAGTTTATTGGATGTTAATTTCCTTAGCCCATGTGATCAGTAGACTAAGCCAGATAGAAATTTAATATGAAAATGAGACAATAAAGAAGTAAAGGCAATGGTGTAGTTTGTCACATGTGATACCTTTTTTGTCATTCTCACAGTATCAATGACTTATTTTCTAACATGCACTGTATCTAGATATATTTGTATAATGTGTCTTCCCCTCTAGAGTGTGTATGTTTGTCTCCCTCCCTCTTTCTCTCTCTGTCCACATGTATAGTAATAATATGTGTAGGTTAAATATTATATGTAATAAATAAGTGTTTTACAAATTTGACACAAATAAATATATGACAATTAGGATTTGACAACAAAAGATATACTGAGTTGATTTGTATGAAAAGGTTAAACAAAATATTTGTTTGTATTTAACAAAGTGGGTATTACCAACAATTTTTTTTTCCAGTTACTTTTTTTTTTTTTTTTTTTTTTAGAAATCTTGCCATTTGCGACAACATGGATGGAACTAGAGCGTATCATGCTTTGCGAAATAAGTCAAGTATTACCAACAATTTTGATGGGGATACCACTGTTTGACAGTAGACATTTCCCCACACAATGTTAAGATGTTAATATCTCTTCCATTCATACCCTCCATGCTGGTAGCAATATTTGGTCTATGACAATTGGAAAACACCTCACCACTTTCCAAATACCATTAAAGGAGGGGGTACTAGCCCTGGTTGAAAATCTCAGAGAGAGAAGATGACAAAATAGGTTGGAAGCTGCATTATTAGGTTTCATGTAGCTAAATGCTATAGCTAACACTGTAGATTAGATATCCAGGGCCCACTACTAGACTTCTAAAAATAATGGGAGGCCAAGCATACTGAACTTTCCTTTCAGTTAAGGGTGATCATGTGATCCAATTCCACCGATAGGACATATGCAAATGTGCTAGGGGCTTTCTTCCATTCAAAAATAAATAAATAAATAAAACTTAAAACCTCACAAAGAAAGGGTGTTTTTCAGCTACCTGGCATGCTTATATAAAAGTCAAAGTACCACAGCCATCTGATGGAATCATGGTCATAAAAGGAAACTGCTGGACATAAGGAATGTAAGACAGAAAAACTCTGGTGCCCTGATGAACACTTTGAACATCAGCAACAGCCCTTCATTGATTACAACTTCTTTTTTTTGCTATATAAGCATCATATAGTTCAAAGTCATTTCAGTAGAGTTTTCTTTCCATCTTAGCAGTATGATCCTATCATATATAGCTAGGTAACTTATATACAAAGACTTTTATTAAAGATCTATATGAAATTACATCACAAATGGATAGGAGAAGTTGTGGTCAATTATATAGTTAAGCTATTAGAAGACAGAGAGCAGGGGTTCCTGGGTGGCTCAGTATGTTAAGTAGGCCTTTGGCTCATGTCATGACCCTGCTCTCTTCTTAGCAGGGAGTCTGCTACTCCCCTTCCCTCTACTTGCCACTCTACCTACTTGTATACCCTCTTCTCTCTCTCTGTCAAATAAATAAATAAAATGTTTAATTTTTTAAAATTCAAAAATAGAAGGCAGAAAGCAAATCATTTCCATCTGAGAATACAGAAGCAGAGATAAAGATGACTGATAGGGTAAATAAGAAGATAGGAAATAATTCATAGAGCTTATGGTAGCATATAAAGGATGAGCTGAGTGGAGTTTTTAAGAATAAATTCAAGTAAAAGAAGGAATTGAAATGAAAAAGAAAAAGAGGAGGTTTAATGCAGGAATATTTTTAGGTAAAAAGGAAATGTCTCAGCAGCAAATATATGACAAAAAGTAGATGGAGTGCAGTATGTGGTCAATACAATACAATACAATACAATACAATACAATACAATGCTAAAGTGAGAGGTCTTAAATGCACAGTAATTTGAATGATTAAGAATTTACTTGAGTTCTTTAAACAATGTTAATAAGTGCTTACATAAAGACATGTGTACCCAACTTTAAAAAAAAAAAGCCTCCCCCTGATTAAATCATAAACCTTTTATTTCAGAGTTCATCTATTGTAATCAATCATTGGAGTAACAATTTTAAAATCAGTTCATTGTCACTTTAAAATACTTTAATTTCTACACGGTAAATCAGCGGCTGTGATTCTTAGATAAAACATATAAAATGATTTTATTTTCTAAAATGATAAGAAATGATGAAAGTGAGAAGAAACCAAATGGGAAACTAAGAATGCAGAGATAGTTTTCCATGAATTATAAGCTACTCTTTATCAATTTGCTCTTGTTAGAATGCATTTCACTTGTATCTTATTTTCATCTTTCAACATACATATTTCTTTGCATGGCCAATAAGAATGATATATTTGACCTAAAAGTGAAAAATAAAATATTGCTAGTATTAAAAAATGTGACTCTAGGGTGCAATTTAAAAATAGGTAGTTTTTCTGAAAATATTTCATATGGTTAGTTTTATCACATGGGAAATGCCTGTGATCATTTTTAAAAAATTCTTTCAAGCTAATCTAATAGACAATGAATGAACTAGAAATATCAAATTTATAATTCACTTGAATAACTTTTATTTTTTCAGTGATAAATCTAGGAGCAAAACCTATATGTAGCAAATTTAAGAGAATTTGTTACTTATAATGTGTCAGGTCCATGAGTTTTATTATATGCAACTTTAACTATCCTGAAATCCTTGGGAATATATTGATAAAGTGACAGAAAACTTACCCAAAATGAAGGGCCAGAGGAATAAATTAAATTTACTATCAGAGGAAATAGAAAATATCTGTAAATTACAGCATCTATAGACAGCTATGTTTGCAACGTCCCTTTAACCATGCTATGATATTTGCTAACCATGCTTTTGCTATTTGTTCTTATTACAGACCCAGATGGCCCAGGTTGATCTTTAATTTGTTAGGCTCAAAATAAAATATTGTCCTCTCCAGAGTTTAACAAAGGTTGCCCAACTTTATAGTCTAAGACATTCCAAATAAATCTGTTTCACACTGCAATTTAACCACAAGCAGAATATAAAGATTAGAACTTTCTCTTGGGTCTTCCCAGCTGCTCAGATTTAAATACCCTCATTGCTTGACCATCCTCCTTTGCTTACTGTGGACTCTTCTATTTGAGTCATTAAATAACTAAACATATATTTTATTTGTGTTCAGCATTTTCTTGTAAGATACTCATGTACCTGAGGGAGTGCTTTTCATGTAAGGTGAAATGTGTATACATTTGGGGATGAAAAATTCTTCCCTCTTTCTCTTCACCTTCCAAGATGTTAATTGATTTTATGGACTGCTTCTATTTGGTTAGGTTTTTACTGTCATTAAATAAGACTCCAGTTTTAATTTTTTAAAAAATATCCTATGGCAGAAGCTTAGCAGCTTCATGGTGAAGTACCACCTTGGTATGAATTCTTTGATGCTAAACAACAAATTTCCATTTGGATAATAACATTATTTTAGCTAATTCATAAATAATTTTTAAAATATTTTAAAATAATAAGTAAGTTTCTTGATTTATATACAACTCTATTCTTGGGATACTATTTTAGAATAATGCTACATTGTGTTTAGTTGTAAATATGTGAAGGCATTACACTGATTTATTTAATATATTTTGTTGGAAGTCTTTGATGCTTATTAATGTATGAGGTATGGATGATAAATAATGAGTGATGTCAAATGTTAAAAAAATAAATTCTTAAGAAATATTACTTAAGAAATAGACTGATAAGAGAATAAATGTCTGGATACAAAATTATTGTACAGATAAAGAAAAGAAAGACTAGGAAATTTAGGAAGGACACACATGGAAGGGAAGTTAATTCATACTATTGATAAGCAAGATAAAAGTACTTTTACTTTATACTAAAGCAAATAAATGTACATTTTTTGGTAAATAAGGAATTTACTTGATTTACATTCATTTGTGGAAAGTTTTATGAAGAAAATTCTTATTCCTTTAACATCTGTCTCAGTCTGAATAGCTATCTTTAATTAGCTATTAACAGGCAAATGTATACAAAGAACTCTGAGGATTAGATGAAAAATTAGCAGCTAGTGAAATAACATATGTGAAAATCATAATGTCAGACAATGAATAAGTTCACAGTAAAAGCTAATTGTCTACTTCCTCTTCCCCTCTACAAATTCCATTTTTCAAAGAACTTCTTTGTCTATTTAGATCCCACATGGTAAGTAGTCTGCTGTAGTTTCTAATTTCCTAATGCTATCTTTAATTTCCTTTATGATTATATATTCTCTATTAGGCAGTTTTATTCATACTCCTTTTTACGAGGTGGGTTTTATAAACATCCCAATTATGACCAACTAGAAATACTTTGCACTGCACACATTACGGAGAGGAGATGGTTCTCTCACTCGACAGATTCACCACTTTACTTATACCATGCAATTGTTAACAAGAAAATTAAGAGCATAAGGAAACTGGGGGGGAAAAAAAAAAGCAAACAAAAAAAGGACAAAACCACAAAGCTTACAAGAAATTGTAAACTTTCTAACAGATGTCTTTATTGTGAATTGACTTATATTTATGTTTTATTCATTCAGGTCTTTTATTAAAAGTTACAACAATACTTGCCATACTTAACAATAAAAATGCACCCATGTATATATGCCATGTTATATCATGCTGACTAGACATATGTTGAGTGGTGAGGTGAACCATGAGAGACTATGGACTCTGAAAAACAATCTGAGGGTTTTGAAGGGGCGGGGGGTGGGAGGTTGGGGTACCAGGTGGTGGGGATTATAGAGGGCACAAATTGCATGGAGCACTGGGTGTGGTGCAAAAATAATGAATAATGTTATGCTGAAAATAAAAAATAAATTTAATAAAAGCATATTGTCATATGCAAAGAAAAAATATGACTTATAACTGATCAATTACATGGCAAAATATGCAAAACCCCAAAAACACTTATCAAAACATAGTAAGGAAAAATACAAGAAAAAGCTTATAAAGAAGGTATTAAGGAAAGCAAAAGTAAGGTGCAAATAAAAGCAAAAAAAATATTGAGGTACGAAAGAAGGAAGCAGAGTAACATTTGGCTTTAATTTTACTCTTTAGACAAAATCTAGTCTTCAGCTTCTTCATCAATTTCTGTATTATTTTTTAGAAGTTAAAAATGTGTACTTTGATATGATTTTTGGTGACCGAAAATATTTATATAATCAAGCCATACGTTATCAAATATAATTATTAATTATATGACAGGATGCAAACAAGATACTTTATTTGGATTCATTTTAAACATATAAATATTCACTTTGAGATACTGGTAAGCATTCAAGGATGAAACTTAACAGTTAACATGATGGAGTAGCCCACAATGAAATATTTTAAAGGTTGCAAAAGAATACCTTTTTCCTCTATTTTTTCAGACAGCAATACTAACATGGGAGCACTTACTAATGGTTGCTTGCAGAGAAAATAGTTTCTTTGCTGGAATATGCTACACAAGTTAATCAAACTGAGATACCTTGACAGTACAAGGATTTCTTACATGATACCAACTGCAAACATTTTACAATAATTCTACTGTAGGGAAGATGCTACAATTACATGCAGTGAAAGATAAGAAGCAAATGGAAAACGAGGAAAGATTTTCCTCACTTTAAAGCTAACTATATCACCAATTGCCAGATTTCCAGATCTAAGTTTTAAGAAACAGTATTTTCCAACACATTTAAGAAACAACTGAAATACTTTTTAAGGTAGCAACAGCAACATCATGAGGATAAAAAATATCAAGTTTACTTCACAAAACAGGGCACATACCCTCTTTTTGAGAGCTTGATAAACTGCATAACCTTTGAAAATCAAACTTCAGGTCAATCAAACTTAAGGTCAAGGAATAGCTGAGAAGAGTCTTGGTCTGTTACTACAAGGAAAAAAGTTAGTAACTTACTAGCATTTTCCTGGGCATGATTCTATAGCTAAAAACATCGTTCTCCTGTAGTTGTATCAGTTGAAAGAATGTGTCTACTTAGTATTTTGATTGTGTTATAAAGGAACCATAGGAATCATTGAATAGCAGAGAAAGCTAAAAACCTGAATCACAATGCAAATTCTTGAAATCTGAGAATTAAATTTGTATAACAAGAAAAAGGTAATAAAATTCCAAAATCTAAAAATCAAGTTTGTTTTTGTATCCTAGGAAATTCATTCAATGACTTGAAATTATTTTTACACTTGGCTTTGAGAACAGTGAAGGAGGAAGCAGTTAGTTCAAAAGAGCAAGGAAGTGGAAGAAGATACAAAAAGAGGCAGAATAAGCTTAACAACCGGTCTGAAGAAACACTCAACACTGTCAGGGATGACAAGATAACCAAGTTAAAAAGCTGCATTGAATTCTGAAGTACTTGAATTGTTGCCCACTTTCTAAGAGGCATAACTGTGTACTAAAAGGCTGGGTTTGGCTTCACAAACTTTGTATGTGAACTCTGTAAAGACCCATTCAGTTATATGACAAAGTCGATAGTATTCCCGCATTTGTGCACTGCACCAATATGCAAAATGTAGTGACTGGCTATATAGCAATTCCCAGGATTGGCTCAGTGATCCTAATGTACACTTAACTCATTTCTAAAGATGTACTTAAATTCCCTGATCAATGGCCATCCTTGGAACAATTTGGGAACAAACTAAACAAAGTAGTATTAGAATGTAACACAGAATGTAAAATAAATACTCATAAGCCCATATTGATATAAATGCATGACTGAAAAAAGTAAATGAGGAAGAAGGTAAAAATCTCCTGTGCAGAAGAATCCCAAATGAATTAAGTAGATGGTCTGCCTCGACGGAGTAAAAGATAACTTCTCACTCCTTAAATACGGGCAGCACATTACAATTTCTTTTTATTTTTTTCAAGATTGTATTTATTTATTTGACAGAGAGAGAGAGAATCACAAGTAGGCAGAGAAGCAGGGGAGGAGGAAGCAGGCCCCGTGCTGAGCAGAGAGGTCAATGTGGGGCTCCATCCTAGGACCCTGGGATGATGACCTGAGCTGAAGGCAGAGGCTTTAACCCACTGAGCCACCCAGGCACCCTTTTCTTCTTTTTATTTTCTTGGACATGCACACAAAATAATACTTTCTATACCAGTCTAATTCATTATCTAGGAAAAATAAAAAAATAAAGTCTATACAGACTAATACAGATGGATAAATAAGTGGATTGATTAAGTAAATGGAAAAATGATTAATAGATACCTGGGGGTAGAGATGATAGATAGATAGATATACAGATAGATAGAATAGATGGTCTTATGATATTCTCCATAGCTAATGCATAGAAAGAACAAAAGTTCAGAGCAATGATTCTGGAGAACATTTCTAGTCACTTCTCCAGATCATAGACTTCATATCATTTGCAGACTGTAAAGAGAGCTTATATTATAGATGATGAAACTATTAAAAAAAGAAGAAATTAGTTTTTGCCCAATGTCACACAGCTAATGATCAGATATTTTATTAAGTGGAAGATGCACTAGGATATTTATAAATGTCTAAGTGCTATAACATGGCTATCTAGAATCTATCTTTGACCTTATTTCCAAAAATATAATTATTTTCTCTGCATTAGTCAAGTTGAATCAGAATAATTAATTTTAAGCAGTTGATGGTAAAAATACAATTACATAAAATTAAATATTCTAATGCCCAAACTTTACAAGTTCTGAAGTTTGATATTAAATTTGACTTGAAATTAGAGTGGCAGTGAAGAAGCTTTCATATAGATTTCTGGAAATGCCAAAAGTGTATACTAATTATAAAAGAATAAAAATTGAGCTTCTATTATCTTCAGGTTGATTAGTACATACCAGGACCTAATCTGTAAGGTACATATTCAAACTTGCAGCTGTCTAAACTAAGTCTCTGACTCTGCAGTGGGATCGTCAATGTATATTGATACAGCTATATACATAATAAATAAGCCTTTTATTAATCCTAAGAAGATAATTAGGAATATATATTAAGCCCAAAATACACTAAATAAAATTCATTGATTATCTTTAAAAATGTATATCTTGAACATTTGTTTTATCAAAATATATGATGGGATTCCTGAAATGTGCAGCCTAATCAGTAAAGTAGTTTTATATAGTAAAATATATTGTTAAATATCTTTTAATATTATAAATAATAAAGAGGCCAAAATCAATTCTTCTTAAAATATAGAATTAAATTTTGTGAACATAACTTTATAGTATAAGATATATTTTTATATCCTACAAAATATCGTGACCTATTTTCAAGATACGTCAGTTTTTCGTTTTGTTTTGTTTTATAGACTCAGAGTATAGTTATTTATAAGATATTGTGGTATTTACTAAGAGCTAGGATATGACCCTGTATCTGAATCTAATTAATTCAGGGGAGTCATTCTGTTTCTCAATGTATGTAAAGTAGGCAATATACTTACATAGCTCCTTAAGATTCTTAAACCCTGGTGTACATGTCTTCTCGCAATTATTCAATCAAACACGAATCAAGGTGTTGCTGGAATGAATTTTGAAGATGAAAAAGTCTCAAATCAATTGACTTTAAGTTATAGAGGTTTCCTGGGTAGGTCTAGCCTGAAAGTATATCCAGAGGCCAAAGAATGAAGTGGCCTCAAAGAAATAAGGACCTGAAGCAGATATCTCCTTTGGGTCATGGGGAAGCAAACTGCAGTGCTGTAGGGAAGGCCTCATGGCAGGAAATGATAGTGAGTTCTAGGAGCTAAAAATGGCTTCGGGATGACAGCACGCAACAAAATGGGGATCTCAGTCTGAGAACTATAAGAAACGGAATCCTTTCAACAATCCCTGAACTTGTATGAAGATGGTGAACTTTAGGTAACACTGAAGCCCCAGCAACACATCGATAGCCCAGTGAGACACTGAGTAGTGGATCTAGCTAATAGCACCCTGACTCATGACTTATGGAAACTAAGAGATAATGAATTTGTGTTTTTTTAAGCTATTAAATTTGCAATAAATTGTTAGCAATAGAAAACTAATACAGTATACAAGTATTGCATAAAGTAAATATATTTATGAATATCTTATTAGTATTACCTTGTGAGATATAAATGTGTAGTTTAGGATGAATTAAATAAAATTAAACAGGCATAAAAAAGAATGAAATCTTGACATTTATAATGGACCTGGATGGAACTAGAGAGTATAATGCTAAGTGAAATAAGGTCTCTTAAACAGTATAAGCTAACAATTTGCTTTGATTAAAGTTTTCTTTTTTTAATCACTTTCAAAAAAGATATATTTAATAGACAATGAACTATTTCTTGTTGTCCCCATGTTATGTGTAGTTTGTTTTGTTTTGTTTTGTTTTTTGAAAATGTTATTTTCAGATAAGCAAGCATCAGAATTAATATGAAGTAATTTCTTCACAAAAAAACAACTGACTCAGGGCACCTGTGTGGCTCAGTGGGTTAAGCCTCTGCCTTCAGCTCAGGTCCTGACCCCAAGGTCCTGGGATCGAGCCCCACATCAGGCCCTCTGCTCAGCAGGGAACCTGTTTCCCTCTCCCCCTCTGTCTGCTTCTCTGCCTACTCGTGATCTCTCTCTCTCCATCAGATAAATAAGTAAAATCTTTAAAAAAAAAAAACTTACTCATTTTATGAGTATGTCTATTATTACCTTTCAAACACTGAAAAAAGCTTTATTTTGTTATTTTTCCTTTTTGTACTTTAATGGAGTGATCATAAATCTGTTTTTTCAATTTCTCAGATATCCAATCAGATAGTTAACCAAAAAATACACATTATATGCATACATCACACGTGTTTTCACTACATATTGTATTATAAATACATATAAATGAATACCAAATAAAATTATCAAAAGATCCTCAAGATTATTAGTCATTAGGGAAAGCAACTTAAAAACACATGAGATATAATTATACCTTTCTTACTATTGAAAGGAAAACAACTACAACTGGCAACACAAAACACTGAATTATTAATTACACGGAGCACATGGAATTCTAATACAGAAGTGAAAAGTGTGGACTTTCTTGTCTTGTTCATCACTTTAGAAAGAAAGACTATGTTTTCTAAGTTATTCTTTTTTTAATATTTTATTTATTTATTCTAAAGAGAGACAGTGAGAGACAGCATGAGAGGGGAGAAGGTCAGAGGGAGAAGCAGACTCCCCATGGATCAGGGAACCTGAGGCAGGACTCAATCCCAGGACTTTGGGATCATGACCTGAGCTGAAGGCAGTCACTTAACCAACTGAGCCACCCAGACACCCATTTCTAAGTTACTCTTAATTAAAATTTCAGTTGCGTGCAACTGCACCAGAAGTCCATGTAAACTATTAAAAACTGTATACATAAATCAGAAGACAAGCTAATGTAAAATAAAGCAATGCATTATAAAAAGTTTCAAATAATTTTTTGGAAGAAGAGGATACAAGTGTAGGGTCATACAGATACTATTATAAAGAAATGCAGATGTGTATAATGTATAACATATATTAGAGAATATATGATATACTTAATATTCTATATCATGATATGTATTAAATGTACTAAGTATATATTTATACGGGTATCTGCATAAATGCATTTCTACTTCCAGTTAACTTGGAAAATTATTGTAAATTTTACAATCATGCATATACATATACTTCTGTTTCCTTAATTATACATTAATAATTATCTTTAAATTTTTTGAATAATTCTGTTTGAAAATTATTAGTCATTTTATGTTACATGATGGTAAATGTACATTTGTGAAAATTCTTAAAACATCTTACTGATAGCAATTAAATAAAATTTAACTATTAAGTATCATTATAGATTTTCCTTACATTAGATAGTTCACAGTAAATAAAATTATTTTTCATTTTCTACTGTGAAAACTTATCTATGTTTTATTTTCATTTTTATTTTTGTTATGGATCATATTCCTGTGCCAAGAGGACTGCAAAGTCATAAAATCCAAAGAATAAAACTATCTTCTTCATCAATGTAGGTATGACTCCTTGTGGTCACAAAATTTAAGAATTAAATAGACAAATTATCTGCCCTCCTACTTCACATACACATATACACATACACACTATACCACTTCAAAGAGCTTGGATAGAATAAATTGAAAAAAAGTTCAGTAAGATTGAACATGGGAAATACAGAAGTCATTGGTTCATGGTCATAGTGATGGTATACTACTGCTGAACAGATATTGAGAAGTCAATCAACAATGCCTTAGTAGGAGAAACTCCTTAATTTGAATTAGATACTGTTTACTCAGAGACACTTTCATGTCTACTGTTTTTGGTGGCAACACAATCTATTTTCTGAGAAAAGCCTTCCAAATTGGCAAGGAAGAAGTCAAACTTTCACTATTTAAAGATGACATGATACTCTACGTAGAAAATCTGTAAGACTCCACTGAAAAAACTGCTAGGACTAATAAACAAATTCAGCAAAGTCAAAGGATATCAAATCACTTTACAGATATCTGTTGCAGTTCTATACACCAATAATGAAATAGCAGAAAGAGAAATCAAAGAATTGAAACTATCTTCAGTTATACCAAAAGCAAAAAGTTACCTAGGAATAAACCTATCCAGGGAGATAAAAGATTTGTACTCTGAAAATTATAGAATGCTTATGAAAGAAATTGAAGAGGGCACAAACAAGTCAATCTTTCTTGACCCAGGCTCTGATTTTCTGTGTAACAATAAGTCCTTCAAAATATTAGACGGTATTTGACGAATTTTCTCCCATTTAGAGTCACATGGCACTAGTTATACTCAAATTTCCTTATTAGAAAAAATCTCGCCAATCCTTTCTTTTGTTTCCTGTATCCATGCAATGTTCTCTCAAATTCATGGCAGCCACATAGAAGCCAAATGAAACTCAAAGCTTAATGGCATTGCTTCATAAAGCAATGTACAGTCTAGTTTCTTATTATTTGCCATCTAAAACTAGTTCTAACTCTGCAAAGTCCCCACTATTGGGCTTCTTTTACTGCCTTTCATTCCTACTTATAAACTGGACTTCCTTCTCTTCCCCTCTTCCCACCTCCCACAAATTTACCTCTTTTTTGTATTATACATTACTACTCTGGATCTTCTCTCATAATTAACTGAGGCTAACGAGTTCCATAGAAATCTAGGTCACTTTTCACTTGCCACATGTGTTAATACTGATATATGTTTGTCAGTGGTAATACTGATTTCTAGCTTTCCAACATTGACTATTTTCTCACAGTCAAAAGGCCACTGAACATAATTTAAATTCCTCCTAAATCCAGATATTTTTGCATCACATAGATTGCTATTTCTAAACAAGAAAGTACTGAGATATTTATAGGCTCAAATATGGAGAATATATTTCTCCTGCAACAATACTGGGAGGGTAAAGAGATTGGCGGGACAGCCTTTTTTTATTTAATCTCAGGGATAGAGGATGACCAAGGCTCCACCACAGTATTCAACACATGACTTTCAAGTTATCCCTAAAATAATCTGTATTCCAGTCAGCCAGAAGGAAAAATAACATAATGGAGCATGTGTGGGAGTTGTTATGAGCCAGAACTGGAGAGAATTCACATTATTTCAATGTTCATACCTCATTGACTGAAACTCAGCCTCATGGCTCTATTTAACTACACCAAAGGCTGGGAAATGCTAATTTTACCCAGGAAGAAGAGGAGAAATTACACTGTGATGGGCAATTTCTAAGACTAGACTAGAACAGAAGAATATCAAGAAAACTTTTTATTGTCAGAGGTAGATCTTACACAAATTTCAACAAGAGAATTAGCAAGCTTGGTCATGTTTATACTCAGCAAACATCTGCAGACCCCTGGAAATAATGCAGGGTGCTTTTAAAGTATTTTGAGGAGAGCAATGAAAGATTAATATTAAATAATAAAGATGAAATATAGACAAATAACATGCTTAGGTAATCTTAAAATTTGAATATTCATTCACAGTCATTCCAACGCTGAGAAATTGATGGTGCTTGACTTGACAAAGGTGGCTCAAATGGGTTGAGTGAAATGTAAAAGATCTTGGTGAATTCCAGCCTTGGCTGACATAAATCTTTTTGCTTCTAAAGTGTATCCATCATGCAATACCTAATTCGGGGTATCACAATATATCTACTCCAAGATTTGAACATTTTCTGTCATCAAAATAAATTATAGAAATTGATTAAAGGCCCAGAATATGTGTGAGGTGCTAAGCCAAAAATCACTTCATATTTCAAGTTATTATTAAAACCAATCACAGTTTTGATGTTGAAATTTACTTTTGCATAAATTTAAAAAATCTTTAAAAAATACGATTTGCAGCATTTGGATTCATCTCACTTTTTCAGAGCTCTAGCCATTGTTTTTTGCATAAAAATAGACATAACAATTGTTTTTATCATCTTTCTCTCTGAAACACATAAATTTCAAGATAATGAAGTAAACCAAAATATTTGTGCATGCTAAAATTGTTCTTTTTTCTCTGGAAAGAGAGTTTGTGCCTTTCAATGTAGGCTCAAAAGTGCTCAAGAAGCCAAAATGGCTCAGTAACATTGATTTATATGGGTCAGGATTTGGTTTTTAACTAAATTTTATTTTCAGGAAAAGGTTAAGTATAAGTGCATTATTTTCTAATTATATAAAGTAGATGGAAAAATTTAGTGTGGGTCAGACATTGTATATATTAGATTTCCATGAAATTCTGGTGTATTGTCTTTCTAGAATACATTCCATAGTCAGAGATAGCACGAAATTCAATCCTGGCAAGTTTTTTGTGATCTCGTGTCTACCTTGTTCTGTGTCCTATCATTTTTCACTTTCTCAATGGTCAGCAATTATAATATCTTTTGAACTTGAATATTCCTCCAACTCCTTCTGCGTTCTCTTGTGTGTGCCATTCTCTTTTATGTGAGAGAGCAAATTCTCTTCTCTGCCCTACAGTTTGCTTTCTCCTGCTGTCTTGTTATTTCCTTTAAGGCCTCTTGTTGAATTCCCTTTATACCCTGTTTTCTTCCTGTGCTGCTAATCCCCCAGTACTACTTCTGCTCTTTCACTGAATTCCTGCTGTGCCTACACTTTCTAGAGCTATACTATTTCCCTTCATGCTATTTTTAGGATCTGCACTGAAAGGTGCACCCTGATGTTTAGGTTGGCACTGGAATCCTTCTCCTAATGCCTGGAAAGTGTACCTTAGAATCCATGCCTTTGAGGATAAAGAATATTTCTCAGCAAATGGAAAGTGGAATCAAAGGTAAAAACAAATCCTTTAACCAACTGTAATTTCTGACTTTCTAATCTACATTAAAAATAGTATTGTCCCTAGTATACTTAAATATCACTGGAAACATGTTCTCTGAAGGTTTTAGATAAAATTGGAAGAAGGGTCTATGCTTTCTTTTTACTTTTACTACCTATCCATTTTTTGTGGGTTACACTGTGACAACTACTTTCCAACACTTCCTGAAATGATCTATGGCCCTTCCCCCTGGGAGTCCAACTCTCCCCCAAAGCCTTCATTAAAAGTAACTTGGTATGTGAGCATTTCTTCACCTCAATGAATAGAATCCTTGATCACTTTTTGACCTATATAATTTGTATAAAATCTGCATTATCCTCTGTGATATTTAACACATAAATTTTTTAAAAAGATTTTATTTAAATTCAAGTTAGTTACCATGTAGAGTATTATTAGTTTCAGAGGTAGAATTTAGTGATTTAACACTTGCACAAAGAATACAGTACTCATTATAAGTGCCTTCTTAATGCCTATCACCATTTACCCCATGTCCCCACCTCCTGCCCCTCTAGAACCCAAAATGTTGGTTTTGATTATTGTTTTCTCTGAAGTTATGAGGAAACAAAACTCAATCAATGTAGTATGTGAAATATAGTTTGTGGAAGTGAGTACATGTCTACTGACTGTTAATACTAACTTACTTAAAAAACAACAAAAGGGAAAAATGCACCTAACACTGAAATATCACTACCTATATATTTATTTTATTTATCTTATCTCATCACTTCTTGGTTTATGGCATACAGATAAAATGGGTTTATGGCATATAAATAAAATGGCTTAAATCAACCTCCCTTTGATTCTCTAGTGAATAAGCTCTCAAGTGACAGCAAACAAATGTTTCTTTATCTTATTGATAGCAAACGGCTGGAGAAATAAGGTACCTCATTATTTACAAACTCTAATACAACTTTTTAAATAATTTTCAGTTATCCTTAAATTATTCTGATTTTTCTCATTTTATATTGTCATTGCTATTACCAAAATAGAAGTACATATTTCTGAGCTTACGCCGCTAAAACAATGGGATGAGGATTTAAAATATTTTTATATTTAAGTTGAAACCTAGTTAATCATTTGCACATTTATTATCATGACACATATATTTTAACTTAATAAACATCTGTAATTTTTAAACCAGGAACGCAAGGAACATGACATAATGAAAATAAATTATTTTACATTGAGTCATAATAATGTTAGATATTACTGTTTATACTTTTTATGAATCTTTACTTGATTCTTATGAAGAATTTAGCAAAGACAGCATTTGTTAAATGAACTATTAAAAGTGTGGTATATATGTCAGGTATATTATTATATTATTAATTATTATAGTAATAAAAGTAAAAAAATCTTTATGTCATAATAACAATATGTTACTATTTTCCCAGAATGTTTTCAAATCAATAAGTGATTTTTGTACAGCACTGTTACAATTATGTTAACTGGTATCATTTAAGGCTTTTTTTTTTCCAGAAATAATTTTATATGAATGTTCTTGCATATTAAATTTGCAATCATTTTTAGAGTTTTCCACCAGGAATCCTTCAATAACCAGAAAATTTTTTACAGTATAATTATACAGAGGTCAGAGGTCATAATATTTTTCCAATGATGTTATAATCATACATGGTGGTAACTTTTAACTATTCTTATTAAATTTATGATAAATATTCAATGATCATGAAGCTATTTAGCTATTTAATATCATTATCACTATGAGTCATAGATTTAAAAGCCCCCAAGTCCTTTCGATTCTTTTTCTTTCAGATAAGCAATATGGTTTCATTACATAAAATTTCAAAACATAAGCATGCAGGGAAAAATAACTCATTTTATTGACAACCTTTAATAATTGCTCTTAATTCTGTGTGGGTTGAATCATGTCATCCAAAAAATATGTCCAAATCTAAACCTCTGTAATGTCAGAATGTGACCTTATTTGGGATAAGGATCTTTGCAGATGTCATTAAAATAAGGATTGCAGGACTGAATCACATGATGCCAATGACCACTGTCCTTATAAAAGGCAGAGAGGGCAAAGACACACACAGGGAAGAAGGCCATGTGAAGACAGAGTCAGAGACTGGAATTATACTGACACAAGTCAAGAAATGCCAGGATCCACCAGACTCTCTAAGAAGCAAGGAGGGCTTATATATTTCTTTATGTATATATTTCTCATATATTTCCTTGTTAAATTATTTCCTCCAGTTTTCTTTTCCATTTCCTTTATGGAATTGATTTTATTAGATCTACAATTATTATTATTTTTACATTTTAACATCTGTTATAAGGATGTGTCTTTTTTTCTTAAGATTTTATTTATTTGACAGAGAGAGACACAGTAAGACAGGGAACACAAGCAGAGGGAGTGGGAAAGGGAGAAGCAGGCTTCCTGCTGAGCAGGGAACCTGATGAAGGGCTTGATCCCAAGACCCTGAGATCATGACCTGAGCTGAAGGCAGATGCTTAAGGACTGAGCCACCCAGGTGTTCCATAAGGATGTGTCTAATCATCAATGTTCTGTAATAATTCATTTAGCAACACTTTTTTTTTAAATACATTTTCTCAATAGTGCATCTTCTAACTATTAGAGTCTTAAACTGAATTTATTATGGCATTTAGATATTGCAACCTCTAGATTTATGTAATTTAATAATTTTTAATTTTTCACTTAATCTTTCCTTTAAAGAATTCTTCAACTTATGTCCAAATTTTCATTTTCTGTTTTTAAATTTTATCTAGCTTTATTTTCTGTTTTCTTCAATTCTAAGTCTTCTCTGTTCTTTTAATGGTGGTCTGTTCTTATAATGGATGATATACTATGTCTGTTTCCTCTGAATTAATTTTTTTTTTAAAGATCTTATTTATTTGACAGAGTGATCACAAGCAGGAAGAGAGGCAGAGAGAGAGAGGAAGAAGCAGGCTCCCTGCTGAGCAGAGAGCCCAATGCGGGGCTTGATCCCAGGACCCTGAGATCATGACCCGAGCCAACGGCAGCGGCTTAACCCACTGAGTCACCCTGGCGCCCCTCCTCTGAGTTAATTTTTTAAATCATGATGTTTTGTTTTGTTGTTTTTATTTTGTTTTGTTTTGTTTTGGAATCTCATGTGAGAAATTACAGCCTTTACCTTAAGTCCTTACCTTAAGTTTGAAACCCTTACCTTGGCGATAAATTCGTATTCATATTGACTGGGATTTCTGGGTGTATTACTAAAATTTATGACAACACTCTATCGTAATAAAGAGAAGGAGGTAAGGAGCTGGCTTTATGTCCTTTCTCTTCGTCTTATTAATACCCCCCTGAGAATCCTTTTTCCTGCAGGTTTAAAGCTAGTTGTTACGATTCTAGCAACTGAAACAGCAACGTAAGTATAAGCTAGTTTTCATAATTTATCATGTTGTTTATTTGCTCAACACTTCTGTTTTCTCTCAATCTCTCATCTTGCCTTTAATTGTGTTCAGTAGCCCTGAGTCTAATGACAGTGTCTTTTTATCTTTCTGATTAATAAACTGCTAATCATCTGTGGTGAATGTTTAGTATAAAGGGATGTATCTGTATAATGATTTTTTATTCAATGAAATGCTTTGTTTTCAAGGTCTTCCTACCATACATCTGAATTCACAGATATATTGTATCTTAAATTGTTAAGCCTTTCTGGTACATTTCAGCAGGCTTGATTCCTATTAGTGACTCTCCTTCTGTGAGGCTTTCAGTTTCCTGGTGCTGTTAGGTAATTCAACATTTATTTTACTTACTTTCTTCTACAATCATGAGTGTTTGCTCATGTGCTGAACTTAATATTTCAAACTTTATTTTGGATGAGCCACTAGATTATTACTTTGAATCAAATTGTAGATTTTTTAAATTATTATTCTTAAAAATAATCTGATTCCAGGGAAGTCTGGTTGGCTCTGTTCCTAGGGCACGTTTCCTGATCCTGGGATCCTGGCATGAAGCCCCACCCTGGCCCTCAGGGCTCTCTTCTCAGCAGGGAGCCTGCTTCTCCCTCTTCCTCTGCCCTTCTGCTGCCAACCTGTGCTCTCTCCCTCAAATTAATAAAATCTTTTAAAAAAATAATCTGATTGCAATGTGAAGCACATACTATTGTAAGAGAAAAAACTATAGACATGAAGTGGATATAAGTCACTTTTATACATGGAAGGTCACCTTCCTTACCACCCTATTATTAAATACACTATTTGCCTTAATATCAAACAAGTTGGTAAATTATGCCCTGGGAGAAGATTTTGCCACTGGAAAGAATGTAAGTGTATGTGTTTGGGCCTATGAGACTTGAAAAGGTGCTAGTATCAGGTTATAAAGCATTCTGAAAATATTAACAAAATGGTTTAAGTTCTGGATAATTTAAAATGTTTAAAGTAAAAATATATGACATAAAACAAAGGTAATATTTTTATAATTTACTAAAAACTCTGGTCTGAGAAGTCTAGGGTCAAAATTATTAAGCATATTTCAAATGAGTAGCTGGCTCTTATTTCATTTGTAACTAATTTTTACCATTATAACAAATACACTTTAAAATTACAAACTTTAATGGCCTCATTTTTCCCCCCAAATTTGTATTGACATGTGAAATCTATAGCAGTAATTCTCTGTATTATAATATTCTGCTATAATGCTTTTTAAAAGACTAAAGAAAGAATATAATATAAAAATGTTAATAATAGGAAACATAATTTCAGAGCTCCTCTGGTATGACTCTGAAATTATTCTTTGTGCAACAAAATACCAGGTTGGGAACAATTTAATGAAATGTTTGAGAAGAAATCTGTAATAACAGTGGGAAGTATGAAAGAAAAATTACCTATGAAATATGTTAATTAATTTTGGGACTCCAAATAACTGCTTGTTTTGTTTTTAATTATTTTGGGGGGGGGTGTTTATTGCTTTGTGTTTATTGTTTTTTATTGCTTTACTCTATTATCTGTGGAAAGAAGTAAAAGCACCATATTTGAGTATTAAATGGACACAAGAATACTTTAAAATGAAAATGCTATGTAATTTTTATAAATCATATATATGTGATATTTTATACATATATATGTGTATATGCACAAATATAATTCTCCTTGTTTTATGAACGACCTGATAGGCTTTAAAAGTTTTATTTTGGGGGAATGCCTGGGTGAGTCTATTGGTTAAGGGTCTGCCTTTGGCTTAGGTCATGATCCCAGGGTCCTGGGATCAAGCCCCACATCAGGTTCTCTGCTCATCTGGGAACTTGTTTCTCCCTCTCCCTCTGCCTCTCTTCCCCATTAGTGTTCTCTCTTCCTTCCTCGGCTCATTCTCTAGGATCAATCAATCAATCAATAAACCTTCATTTTTAAAAGAGGTTTTTTTTTTTTTTAAAATAACAGATTTCTTAAAATACATGTCAGTGACATGTAGGGCAGATATACACACATTATATACAAACAGAGAATGACCATATGTGCATTCAGAAGCACTAGAGTACCATGAATTTTAATCATGTCCTGATTTTTATGATCATTAATTATATTTTTTAAGTGTGCTGGATTTGGAGTGAGATTGTGTTTCACAACTTAATAACTAACTATATGACTGTGTAACTCAAATTCGTTGTGCCCTAGTACTTATTTACAAAACAAATACCATGATTAGGACTGCCTCATGGTTTGTTGTAAGAAATAAAATGAATATGAAAAGCACTCACAATAGTGCTCTTCACAATATATACTCAGTAAATCCTAGTCATACACAAATCCTAAGACTTTAGCAGCTGAGTATAACTTAAATACAATAGATGTACTTATAAACTCTGCATTCCCATTGTTGACATTCTAATGGCCAGTTTTGAATCTTACTGAACTGTCCTTCCAATTCCCGAAGCTTTCCCTTCCCAGGCTATTGGGATATAAAAACTACCAAAACTGAATGTTAGCTATGAGAAACCTAAGAGTTTTTGTTTGAAAGAGACTACATTAAGGAGATTAATCTAAGTATAGTATCTGGGCTCTCTGCTCAGCGGGGAGCCTGCTTCCCTCTCTCTCTCTGCTTGTCTCTCTGCCTACTTGTGATCTCTGGCCATCAAATAAATAAATAAAATCTTTTTTAAAAAGTTACTTATAAATGATAGGAAAGAGTGAAACTACATATGACTGCTTTTGATATCATGCTTTTTACTTTTGAACAATCTGCTCAATGTATCCCTTACAAAGGAAATTTTTTCTTGAGTAAGACCTGAATAAGAATGTTCTTCATCATCAGTAGTGAGTGCACAGTCATAGAAAGAAAGAAGAGTAAAGATGAGATAAATTTGCTTACAGAGGATGAAAAGATATATATATATATATATAATACATTTATTCTGCTGGAACATAGTATGTAGTCACATGTTAAATAAATTATGTGGGATAATTTACAAATATTTCATCATATTTACATAAAGCCATAATAATTCTTTCTCTATTTTCCAAATTTTAGGATATGTGCTACTGAAGAAAACAGTCTGGGCAATTTTGTATAGTTTTATAATGTAATGTTACATCAGGAAAATTTTAATGCCATTAAATAGTCTTTAAAGATATGATTGTTAATGAAGGCTTGGATACTTCTTGTATTAATTTACTTTGCCCTTCTTCTAAAGGTTTCTTCTTTTTTTTTTTCTATTTTGTTGTGAATATCCTTGTATTATCTAACAAAACTAATTCTGCCATCTACTGTTTCTTTTTATGTTTAAGGAATATGGAAAGTGTCCTCATGTAAGAAGTGAGTTATAGAGTAAATTCCATAATGAGATAAAATACCAACACATCAGAAATGACATGAAGACTTTTTACTCTAAGAAAGAGTGCATCTCTTTTGTGCTAAACTCTCCCATCCATTTCCTCACGTCATTCCACTAGAGAGGGGAAAAAAATAAAATATTTAGAGTAAGGCTCTGTTTTCTTAGCTTTCTTAGCTAAAGCCCAAACAATGAGGATAATACATGAAAATTACCCTTCATGTCTAAAGTTACATATACTCTATGATAATTATTTTGAGTTCTCAAAACTAGTCAATTAACCAATACCTCATTCAAGTAATAGAACATAGCAACAAAGAACTGCTGTTAGAGATATAATTCTGAAGTTCTGACCAAAGCTTGGTCTCTCTTTATTTTGCAGATAAACGTTTGGATATTATCAAAAGATATTTATACTAAATATAAATCCAAGGGACTAGATGAGATCACTCAACAGACCTGCTTAGAGAGAGTAGGATGGAGAAGATGAAACTAAACAGAGAATCAGCGAAATTGGAGGAAAAGAAGAGCATGTGGTAATAAAAGCCAGGAAAAGAGATTTTCAAGGTAAAGACTGGTGGATTTCATTGAATGCTGCTGAAAGGCCAAATAAGATAAAATACAAAAATAACCATTAGACAAAATTAAAATCATTGATCTTCTTGATATATTATTTTATTGTTTTAATGATATTAATTAAATCCTTCAGCTTGGTGGATATGGTCTTCATTTGTCGCTGTTGAGTTAATGATTAAGAATAACGAGACTGGTCTTCAAACCTGCTAAGCATTTAATAGTGCAATTTTAACTGTATTTTTTGTGTCTCATAAAAGTTAATGTTATTAAAATATTTAGAGAAAAAAAAATCAAGGTCTGGTCCTAGAAGCTTTCATCTGATTGTTTCCTTAATATACTTCCTTGTTTTGGGGGCCCTGGGTGGTACAGTCAGTTAAGCATCCAAGTCTTGGTTTTGGCTCAGGTCATGATCTCAGGGTCCTGAGTTTGAGCCCTGCGTAGGTCTTTGTGCTCAAAAAGGAGGCTGCTTAAGACTCTTCCTCTCCCTCTGCCCCTTCCTCCAGCATGCTCTCTATTCTCCTCTCTCTCTCTCTCTCTCAAATAAATAAATAAATCTCTAAAAAAATGTAGCTGTACTTCCTTGCTTTTATCAGAGGCAGGTCAGGGAGAAGGTATGGCTATGAAATCACTGTTTCAGGCTTTGAAGTCTCTCCAGATGCATTCTAAATTCGCATTGAATTCTCTTCCATCTATGCTGTTTCCTTTCTTTCCCCTTCCCCCTTTCCTTTCCTTCTTTTTTCTTCTCCTCTCATTTTCTTTTTCTTCTCTTCTTCGCTCTCTCCTCTCTGGCTTTCCTTCCATATCACCAATACACATTTCAGCCCCTTTTGTTCAACAAAATAAAATATAAGATACCCTCTCTCCTTCCAGCTTTCAATCCACCGGTTTCTGCCTGTTAAAGATTTCTTCCATACCCTTCCACAGATTGTCTAAGAATGTGCAACAGTGGAGATGACATAAAGTAACCCAGTAAGATTGAGAGAGAATTTACTCTGAGGGCATAAAGGAAGGTATTTATTTTTCTTCTTCCTACTACCAAAACTTCCACATAAATTCATAGGGGAATTTCATAATCAGAAGCATAAAAGTACAGAGAGATGATCAATCAGGAGATTAGAATAACTATTTCACAGCAAAAGCCAGAACAAATTCTATTCTCTTTAGGTACCATGAGACCCCTCCCTGCTAGTCCTGCAGTTCAGTATCTGAAAATATTTCTTTCCTTCCTGGAAATGAGAATGGAAGGAATAAGGAAATGAAGATAATTTCTATTTTGTGATATATAATGCTTTAGTAAACCTAAAGGACTTTCCACCATTTAATAAAGTCTTCCCCTACCTCCATTTGTTACACTTGGTTCGAGCTTTGGTCTAAATATTACATCTCAGCACTACCAAATAGCATGGAAGAAAAGTAGTACTGAAAATGGAAAGTAAACGTGTTGTATTTATGCTTGAATAAGGTTCAATTTTTTTCTACTAGTTATAGTATAATTTCCAAAATGTGAGTTTTGATAAGTAGGAAATCTACCTGTGGCCTATTTTATAACACTGGATTTTTGTCTTTTATCTCATATTCACAAGTTGATTTCACATGTGTGCAGGGAAATATATTTGAAGAAAAGTTCTTTGAATGCTGAACTTCAGCTCATAAATCAAGTCAATAATATATTATGAAATTTATAGTGGCTTAGTCCTTCTTGATGTCAGCATTGAGTCTTATATAGAACAAGCTGCTTTATCTCCGAGCACACATAACTCTAAGAATTGACAAAAGCAGACTAAAAAAATATTGAGCAAGTTTCTGGGTCACTCTAGTTGTCAAACTTTAGAATCCTGTCTTCTAGAGGTAAGGAACAGGGTAATCACTTTTAAACTCATGAACCTGACAGGGGCACCTGGGTGGCTAAGTCAGTTAAACATCTGCTTTTGGCTAAGGTCATGATCAGAAGAATGACAATATGCTTTTTAAATAAGATGATTTTTCAAATTTTTAAAATTTTACTAGATAGAAAGTACAGGAAAAAATTTAAATCCAAACATTTTTCGATCAATCTAACTACCCAAATATATTAGTTTCTTTCCGGTTTTCTCAAGAACTTACTATAAGACAATCTAACAAGTACAATACACTAATTATAAAAAGGGTGCTAATAGTTCACATGATGGCACATGTGTTCAATTTTTTATCATATTTTAGAGATTATGCAAAGACAATGGAGAAGACTGAATGAGGTAGGCCATCCCTTTTGACCCCCCCAATTTTTCTGCATACATAAAAACACATAAAATCATGTACATTTATTCATTCATTCAACAGCTATTCTTGAGTACATATAATATGTGAGTCACTTTCCCATAAGGATTTACTTCAACAGAAAAAGTACCCATTCTCCTGGAATTTACATTATGTTAGGAGGAACTAAACAAGTAAACATGTAATATTTCAAATGAACCTAAGTTGTAAGAAGGAAAGTAAAGTATTAAGACTACAAAAATTGATGGTGGGAAAACACCAAGTGTTGCTGAGGTTAAGGAGTCACCCCTAGTGGGCATGCAAATCAGTAAAATCATCTGAAAACTAATCATCATTCTCTTCTAAACCTGAACAGTGCCCAGCCCATGACCCAGGAACCCCATTCCTAGATGTATTTATGTATTTACCAAAAGATATATGGTAAAATGCTCATATCAGCACTGCATGTACTAGGCTTTTAAGGAAAATAAACAGATGTCCATCAATAGTGTAACATATCAATAAACTATAATCATTCACACCACAGAATATGATACAGTGATGACAATGATCACCAATCACATAACCAAAGGAAAAACTAACGAGAGATTCCATTTATAGAAGTACTAAAGCAATTTATGTTGGTCTTTTGTTAAGTGACAGCAGAGTATTATCTTGAAGGTGGTGAATGCTGAAAAAGAGCACAGTTATTAGCATGGGCTGATGGTGTCTGTTTTCTTGATCTGGACACTGGTTTGCTAATTGAGTGCTTTACTGGCTTAGACTATGACCTTGTCTAAAGCTAATATTCTGTTTTCTTTCATGGTATATCCGTCAGTACTCTCATTTTTCTAAGTAGTGTAGCTGTGCGTTATGAAATGTCTCTTCTTTATTACATTTTAGAAGGTGATTTAGTCTTATTAATTCTCACAACAGGGAGTCAATAAAAAGTGCTATTCCATAATAATGCAACTGAGATTCAATGAGATTACATCCCCAAAACATGACTCAGTAGCAAGAATAACAAAAAAATAGTCTTGTTGGTCCTAGATAGTAGTCTTGAAATTGTAAAATCTAATGAATTAACAAAGTGTGTCCACTCATTACAGGCATTAGTGACCCTCACCACCACTTTGATTTCAATCTAACAGCAACTAACTTACATTTCAGAAGCAAATCCTTACTAACGTATAGAAATTAAAAAGTCAAGGGGCACCTGGGTGGCTCAGTGGGTTAAGCCTCTGCCTTCGGCTTGGGTCGTGGTCTCAGGGTCCTGGGATCGAGCCCCACATGGGGCTCTCTGCTCAGCAGGGAGCCTGCTTCCCCCCCCTTCCCCCCTCTCTCTCTGCCTGCCTCTCTGCCTACTTGTGATCTCTCTCTCTATATATAAAATAAATAAAATATATTAAAAAAAAGTTGATCAATTTAGTCACTGTGTTTGGAATAAGATCAAATCTACCTATTACATTAAAGTTATTAGAAGATGCATCTTTGAATCTCATGAGTCAAAATTATTCCTGACCTTCCTCTTGGTTTGATAAGTTAACATGATACATCTATTGTTACCATGGTGTCCTCACATTTTTCTTTTGTGTTCAAAAATGTATATGTCAAAATAATAGAAAAAATCTTTTTGGTTTATCAGATTAGATAATTCTTACAACTAAAATTATTTCATATTATGAATTGTTATCAAAATAGAGGATCTGAATATTAGAAGATACATGACTAGAATAGATTGTTCCTGAAAAAGTAATTGAATTCATGCTAGTCTTTATAAAGGTGGATTTACAAGCATGTGCATATATTATTGAGATCAGATTATACTTGAAGGGCATTTTTAAAAATGCTTGCCCATGAAGGCAGAAAAATACTGAAATAATGTTGAACATGCCTATGGATATTTTGACATTTCAAATAATGTTCAGATTTCTGAATATAAAGAAAACATTCCTGTCATAAGTATTTCAGTACTGTTTTACTATCATAAAAAGGCATGACCAAAACTTCTGTGTAAAGTGCTATAAAATTTGTATTTTAATATTCCTTGACCTGTGCACCATGTAAGATAATCAGGAGATTAACATTAGGTTGGTTGTACTATTATCTGTACACATATCAAACCTCTGGCTAAGCTATGTACCTGGTGGCAGTCAGTGCTACATTTACTTCAGTGTGTGTCTATGGTATGCCACACTTGATACCCACAATAGGTGATTGATAAATACTTGGTGAATAAATGACAAGTAAATGTATAGCTTTTGGAACAATTAATCATAAATTCATGTACAGTAGAAAGATTTGTGATAAAAAGACTTGTGTCAAATGAACTGGCCCTATACAATTTTGAAAATAGTGGAATCTTGCATGGTATCACAAGAAATTTTGCCCTGCGTATCCTATCATTATCCTGAAAACCACAGACCACAAAGTTGAACACTCCCACTATTACATCATAAACCAAAATAATTTTCAGCTAGATTAAATATTCAAAGGTGAAAAATTATACCATGTAGAATATAATATAGATAAATAATTACCTGATTTAGAACAGGGAGAACAAAAAAATATGATAATGAATAACAAGTAGTTCCACAGAAATAGATTGATTACCTTAATTATATTTAAGTGAAAGGAACTCTGTACTTCTCCACACTGTCAAATTTTGTAAATGAATTTGGGAAATATGACTAGGAACATATATTACAGAGCAAGGTTTACTATCCTTATGAATTACTATTACAAATTAACACATGAAAAACTTTCAATTAACAGAAGGATAGGTAAGGGACATACATAAATAAGATGAAAATTATATAAATAATATGATCACATTTTTCTGAAACAAAAACAGCAACATATCTGTGTGTATGTTTCTGTCTGTGCTTCTCTCCCAGGTGTGTATATGAAACATATGTGTTAATTACAACTTTAATTTATATTGCATCTTCATTGACTATTTTTAAAAATGTGATATTTTTGGACTATAACAAAATAGGGTAATTCATTTTTACTGTAAATGTTTGACAAACTATAGTACAAAACCTTTTGAGAATTCTTAGAATAAGACAGCTGTGAGAAGAGGATTAATGGAAAGGTCTAGAGCACAGAACTCATCTTCTGTGAATATCGTGGATGTTCCCTTATAAGGGACAGATCTAGGATAAATGTTAGGCTCCTTTTTCTCAAGCAAGTTTTAACAAACAAAGGTGATGTAAACCATAAGCAAGTGAAAATTGTTTGGGGGATGGTGAAATAATCCTAGACACTCTAATTATTTATGTCTCTCCAAAGGGCCACAGTACTAAATGACATAAGTAGCATTCATTGGCAGGGTTGGGGGAATGATTAGGACAAACTGTCGAAAAAGGCTACTTCTTGGCATGTTGATGAAAAAAAAAAAAAGGGTTGATAATGAAAAATAAAGATTCAAAAAATGCATAGGAAAATGGTAGGTGTCTTTTTTTTTAAGATTTATTTATTTTGAGAGAGAAAGAGAGAAAGATAGAAAGAGTGGGGGAGCAGAGGGAGAGAGAGGATCTTAAGCAAACTCTGCACTGAGTGTGGAGCCCAGGGCACGGCTTTATCCTACAACCCTGAGATCATGACATGAGCTGAAACTAAGAGTTGGATGCTTAAACTGTGCCACCCAGGTGCCCCAGAAATGGTAGATGTCTTTGAAAAAAAAAAAAAAAAAAGTTCAATAAAAATCAAATTGTCATCCATTATCTTATTACCTTAAAAACTTTCCTTTTTCTGCTTTGAACACCACATTTTACACCCTTAAATTGAATAACATTTTAAAAGAATAAAAACTTTTGAAAATAAAAAAATTCAAAGTAGTAATTAAAAATTTCAGATTAATTTTATAGTATGTATAAATAGTAAAAATCTAAAACATATGCACAAAAATATAGGTATATGCATGCCTGCAAAATTACAGTAATTGTCAACCAGATGAAATTTGAAAAATCTAGGGCACTAAATTACATAACATTAAATGACTTAATCTTATTGAAGTACGAAGTAAAAATTGGCTCTTAGATCAACATGGTATTGGAATGTATTACCATTCTTAACATTTGGAAATTATAAACTTTACTCAGTGTAAAGCAACATTAAAAAACTGTACAAAGAAATAAATACAGAGTAAAAGAAAACAATTCTCATCAGCTTTTTAATCAGGGAAAAGGAACCTATTGCCTTAGCATATCACACAAACTACATTTCCAGAGGGAAAACTGGAATACTTGTATATTTCAAGGTAACACTGTCAAAAAGAAAACAATCCTAGGCTTGACAATTTTGTGATTTCCCCGTGAGACAACCCACTTAGATGGATTGTTAGAATCTGGAATATTGAAAATACTCCCTAAGAGAAGATTATATGATTACATACATCTAGTAACTGAAGGCCAATGTTATTGTGAATTCTGCAGACATACTAGTTAGATACCTTTATTATAAAACAGGAAAATCCAATCTCTGGCATCATTTAGTAGAAACAAGTTATACCAAAGCAAAAATTTAAAAGCAAGACAAGGCAAATGACTCAAAATTGTAGAAAACACCATTGCACCTCTATCTAAGTACAAGAAATTTGTGACAAGTCATAAATCCAATATATAAAAAGTAACATGAATTAGGAAAAAAAAAGGATATTCCAGTGATAAGTATTAGGAAGAGAATAATACATCTATATTTTTCTTTCCTGCACTACACAAATATAATAATCTCATCTTTTAATAGTATTTGGAATAATTTTTAAAAATCAGATTAAGCATGCAGTCCATTGTTATGTCTTTGCAAAAACGAGTGTTAGTGCTTCGTAAACTAATATAGTCATTAAGAAATATTAAATTCTACAGGGCAGGGGCAACTGGGTGGCTCAGTTAGTTAAGCGTCAGCCTTCACCTCACGTCATGATCCCAGAATCCTGGGATCAGCCCCACATCAGGCTCCCTGCTGAGCAGGGAGCCTGCTTCTCTCTCTCTTTCTGCTGTTTCCCTTGCTTATGCTCTCTCTCTCTCTCTCTCTCTCTCTCACTCTGTCAAACAAATAAATAGAATCTTTTTAAAATAAATATATACATATAAACATATATACAACAGTGTAGACAGTAGTAGAAATCATAAAACCTGGTTTCATATAAGAAATTGACATGGTTATTTACTTTAAAATAGAACAATTTAGTTATGATGATAACCTGGGGAAAATTTCCTAAGATTTTTTTTTTCTACTCAGCATTTGCATGGTCTATCACTAATTAAAATAATATGTACTACTAGTGGAAATGTAGAAGACTCTAAGGACATTTAAAACCACAAATTTTGTATTAGAGAGATCTCATAGAAAAATTAAGTGATTTAATGACATAAGGGAGAAACTAGGAGGAAAGAAGAAAAGGACTTTCTCACTGGAGGAAGAGAGAAAAAGACCACTCACTCTCTACCTGAAATGCCTAAGTCAGTCTACTGTACTCTAGCCTAAAAAGAAAAGTTCCCCTGTCCGTTAATAACATGGAATCTTTTTGTGGCCACAAATACCTCTTGATAAAATGGCAACGACAACAAATTCCCCTATACAATGGGTTGAGCTATTCTGACTGGTACTCGGACTTGCTTAATCCTTATCTAACACTTGTTAGAAATTAAGGCCAACTGGGGCACCCGGATGGCTCAGTGGGTTAAGTGTCTGACTTTGGCTCAGGTCATGATCTCAGGGGCCTGGGATAGAGCCTTTTGTCGAGTCCAGTGGTTGGGCTCTGAGCTCAGCAGGGAGTCTCCTTGTCCCCCTTCCTTTCCATCTGTCTCCCACCCCATCTCATGAGCTCCTGCGTTCTGTCTCTCTCTAATAAGTAAAATATTTTTAAAAAATTAAGGATAACAAAAATACTTGGGGAAAATTCTCATCATAAACATCTAAATTTTAACTCTGTTCACTATATACACATGGAAATACAGTATTATTCTATTTTGTGGTGCTTTTGCCACTTAACAATTCCAGAGGCTTTATAATAGAATGATCTATATAAGAAAAAGTAAAGCAACAAACAAGGGGGTGTATTACATGAGTGTCCTAAGAAAGATTAAATACATTAAATAAATCTCATAAGTAGGATACACAGCTGAATTACTAGGACAGGTTTCTCATATTGAAATAAAACAAGTGGAAAAGATAAAATAAATTAATAGGGACTCCCAAGAAAATAAAACATAAATAAGTTTTTTTTTATTAAATAAAAATAAATGCTAAACTCAGTGAAGGAATGTAAAATTATTAGTCTCTGCTGAGAATAAGAGCCGCACCCTAGTAAATCTTGGGAAACTGGATACCTAACGCTCTTTTGTAGAATGGATACCTAGACCACTTTCTTACACTATACACAGCAAACACAAAATTGATTAAAGACTTGAATGGTAAGACTTGCAACTATCGACTCCTAAAAGGAAACTCCTGGACATGAACCGTAGCAATACTTTTCTGGATTTGTCTTCCCAGGCAAGGAAAATAAAAGCAAAAATTAACAACTGGGACTATGCTGAACTATAAAGTTTTTGCACAGTGAAAGAAACCAACAAAACACAAAGGCAACCTACTGAATGGGAGAAGATATTTGCAAATGATATTTCTGATAAGAGGTTCATATCCAAAATACATAAAATATTCTTAAAATTCAATACCCTCGAAAATAGTGATAATAATCTGCTAAACATGGACAGAGGACTTGAATAGACACACAGGTGGCCAACAGAGACATGAAAAGATGTCCAACATTACTAATCATCCTGGAAATGAAAATCAAAACTTCAGTGAGGTATGACCTTATACCTGTCAGAATGGCTAGTATCAAAAAGACAATGAATTTCAAGAGGATGTGGAGAGAAGCGAATCTTTGTGTACTATTTGTGGGAATGTAAATTGGTGTAACCACTACAGAAAACAGTATGGAGTTTCCTTAAAAATTAAAAATAGAGGGCGCCTGGGTGGCTCAGTGGGTTAAGCTGCTGCCTTCGGCTCAGGTCATGATCTCAGGGTCCTGGGATCGAGTCCCGCATCGGGCTCTCTGCTCAGCAGGGAGCCTGGTTCCTCATCTCTCTCTCTCTACCTGCCTCTCTGCCTACTTGTGATCTCTGTCAAATAAATAAATAAAATCTTTAAAAAAAATTAAAAATAGAAATACCATACAATCCAGCAATTCTACTTCTAGGTATTTACTCAAAAACAAAACAAAACAAAACAAAACAAACAAACAAAAACCACTAATTCAAAAAAAGATATTCATCCCTATGTTTATTGCACCATTATTTATAAAAGCCAAGATATGAAAGCAACCTATGTATCTATCAAGAGATTAATGGATAAGGAAAATATGGTATATATACACATCATAAAAAAAGAAAGAAATCTTGCCATTTGTGGCAACATGGATGGCTCTAAAAAGCATTATGCTAAGTGAAATAAGTCAGACAGAGAAAGACAAAATACCATATGATTTCACTTATATGTGCAATCTAAAAAAAACAAACAACAGAAAGAGACACATAAATACAGGAAGCAAGCTGCTGATTGCAGGGGGGTGGGTGGCTGGTGGACGGGTGAAATAAGTAAAGGAGATTTCGAGGTACAAATTTCCGGTTGTAAAATAAATATGTCATGGGGTGAAAATTTCATCATAGGGAATACACTCAATAATGTTGTAGTAACTTTGCATGGTGACAGACAGTAACTATACCTATTGTGGTGAGCTTTTCATAATGTATGTAATTGTCAAATCATTATATTATACACATGAAACTAATGTAATGTTGTATGTCCATTATACTTCAATTAAAAAGAAAAAAAGAACAAAAAAGATTAGCATTCTAAGAGATGAAAAAGACCACTCAAAATACAGGGCATGCAAAGAGAAAATGAGAGGACAGCTGTCTACAAACCAGCAAGCAGGCTATTACCAGATGCGGGATCTGAGGGCACCTTAATCTTGGACTTCCCAGCCTCAACAACTGTGAGAAATAAAGGTCTGTTGTATAAGCCACCCAGTCTACAATATTACTGTTATAGTAGTCTAAGCGCTTATGATACCAGGTTGGTATAAAACTGTCTTGATGTTTGATTACCTACCATAGTTCCAATTTTTTCATTGTTTTTAGCCTGTGGAAATTCTTTTGTGACAATACAAAACTGAATTTTAATGTTCTTACAGAAGAGTTTTTCATGGTTTATTTTCTACCATATTGCCACTAATGGGTAAGTCATTCACTTTGTTTGGCTATTTAACATATGACAGAAATGACTGATTTTCTTCCATTGTCCTGCCTTTTCATATATTGATATGTGCACCACATTTTGTTTCAAATCAGGTTATGTGCATATTTAGTTCTTTTAGATTATTATATATATTTTTATCAATTGATATACAAACATAATAGACAACAGCCACAATATGTTCAGCTGTCCTAAACTCTCAGGCCATTGACTTGCAATGAGGCTTGAAAAGTCAACATTGTAATCAATCATTTCATTTAATAACTTTTATGTGAGATTCTTCCTAAATATGAGATAAGGGCAATGAACAGGGAGAAACTGGAGACACATATTAATTTGCTTAACTATTTTGCCTAGGGCTGGCTGTACATATACCAGTGTATATTTTTCATTAAATAGAATAATAAAAAATCAAATGCAATTAACTGAACTAATATGAAGGGACAAGATAAATGCTATATCCTAATAGAATTCCAATGCTAACAACTTCAAGCCATAGCTGTCTTATTTGTGGACTAGAGCAAATAACATTAAGCTAAAGAACCAACTAATGGATGATTAATGTTCCTTATTAAATTAGATGAAGGGAAAATAACAATGTTAGTTGTTAGCAAGTCACCAGAGTGGAGGGGGAAAAAAAAACTTTGACAAGAATAATTTTTCTGAAGTTTTATTTTATAAAGATGGTGAATATAATTACCCAGAGAAATGGAATTTTGTTCTATTATTGACTATAAATTTTCTTTCTAATTTTATATGAAAATATAGTTTATGATTTATGGTTGCTTTCACAAATGGACAGAAGCCTATACCTAGATTATACTTGTGTGTACACAGTACACATTACATTTAGGAGTTCTTCATGATATCACAAAAAAGCCTTTATAGCCAACTTTAAAGGTAGATTTGTAGAACAGTCTTACCCAGAGGTTTGCTCATTTTCCTTTATTTAACATTATCTTTTGTAGCATTTTTGTATGATTCTCTTCTTTCTGACATTAAGAGGCCAGACATGGAAAATAAAATTTTCTTTAATAATGTATATAATAACTTATCATTGTGCATAATTATATGATCAAATAGAGAATCAAAATTGTGTCCCAGAAAAAAGTTAAAATTTCTTGATGCTGAAATAGTTGCTAGATTTATGGTATAAGACAGATCATAGAGTCCCATTAAATAAAATAAAAGACTATGTGGGCAAGTACTTGAATGTTAGTGAACTTCTCTGCTTTCTTCTTTCCCACTAACCCTACTAATCATCATCTGTAGGTTATGAAGAAATAGTACATAGAAAGGGGGATTATCTCTTCTTTATTTAACATGAATTACTGACTAAAAAGTTTTTGTAGTATATGTATATAAACAATCAATATATCATTATTGTTATTGACATATACAGTCAGTTACAGTGAGTTATCTTTAAGAGCATTTTTTTTAATTTTTTATTTTTTATAAACATATATTTTTATCCCCAGGGGTACAGGTCTGTGAATCACCAGAGCATTTTAAATAAATACACACACACACACACACACACACACACACACACACACACACTTTTCAAAGCTTCATGTATTCCATTCTAAATGCTCTTAATTTCTCTGTACAGAGACAAGTTTCTGATCTTAAAAAATTCTTTTGCCTGCAGAACTTTAACATATTTTGTGAAGCAAGTGGGCTAGCAATGAATCCCCTCAAGTTTTGTTTAAGACATGCCTGTACTTCTTTACTTTTGAAGGATATTTTCTCTGGATATAAATTTCTAGTTGGATGAATAGACTTTTTCCCAAAGAAAACATACAGATGGTGCACCAACAGATACATGAAAAAATTCTCAGCATTACTCATCAACAGGAAAATGCAAATCAAAACCACAATAAGTTATCCATCACCTTATACCTGTCAGAATGGTTAAAATTTTAAAAAAGGCAAGAAATAATAAGTGTTGTTGAGGATGTGGAGAAAAAGGAACCTCTGTGCACCACCAGTGGGAATGTAAACTGATACAGCCACTGTGGAAAATAGTATGGAAGTTCCACAAAAGTTTAAAAATAGAAATACCACATGAACCAATAATTCCACTACTGGGTATTTAACCAAAGGGAGGAAAAACACTAATTTGAAAATATATACACAGCCCTACACCTATTGCAGTATTCTTTATAATAGCCAAGATATGAAAGCAACCTAAGTGTCCATTAATAGATAAATGGATAAATAAGATGTGGTGTATATATGCAATTAAATATTACTTGGCTATAAAAAAACAAGAGTATGCCATTCCAGTCAATATGGAAGGACTGGTATGGTATGAATTACTTTCATGGTTAATGAATACTTGTTTATCTGTGTATATTCTTACATTTCCCAGTTTTCATCTTAAATATAATAAATTTTGAAGAAAAAAATTAATACTCAATATTTTATGTATAAATTGTTCATTCTACTGACTGCTGTGGGACCAGTGAAAGATGCTTTAACGACCAGTGACTCACACGCTTCCTCTTAAAATGGGAAGGGTTAAATGAGCAAAATGTATATATTCTAAACAGCAAGTTATCATAAGCTTAGCTCAGCCAAACTACTCAAATATAAAGAAGTAGGGAAAGTATGTCTTAAATTATTTTTCCCTAAAAGGGTTTATTTCTAGCAACTAAAGCACTTGTAACTTCTGGAAAATGAGCACCAATGACTTTTTTTAAATAACATGAATAAGACTGAGTTCATAAAAAGTTATGTTCCAGTGTGTGACTACTGTTAGGGTTTCAACATCACACATTCAAATCAAATTTTCAGTGAAGTTCGCTAATTTGAAAATTAACAAGTTTGTTTTTCACATAGCTACTGACTCTTCCCTAGTTAAAAAGAAAAAAAGAAACCTCTGGTGTATTACTTAGATGAAGACAGAAGATTTAAAAGTGGACAGATATAAACAGTATATTTTAAACATTTTTGTTTGACAAGCATGGTTATGATTTCCAAAACTGATTCTTAAACAGTGTACATTGGTATAAATTTTACATTATTTAAATTATGATCTGGATCTTAAGAGTCAGTTCAGTAAAATTATGGCATCAAATTAATTAAGATAATGTTGTGAAAGAACTTAGCACAGTACCTAGAACATACAGGTACTCAACAATTTTCTTAGTAACTGAACAATAAATGCATGATTTTTAAGCCAAGAAAGTACACTGAAGAAATTATAAAATGATTTTCATTTGGTATTGCTAAGTTTTTATATCTGTATTTATTTATCTTGACATAGCACATGACATCTCTAGATCAGAGACCAAATTGTTCATTATTCATAGAGCATCTTATTGCCAGTTCCTTGAACCTCAGTCCTGATGGAATGGTATGATAGAAGCCTGCACATGCTTCCTGCACATGCACCCTGTTTGCACCACAGGACAGGAATCCCAAAGTTACATGAAAAGCTTATATAGAGAAGCTGTCACATCTGTTCCCTCATTTCCAGAGAGAAAGAGACCTTAGTTCTGAAAGCAAATGATCTGGAATAGGAAAAGTCCCTAAGTTGTTGTCACCATTAAGGTAGTAAGTGTTGAGGAGATATGTTACATCTCTCTGGAGCAATTCACTCTTTCCTGCTTTCAAGTCGTATTTGCTCTTTAATCATCTAACCACTTACTTTGCTGAATAAGCCTTCATTATGCAGAAATGTGAATATATTCATGAAGTATTGTATCCTCCCAAAAAGTATATTATGAAATATTAAAAATGCTTAATTATATTTATGAAGCTAAATCTCTTGAGCATTACTAAGTAAATTCATAATAAGTTCAGATACTTTATGATCTAGAAAGAAGATTAAGTCCCATTGTTCATATGAGAAACTAAGGTCCAAAGATGAGTAAGAACACAAAATTTTGTATTGTCTAAAATATTTACAACTAACCACCACATAAAATAAAATATAATATTCTACAGATCTATAATTACCAATACTAAAAGTATGCATTGGGGTGACATTTAAAACTGACACCAATAAAGACTATTATATTCCAGAAAGATTTTCCACCACTACAGATCTTAATGGCTAGTGTAAATATATTGAAATTCACTGTAATTTATTTTGTTTAAGTGTGCCAGTATGTGCGATATGTGTGTTAGCATGTGTCATATTAAAAAAAAAAGAAAAAAACACTGCTGTACATAGAATTTCCAAGTTCTCGATGTCATTCTCAATTGATAATCTGTTTATAATAGGCATTTTACCCAATGTAAATCAATGGAAACACAGAATGTAACACAGGTTTATGTGTCCATTTGATTTTAGCCATTCTAACAGGTGCAAAGTGATATCTCATCGTGGTTTTAATTTGCATTTCCCTGATGATTACTGATGTTGAACATATTTTCATGTGTCTGTTGGCCATGGGTGTATCTTCTTTGGGCAAATGTCTATTCAGGTAATCTGTTCACTTTTTAATTGGATTATATGGAGGGATTTTTGTGGTTTTTTTTTGGGGGGGGGTGTTGAATGTATAAGTTCTTTACATATTTTGGGCATTAACTCATTATCAGATATAAATTTGAAAATATCTTCTCCTATTCAATAGAATGCCTTTTTGTTTTGTTGTTGACTCCCTTTGCTGTGCACAAGTATTTTTTATTTCATAAGTCCAAACAATTTAATTTTGCTTTTATTTCCCTTACCAGAGGAGACATATCTTCACGTATGTTTCTGTGGCTGATATCAAAGAAATTACTATGTCTATTTCCCTCTAGAAATGTTATGATTTCAAGTCTCACAGTGAGGTCCTTAACCCATTTTGAATTTATTTTTGTATATAGCATAAGAAAGTGGTCCAGATTCATTCTTCTGCATGTAACTGTCCAGTTTTCCCAATATCATTAGTTGAAGAGACTATCTTTTTTTCATTTAATATTCTTTATATTTAAGAGGATGATTTAACTTTGTGTCCTTTTATTTGGCATTGCACCTGGGTGGCTCAGTGGGTTAAGTCTTTGCCTTTGGCTCAGGTCAGGGTCTCAGGGTCCTGGGATCAAGCCCCGCACTGGGCTCTCTGCTTGGTGGGGAGCCTGCTTCCTTCTCTCTCTCTCTCTCTGCCTACTTGTGATCTCTCTCTCTCTGTCAAATAAATAAATGAAATCTTAAAATTTAAAAAAATTGAATATTACACACTTATTATTTAAAGCCAGTAACATAATGTGAATTTATCACTATAATAATATTTAATAAACCTAAAAATCTAGAATTTCTTCTTAATCATAAGTAATCAATTAATATACTATATACTGTTAGTGTTGAAAGAGTATTATCATTTAAGTATTTATATTTAATATATGACATGAACAAATATTTGATCAGAATATCTCAATCCCTGATGGAAACAGATAATAAAAATGAAAGAGAAATAACTTAGGAAAAAGTACTTGTTTTTAAACTTCATCAAGGTTTTTAAATTTTAATTATAGAGACAGAGTTCATGATAAAAAGAGATATTTTGTTTATTTTACCAATGTGTTTAGAGTTACATCAACTTTATTATTCCAGTATGCTTCTTTCATCTTCTCTGTATATTTTTTTTTCTGCAAATATGCTTTTGGTACTTATCTATCACAATGGCAGTGGGCATTTTAATCCCAATTAGTCTACTTCTGTCTGTTATTTTCTGTAGGACATAACAATGTATCCTCCTGAGATATATTCTCCAAGCATGTATTTTATCTTTCATACCTGTGGGGACTTTGTGGGAAGCAGTTTAATTCTATCATTCCCATAAAACCACAGAGCTTCCATCCTTTAGGTTAAATATCAAGTTAATCATTAAAGGGATAAAGGCAAAGAGCGTATGCTTACTAGAGCCAGTGCATAAATAAACATGAAGAACTTCAATGAAAATTCCTCAGGTACTTGGGATGTTGGAAAGTATTTAAAGGCAAAAACCTGCTAGCAACATACAAAAGTTCTTTAGAACAGCAGGGTAGCCTATTTGAGTCACTCAACTGAAAACTGTTCTTGACCAAGCAAAGCCAAAGAAGTCTACAAAAAACAATTCTCTCAGCCAGTGCAGTACCTTGGGAAGAGGAGAAGAGGCAGAAGACAAGAGGCAGAGGAAAAGCATGCATATTCTTAAAAAGGAGCAACTGATGTTTTAAAAGTCATGACTTGAAGAAGAGCTATGCCATCATTTTTTTAAAATTATCATCCAAATATAGCTGATATACTATGTAATACTAGTTTCAATTGTACAACACAGTGAATGGACAATTAAATACATTATGCAACGCTCGCCATGCCAAGTGTAGCTACCATTTTCACCACACAATGTTACTAGAATATTACTGAGTATATTCTCTGTGCTGAACTTTTTATCCCTGACTTCCTTATTTTATAACAAATTTTGCACCTCTTAATCTTCTTCACCTCTTTCACCAATCCCTCCACCACAATGTCAAAATTTATGTGAATCTATGCAGTGGTAGTAGACACAGAAATAACCACAGCAATAGAGAAGGTTTTTCTCAAATATTTGACACCATTTCCTCCTTTTCTTGAACAGGGTGGAGAAATAGTTATTACTCTAAAAGTAAAGAATTTGTATATAGCGACTCATTTAATAATTATACATATCCCTCACAAGTAGCTATTATTCTTATATAACTATCCATCTTAGAGAGGAGAAAATTGTGGCATGACTATCTTTTCTTGGATCACACAATAAGAAATAGAAAAGATATCTTTACATTTGGTAATATGATGGGCTATTCAGACTGCCCGCATACTCAAAAGCAAGTAGATACTGGATAAAGTATATTTTAAAGTGTTTATGTACTTATATTAATATTATAATAACATTTAAATCACAATAAGAACTAATTTAAAATAATTTAAATAGTTATTTAAAAATCCAGCAAGGACCAGCTTCATCCCCAACAATCTAACAGATTGAGGAGAAACTGGAGCCAGTAGAAATGTAAAATAAGGAAACACTAAAAATAGGATTTTCTTGAATACACAAGGCAATATCAAAGATCAACACGTATGAAAGAAAGGATAGTTGTAGGCATTAAAAATAAAAATAATCATAACATAGTTTGATCAATTCATATTTGATAAAAGTAGTATTACAGAGATTATGGTCTTAAATGTTTATACTGGAAGAGAATATGGTAATTAATACACACCTAAATCATGATATTAGAAAACAAATCACATACTTTCCACTCCAAGAAACCATTCCAAAAGGTAAGTATAGATGTCAAATTATAGTAAATATACAACAGGAGAAAAAAAAAAAAAAAACTAAGGTCAAATGCTTGTTCTTTAAAATGAGTATTAAAATAAACATTGCAGTCTTAATGGTCATGAAGAAAGAATTTCCAAATAAAAATAACAGATTGATCATTTTTCTAGAACTCTGCTTTCTTTCTTTCTTGACTGTATCTCCACCAATCTATCTCCGCTACTTCATTGCTATACTCCAGAAGTGGCTTTCAGTTTTGTTACTATTTGCCATGGAAGACAGCACCAAGACCAGGATGTATACACATAAAGACACAGGCATATGTATGTGAAAAATGTTTCATTGTAAACACTACTTCCAACACACTAAACATTCTATCTGATCCTAAAATGCTAGCCATGACCCAAAAAATTGATCTTAAAACACACTAATATGTTGTAAACCTTATTTGTAACACTTCTGTAATCTGAGTTCCAAGAGCCCCACCCTACAAAAATCATCTCCTATCTCTCCAGCTCATTCCCTTTATATCCACCCCTCTGACAATATTTTGTCCATTGTTTCCAAAAATATCCCATGGATGCTATCACTCATACACTCTTGCTTACCACTTTCATGTTGTCATAGCCCTCTGTGCCCGAATGAGGCATCGTTCTATTCACACAGGGCATGTCCAATCAACCCTCTGGCCCCCTCTCTTTCTCATATTTACCTGGAAGAAGTCCACACTGTGCTAGATAAAATTCTCTACTCTGTGCCTGCAACCATGCAGATGTATTTGGTTGGGCAAAAACACATAACTATATTGACTGGATAACATGTTTAATTTAAGAATACTAACTTTATCATGCTGAGTAAAATGCATCTGACTGCACGTAAAAGCTGCTCAAAATGAATGTTGGGTAAAATAAACAGCAATTTTCTGAAAAAAGAAAATACTAACTTTACGCATTACTTTCCTACTACAATATCAAATGGCAATCTTTTTCCTAGTTTATCAAGAAAAAAGAAGCCCTCAGATGAGACCATTCCAAAGCTACCAACACCAAATTATCTGCTTACTTTTATACATACCAGTGAACTCTGCCTTCTCTCCCAACATTAGGCATAAAAAGGACATTTCTTTTCTGATATGCCAATCCTCCCACTTATGCACTAGATTTTATCTTCTCTCACCCAATCAATTACAGGCTCTAAAAATTTTCCCTTTCTGTTTTGCATCAAAAAAGAGTTTCTGATACTGATTAATCTCACAGTAAATACATTTAGAAATAAATGAATGTAATTCTATCGGCAATAATCTATAATTAATAAATAGATCAGAGAAATTAACATTTATTCCTTTTTTTCAATGTCTGCATTGAAATAATTCAATGTCTGTATTGAAACCTGTAATACTGAGGTTTAAACATCAAACCGTATTACCTCAATATGAATAATAATGTCTCAAAACTTGTATCTCCTAATTTAAGAAAGGATGACTTGATGCAGTGGAACTCTGGCTTTATTGGAGCAATTTTCCCCCTGGAGCTGTCTCATCAGTTCATTTTAATAATGTCATAGCAGGCAATCAATGTGTTGTCTCCATGTTAATGGGCATAAAACTTGTTCCAACTCCAGAATGCATGCGTAAGGCTTTATGATCTGGGATTTATTGAGAAAATTGCAGTAAAAGTATTGATGTTCCCATCAGTTTGGGTCTGAGCCTATAATTAATAGCTTGTTTCCTTTCATTTCAATGGAGAAAATCAAGTTCTAAGCTAATTAAGTAGAGGTAAGCCATAAATTACTGTTCAACTTAAGAAAAAAAAATCTGGTTTTGAAACAAAAGGCATTCAGAAGTTTACAAAGGAAAATGCATTTACAATACTTGACATTTGGAAATGTTTCTCTTAAAAACATGAAATACATTGCTTACTTTCTGAAACTAAAATGATACAGTAGAAACCATGATTTATCTTTAGTCAAAACAGGCATTCATTAGCTGGTGCATTCTCAGAACTAGTGGTTTAGATGATTTTTATTTCTCACTGCAGATAATTTTGTGGTTCATTGGCACTGTGTCTGTTTCGTGGCTGAGGAAACTGTGTTGTCCGAAAACCACGTCTGTTTTGCATGTCATGATCACAACTGATAAGATTTTTCATATTGATATGTTTGCTATTTAATTTGCTTTGTTTTTATATTACCTAAACCTAGTAAAAATTATTTCAATTAATAAAAACATTTCATAATTAAACTACTTGGCATTATTCCAATTTTTAAACACTAGAATCTCAATTTGTGTTATCTTAAAGCAGCAGTTTCCAGTTTTTCCCCCCATAACACAACTAAGAGATGATATCACCCAACACATTCAGGGAATGAAAAGGTAGTTTGGCTGTAATGGCCCAATTAAAAGAAACAAATAAATATATTGGAGAGCATGTGTATATAATGCCTACTTAATACCCATTAAACACAACCTGGGTATGACGATGACCCTCCTAACTTCTACCAAGCAAGCCTCTTTGCTGAAAAGGATAATGAAAGAAAAATTAGAAAACTGTACAAATCTTCATAGAAATCATTTCTAGAAAGTTTGGATTTGCATGCTCACAGATTTTAAAATAGTATACTCATTTATTATGTTCTTTGTCACTACAACTACAAGCAACAACTTCAATTCCCTAGTTATATTTATATTCAAATATTCCAAAGCCTCAATTATGTTGAGAATACTAAATTAACCAGTCACTTTGACAACTTGAAACTAAGTCTGTTATGCGGATACAGTGTCCTCTCAACATCACTATAATCTACTCACCACAGTTCGTTCAGGAGAGATCTAGTTTCCAGGTGAATTATTAGTAGTACCCTCTTTCACTACAGACCCTGTACCAGACCAGTTAGCAAATTATATGGTCAGCCTAGGTCTGTGCATGATCTCAACTCTCTTTCTACCTTCTTTTTCTGAAATTTCCAGAGAATCAGGGAGAATTGGTGAGTTCAGTCTCCCAGAAAAATTATCTTACTCTTGCCTTAAGCTGAGCTTCTTTTTCCTAAAGTTGCCATTCTCAGGGCTACTTCCGGCCATCCTGCTCTGTCCGCATGTGCTCATGATCTCACCTGAACCCAGCAAACATTCTCCCGCAGCTGTCCACCCAGGAGCACAGTCCCCAAGAGTCTTAATTCTCACAGGAGGTTTATATCTCTACCTTATGCTTCTGGATCACTGCTCGACTCATCAATCTTGTGCACCTAACTTACCTGCCATCAGATCATCAGGGCTTAAATCCTTCCTGTTCTTAAGAAAACATCTTCTTTCCTATATTTTTTGGGTTTTTATTTTGCAGTGGGTCCCCATGCAAGCCCAAACTGGTTGCTAACCTGTTGGTCTCTGCATTTTATAAATGAAACCTTTTTAGGTTATATAGATAGTTCCAGAAGACTGGGTTCAAGTACAGGTTAATGTTATTTCCTGAGTCATTGCTTTTTTTCCAGGGTATAAACTCAGTTGGTGATGCTTCCTTGTAGGTCCAAACTACTTTCTCTACAGTGATTTCTTTCCAACAGGGCCTTTTAGTTTCTCTTGAATTTTAAATACCCCTGAAATAATCTTAAGTTTGGCAGATAAAACATCTGTGCAAAGTATGTATTTCTTTCTTTCTCACTTATGAAATTATTGGTCTCAATGATATTTAAGGGATAAAATCTACATATGTTTTAAATAACAGTGAAACATTGCTTTGCATTTGCTCTATATTGCTATCCTGGCTTCTGATATTAGCCTGTAAGGAGAAAAAAAAGAAGCCCACATACACACAAAAGAATAAGGATAGACGTACTTGCCTTTCACCTGTGGAATGTCCCTCTGGTTATTTAAATACACACACATCCAAACACACATGCATGCATGAGAATGACGCTTTCTACCTAATAGATATTATAATTATTATATTTGGATATTGTGCTGGTGATAGGAGATAATAGTTCATCTTCTGATGCTGGGCAATGCTACTGCACTGTTTTTAGAACCTCTACCCAGAAAATGAAGGTGCAGCTGTCAGTATAGCCTGGTTTGTGCTTGCTTGGTCAACATTATATATAATAAATATTACATATATATGACATGTGTATATATATCATATATATTAAAATAATGTATAAAATATTTACATGTACGTAATATACAAAATTTTATAAACACTTATATATAAATATATATTTACATTATGTTAGTAGATACGGTCTCCCACAACGGACTTTTATCTTGCCTTATAGCCTGATAATAAGAAAACAAGCCAGCCCTAGAAATTAGAAAAAAAAAAATGTTTGAACAAAACTGAAGGAGACATTTGGATAGCAAAATATCACATGAAAAGGTTCTCAACATCATTAGTTCTTTAGAATGTGGAAAATGCAAATTAAGGCTATAGTGAAATTCCATACAAACCAATTAGAGTAGCTAAAATTAAAATCATACTAAGTGTTGTCAGGGATGCAGAGCAACTCTAACTCTCACACACTACGGGTAAATGTAAAGTGGTATAGTCACTTGGGAAAAAGAGTTTGACAGATGATTTAAAAAGTTAAAATACATCCATCAAAGGATTCAAACATTCTTATACTAGGTAAGAAATCAAAAACATCTACACAAAGACATGTACACAAATTTTAATACCAGAATTATTTGTAGTAGCCGAAACCTATAAACAACCCTAATGTCCACAAACAGGTGAAAGTATAAACAAATCATGTTATCATGAAATGCAATAAAAAATGAACTACTGATATATAAAACAAAAGGATGGATCTAAAAGAATTATTCTGAGTGAAAGAAGCCAGACCTCCATACTTCCATACCATGCACACACCCACATCTAATTATATAGTATATAGTTCCATTATATAAATTCTAAAAATTAAAAGTTAATTTTTAGTGACAGAAATTTGATGAGTTTTGCCTGGGACAGGAAGAGTTGGGAGGAAGAATTTAAGAAACACAAAAAAGAAAATTTTAGAGGTGATGAATATGCTCATTTTCTTGGTTGATACGGTTTCAGGAGTGTATACATAGGTTAGAACTTATCAAATAGTATACTTCAACTATGTGCAGTTTAATGTTAATTGTACCTCAAAATTTGTAAAAAATATACATTCACAGTCCAGTATTAACAGTAATACCTTTGTCTTCCTTTGATATTTTTGGATTTTATTAATGAATTTCAAATAAAAAACTAATACTGAAAGTTTGTTTTTAACAATTATCTCTACTTATTGTTAAACATATTGTCATTCTTGATTATTTTAAATTTTGTCCCAAATAAGACATATTTGATAAGAAGAAAACCTTCCATCAATTAAAATACAATTTATAGGTATTTTTATTACACAATTTACCCTTGAACAATGTGGGGGTTAGAAACACTTACCCCCTGCAGAGTTAAAATTCCCCATATAACTTTTGATTCCCTAAGAACTTGATTACAAATAATCTACTGTTGCCTGGAAATTTACTGATAATATAAATATAATATTAACACATTTTTTAAAAATATAAACTATATTCTTATAAAGTACAAAAGTACAACAGAGTACAGCTGTTATTAATAAAATCATTAGGAAGTGAAAACACATTTTTAGTACAGTACTGTATTTATCCAAAAAATTGCATGTAAGTGGACCTATATAGTTCAAATCTGTATTGTTCAATGGTCAACTTTAATTACGTTATAGTAAGATAACAAAACAATTCTAATTACAATCTAACTTGCAAATAGTTTATTGAAAATGCATACAATGAAATTCATATAAGCTTTAAGTAAACACTTCCATAACTAAAGTACCATTTTTTGTTTCATTTTTCTAAGAGCACAACTTTAAAGGGGACACACTTTGAAATCACACAATCTTTTTCAAATGATTTGGGCTATATCTATCCTTATGGATTCTCCACCCAAAAAGATTTAGAAACACCAACTAAATATCATTTTATTGAGACCATATTGAGATAATACATTAATGATCATTTTGTTTTAGAAATCGTTTTTTTCAAAGGAACATCACTCATTCCTACTAAGCAGTTTGCCTATTCTACTGCCAGCAGACAGTATATGAAGTTTGAAAACTCTAGCTTTGGCAAACAACTTTCTTAAATTCTTCAAAGTATATTAACTCAGTGACTATATATTTCATGATCAGAACATTTGTATAGTTTGTGTTTGCAAGTTAACCTTTCAAGGAAAAATGGTACACCTTTTATTATTTATTTGTGACTGATGACTTTGGCTTAAGAGTTGATTTTATCAGAACAGATACCAGGAATTTAGGCAAATGGTGATGCTATTTTCAAGCAAATTATATAACCTTGCATATCTCAAATTATAAAAGGTGTAATCTAAACCACCATATAAGGCAAACTTATTAACAGGTATTTCTAGACTAATAAAGACAGACAAAAGTAAAACAGAGGAGACTATGAATATAACATACTCAAATTACAATTGAATCTTACTTTGGAAGTGCTTCCTTGGACAAGTCAGTTACACAATTCCAGATTCAACCTAAAACCATCAAAGGGGTTTAACAGCAACGAAAATGAGTAACTCTATCCTAAATTCCTATTTCATATAGGTATGCTAATTAGGAAAAGATATATGCAGGCAAGTAAGAAAAGGCAAAAATTTGCATTTGAAGAGGGAAATGTCATTTATGTATTTTAATTCAAAGTATCATTTTGCCATCTGCTAAAACGTACAGCTGTATATTGTAAAATGAGTTTAAAATTGCCCTATTTTTAAATGGCTGACCTATTTCATGGAAATAAATGCACGCACTACTCAGTGCTACAAGGCACAAACAAAACTATTAACTTAGAATTCTATTCTAAGCTTATTCTATATAGCTTATTGCATATATTATTTTAAGGTAACTACAAAATTGCAATTTTACTAGCACATACAATGAATAGAAGGCATTATTGCAGTTTAATTATCTTTGTTTAATCAAGTAAAAACTATCATGTCCAAATATTGTCTTCTTCACCTACAAAACCTCAAACTATATACTTTGGCCATCTTATAATGATGTCCTAATAAAATTTTGTTAGGATTTAGATAATATTTTATCAAAATTTGTAACTCTGCCAAAAAGATATCCTAACAAAATTATCTAAAGTCAATAATACACATGCAAAGAAACAATACATGTTTACATTACTTGTGTTGTTCAAACTGTCTCTTTCAAGACTATACATATATAGAGAATCTTTTGCAGAAAATTGAAGTCCCATAAAGTTTAATAAAACAATTAAAGAACATATATCGTGATGAACTGCTGGAAAGTTGATTTTTGTTCTAAATTTGTAATAAAATGTTCAGTGTTTCAGGTCAATTATCTCCTTTTCTATGCCCTGAAGTAGTTATTATTAATAACTCACCTTGTTCAAATAAACATTTACAAACATTTATACATATTTTTAATTCTTTTTAATTAAAAATATAGCATTCTATATTCTTACTATGAATAAAACAACATCATTATATCCTTTGCCTAATTTCCAATTTATAAAAGTATACATGTGTTTTTTTAATTTTTTGCATGAAAAAGTTGTAAATTCATTTACAGTCATATAAGTCCATTCATTTTCAGTCACGTAAACATGATACAAATACTTCCAGTGTTTTGTTGACACTTATTTCATTTTAACTATGGATTCTGTATTTCTGAAATATTAATATAAATTAATTAATTTCTTTTTTTAAGATTTTATTTACTTATTTGACACAGAGAGAGAGAGATCACAAATAGGCAGAGAGGCAGGCAGTGAGAAGGGGGGAGCAGCTTCCCTGCGGAGCAGAGAACCTGACATGGGGCCTGGTCCTAGGACCCTGAGATCATGACCTAAGGCAGAAGCTTAGCCCACTGAGCCACCCAGGTGCCCCAAATTTATTAATTTGTAAATCATCCTTGGAAATGTAATGTCAATAGAGTAATTTATTCATTGCACTAATATGTCCTCTTGACAAAAACTTTTGTCAGATGTCCCATGACTGATTTTATTCCTCCATGTTCAGAACTTTCTGAGCAAAGAGCATAGGCATAGAAAGGATGATTAAATGGCCCCACACCTTGGAAGTTAGAGGTAGTGAATTTCCCCACAGCCATTTGCTAATAAAGTTAAGAGGTACCTTTTTGATCTCCCTCAGTCCCAGTTGCTTACATTTCTAGAGAGCTTCTTCTTTTCCCCTCAAGTGAAGATTTGTTCACATTCCAGAGGAAAAGCAAGCAAACAAACAAAACAAAAAAACACACAAGATTCCAGCTCTCCCTTCAGAACTATGGACAAGTACACCAGCAGCTTCAAGGTGAACTCATGAGTTTTGTAATTCCAGAGTCCCTCTTCCTGATGCAAACTCTATGCACGTAGGGGTCATCTGGCTCTCATCAAGCCACACTGTGGGGATTTGGATCTGGGGTCTGGGGAACTGACTTTAGCTTCTCTGTGAGTAAAAGGTCTTTTCCCTGATCTAGAGGTTTGTGTGTGTTGGGTACTATCTCATAATCTGTACAGTTTCAGACTTAAACTTCACCATGTCTCTTCTCTTTTAAAAAATAAGTGGTAAAAAGAACATCATTCCTATCTAATTAAAGTACAAGGCTAACTCCCATGCCTTACTAAAATTAGTACTGTTACCTTATATGTGATAGCCCCATATGTTTTAATTCCATGCTGTAATTTAAAACCCTACAATAAAAGAAAAAAAAACCTGAAATATCAGTTAATTTAATAATAGCAATTTTGATTTGAAGAAGAGCAATATAAAGCTAGAGAAGTGGCACAGATGTAAGAGATAGGAAATTCTCATGACTTGGGACTTCAATAAAACTTTAATTTTGTTTTGCTCTTTCCACTTTCTTTAAAGGACCATTTTTGCACTTCTAAGAGGTTTATATTACTTTTTATATACCAAACTAACAAAGCCATCTGTGATTTTCTTCTTATACTTCTTAAAAATATCCTCTTGGCATCTAATCAGAAACTAATTCATACTATAGTTGAGTCTTATACTTCCAGTAAATTATTTTAAAGAACAAATTAGTGTAGTTATCTAAACTGGACCATAGTTCATCCCTTTGCGAATAATGAAGAATCACCAAATACTTCCAGGCCTTTAAAGTGTAGTCAAAATGAGTCCAAGAAATAAGCTGAATGTCTAATGTCCCCTTGTAGATTCGGATAATGTTCTTTGAACCCACCTAATTGCCATAAAGTGGAACGTTCCTGCTGCCAGCTACATTAGGTGAGTTTATATTTAAAATGTGTTCTTTCAGAGCTCTCATAATAACCAGGAATAGTACAATGAGCTTTAGACACCAGAGTATAACAGAAAAATAAATTGTTTCAAGTAGAGCAAAGAGAAAAGTGACATTGCTCCCAGTCTTGTGAGATCCTTGGACACAGCAAACTGTCCACAACTATGTTTCCACCCTCACAGGTCTATGCGAAGGGATATCTTTGAAAGGCTCTCTTCTCAATAATCCAAGCTAGGCCAGAATTGTCTTGTTCTATGTATCTCCAGGGCACTATGGCTAGTGAAGTTACCTAAAGCATTGCATTTATCAGATTTCATAAAAATTAAGTACTAATTACATAACTTAAAGGAACACTCAAAATGGTACCATTTTCAGGGTTATAATCACGACTGCATGATACTCTAAGTTAACACACTGTTGGGTCCCCCCAAAATTGGGTACCCCAATAATGGGTCCGTTATTAAAGGAGCGAGACTGATACAAAGCAAAGGTCAAGCAAAGCTTTATTTCACGCCAAGCATCAGAAATCATATCGACCATCAAACAGACCGGTCAGGGTTGCCCCTCCAGAGAGGACGACCCCTCCCTGCTTTCCAGACTAACTTTTATAGAGCAAAGGCCATGTGGTTGGGCCTGGCCACACATAGGTGGCCAATGAGATTGCAACACACTCAAAGGAAACTCCACAGTGATGCTAGGCGACAAATTGAATTACAATTTACCCTAGTAGACACTTGAACCAGCCTATCACACCTTGGTTAGGATTGGCGCCAAAAGGATCCCAAAGGGTGGGGGCCCATACTCTTTGGTAGCTAGGAGACAGTATGCACCCCCACTGATTGAATACCTCCACCTGGCCTGACCCACCCTTGTACGTGGACTTTGTTACCTAGGCCTGGTTTCCCGGACTTGCTTTTAAGTAAGTTCCCATGGTGGTGGGCGGGGGGGGGGGGTGAGGGGGGGCAAGGTCAATTTAAGTTTTAAAGCAAAATGGCAGTTCAACCGGGGTGGGGCTGCTCTGACTGAATAGGCCCTTACAATACATACATGCAATGCATATATATAATATATAATTTATATATGTGTATGTATGCAATGTGTATATATAATTTATACATATAGATATAGATATATAATACACACACACACACACACACATATGTGTGTGTGTGTGTGTGTGTGTGTGTATTTTTTTTCAACCACTTTGGAAGCTATTCTGTTAAAGTAGAATGTTTCCAATACCCAGTGATTCTACTAGAAAGTCAATGAAAACTAAGTATGTATGTCTTTTCTATTCTCCAAAAGGTTATTTTCCATTCTCTCTCTTATATTTCTTTTAGAATTTCCTAAATGTTTAAGTGCCAATGACAAGTAGATTGAAAGTACATATTTGTGTAAAATAAGTCCTTAGCATGCTAGGGTTATTGATTATTAAGTATTTGGTCAGTATTCATTTATTCTGAGAAATGAGTTTCTTTTTAATATTTAATCTTTATATGGAAACCTTACCCACATTATGCAATTATTTCCTGTTATTTTCCTACATCACAGTGTTGTATGATCATTTTCATGCATAACATTTTCTATCAGATATAGTAGAGACTTTTTTAGGGTTTTAAAGAGAGGAAATTATGAAATGGGAATAAATGTCTTTGGATATATGCCATGTGTTGGATACTATACAAAGTGTGTTACATAGATTATTATAAGAATCTTTGCAATTATATTATATTCCCTCCTTTTAGGAAAGTAAAGTTAAAAATTATCACCAAACTGGAATCAAACTTTGGAACCTTGACTCCAAAAGCTCTGTCATCTTTTCTTAAAGAATTGGCATAAATACTAAGTTTATGGACATTTCCTATTATAAATTTGCATTTTTTACTACACTCTACATTGAAATTCTTACCTTAGCAGATTGAAATACCCAGATAATCTAGGGCCATTTTTCCCTTGTTCAATGTACAATAGAATGATACTTCTTAAAACAGTTACAGACTACTGATAAAATTAGTTAAAATCTAAATTCAGAGCATTTAGCTATTATGACATAAGGGTTGGCTCGGACTTAAAATAATTTGATATCAGTTCGTAGAATTACAAGTGAAACATTTAGGTACAATTGGTGATGAGCAATAAGAATCATAGCTATAGACCGTTAACTCATAAAAAGTTAAAATATTGCTACTGTTCTTTCTTTATATCTGAAATCCTCAGAAGAGGGTAATACAATATTTTCTGAAACACACGGATACTGAGCCAAACTTCTACTCCCCTCTTCTTGGGACAATGAGAATGAGGCTCTCTCCAACGAGGAATATTTTAATCTCATCCCACCTCATCTTGAGCTGACACTGTGTACCAATCTTTCTAGCAGCAATAAAACTACTTGAAAGTATATTCATTTGTGTGTTTCTTAAAAAAAAAAAAAAAAAAAAACCAGAATGGTCTAAACAGGTCACTTACATGTATGTCTGGTTTTGGATAGCTTCTAGAGAACAGAAATGCATTTTTACAAATTTATTGCCACTTTTGACTTAAGGATCCCTATACTTTTGAAAAATGTGTTTTAAGATGCATGAGAGACACTTTACCATGTGTGACCTAATAAAGAGTTACTCTGTGTTTTGGTTTGGCACGTTAGGTTCTAGGAAATGTTTGAGCTCACTTAGCTAGCTGATAAAAGTATAATTTAAAAATGTAGATGATGGGTAGTAAGAGATAACATTGCATCTAATAAAACTTGGGTCAAATAAAATTATTGGTGGACCAATGATGTTACTGGACTTTACAGTTTGATATCAATAATATCTAAATATCTAGAAGTTATGTTGTCACTTGTACAATAAATTATATGTAAAGTATTATGAAATGTTAAAGTATTATAAAAATTTACTCTGCCTGTTGTTTTAATAAAGTCCATGATATTTGATTTAGATGATAAATAATTGTTTTCATGGTATCTGAGTTAGGTGCTAAAAATATTTAGTAGATAATAGGCCTTCTGTCAAAATTCATCAGTTACTCTTTGAACCTATGAATTTCCAATTCATATCACCTCCTCCCAGGCTGATTAATTGAAAACCACTGAGCTGAAATATTGTTGCTTTTCCTCTCTGCACCACTGTTTGATACACATGATTTGATCTGCGTAAGAGAAAAAAAACTCACCATAGATAATCTTTCAAAAGTGGAGCATATAAATAAAATTAGTCTATATATTGAGGACCTAATTAATCAACCAAGTAATCTCAGCTAGAGTGGAAAACATATAAAAGAGGTTTTTTTTTTCTCTCTGTGTGTTTCTCTTTAAAATACTCTCAAGATTTATATTTATTCATTGTCTGATCTAATAGCTTATAGACTGCATAACTCCTGCAGATCAATATAACAATTTACAGACCTGTCACAGTGTATGAAAGAAAAATCATTTAAATTACTCAAGCGCTCTTACATGAAGCACTTTCAAATTTAAATAATGCATTCTGACCAAAAGACAGGTTTGTCAAATGTATTTTTTAAGCATATAATGACTGTTTCTTATTAATTATAGCACAAGGTGGAAAACTCATCTTTGTAGTAAAAGCAATGTTCACATAAAATTATTTCAAGTTTTTTTTTTTAATTAATGTTGTACATTTGATCCACTTTTAAGGTTTCTAAAACTCTTTGATAGAACAGCCAATGAAGATGTCTTGTTCTACGCTCCATTTTATAAATCATTAATATGAATTTCAGGGAGTTTTAATAACTTGCTCAAATTCATAGGACCTTATATGTGGCAGATTAAACACTGATATCCAGGGTTTCTCATTCCATATTCTTGTTTGTTTGTTTTAAGGATTTATTTATTTATTTAACAGAGAGAAAAAGAGAGAGAGAAAGGGAAGACAAGCAGGGGGAATGGGTGAGGGAGAAGCAGGCTCCCCACCAAGCAGGGAGCCCTATGCAGGGCTCAATCCCTGGACCCCAGAATCACGACCTGAGCAGAAGCAGACACTTAATGACCGAGACACCCAGGGGCCCCTCTCATTCTATATTCAATGATTTTGTTTTGTTTTGTTTTGTTTTACCGTATTAAATACTTCTGTCACATTAAATAGAATGTTTAGTAGTCATCTTAAACATGGAAATGCATTTGAACATGAAAATGATAGACTTATGCCTCTTTCAAAAAGAAATTCAAAATCCTATTTGTAGGAATTACAAAAGAAGTAAGAAAACAATGTAAATGTGGAAGAAAAAAAATACAAAGGAAGAAACAGTAACATGGAAATTTTAAGAAATGAAGAAAAAGAAAAAAATAAATGAAGAAACAAGAATACAAGAAATCTATCTAAAGGTATCCAGTAGTTTACAGTCACTCATTATAGTAGTTTATTACTTTTTACAGTATCAAAGAAGGACAACAGTTTCTGCCTGATACAAGGACTCTAAATATGTAAGTCCATTATGACTATCTTTGTATAGCAATATTAATAGTATAGAAATAATACATTCGATGGTGAAGTTTTTTTTTTAGAATAAACTGGCTTACCTTCAAAGATAAAAAGTCATCTGGCTTTATTTCTTTCCACTCCCAAGAATCTGCCAATGTACCACTGGTAGAGAATAAACAAAAAGAAGAAGAGGAGGAGGAGAAAGAGGGATGGCAGTCCAAGGAGAGAGGAGGAAAAGAAATACAAGGAAGGAGGGAAGGAAGGGAGACAGGAAGGATCCAAATGGTAGAACATTAGCCAACTAGCTTTTTCAACATGTACACTTATCCCAGAAAGCTTTTGGAATATCGGTGATTGAGATGGGGGATGAGGGAAAGGATGAATCTCTACAGTATATATGAGGAGACAACAGGGTAGATGACTTGAACCGTCTGCAAAGCTCCTGAAACTCAGGACTCCCACGTACCAAGGAGCGAGGGGGTAGACTGAGATGTGGGTGTGTGAAAGGAGCTTTCACTGAAGGTACAGAAATGGATCTATAAATCAAACCCTTCAAGCCATTCACATCGGCCACATATTGCCAACAAAAATATTAAAGAGAGAAGAGAGAAAATGGAAGTGAGGACTAGGAAAATGATAATCCCATGGTGCTTTTCATGCTGTAGTAGTCACTAAACTTAAAACGTGACAACCAAGTACCCAGGGCAAACCCTTTTAAAGAAAAAAAAAAATAACTACATATTGGCAAATATTGTGAAACTGTATAACACCAATGATGTTAAACATCTTAAAAAATCTCACATGCCTCTAAAAATTTCAGAGAATAAGTTATCTACACAAGAGCAAGATTAGAGTTTTCATCACAAACTTAGACAACTGAACAATGCCTTTGCATTTCTAAAGGAAACTGACTTTTATCTAATATTCTACAACAAATCAAAATATTTTTTCCTATAGGAGGACTTAGAGAACTGGAACAATACCTTATAGAAACCTCCAGGAGAAAACAAAGCAAAATAAAACACTTCAACAGAGTAGCTGATTATGTGAAAAGTTTGAGGACATACTATGTACAAAATGAAGTAAAATCACATGCAAACACACACACACACACACACTATTCTCCACATAAGAAAATGCAATCTTTGGCTATGAGCATCCCATTTATATAAAGGGATTAGAAATATTTTATTAAATTCATGATTTATATTTGATCTATAGACCAGTAATTCTTAACTCTGTCTTCAAAGCAATTAAATAAGAAATGTCTGGTATCAGTGCCCAGTCATGAGCTTATTTGTAAAAATGCTCTAGATTTTTCTGTTACGTAGTTAAGCCTGAGAAACACTCAAAATATAATATAAAATACAGATAAAACACAGATACCAGTCTTAGGATTTCAGAAGAGGTAGTAAAATTAATTTATTATATTATTATATATATTATTATATTATGAATTATTTATTTGAGAGAGAGAGAGAATGAGAGAGAAAGCATGGGAAAAGGGAGGATGGGAGTGAGAAGCATACTCCCTGCTGAGTAGGAAGCCCAGAACAAGACTTGATCCCAGAACTCCAGGATCATGACCTGAGCTGAAGGCAGATGTTCGCCCAACTGAGCCACCCAGGCATCCTAATTTTTAAAACTATAAAGAGAAAAATGAAGATGACAGAGGCTGAGAGTCAAAAGTGAGGAGGCATGCTAAAAGAAAGTGCAGAAGTTTCTACTATAAGGCTGTTCACTGACTGGGTCTCTCCTGATTGGTCAAGAGTTCAGAATCTACTCTACAAAATTTGTGCACCATAGAAGTTGTTAAATATTTGAGGCATTAATATTCTCACCTAGCAAAATATGAAATTAAAATATTCTTTTAAACTCTAAGAGAAAACATGTAAAAACAGGTAGAATAACATTATTTAAAATTGCAAAACTAACAGAAAAAACTAAAATTATTAGTAACTATATTGAAAAGATGTGAGAAGAGTAAGAAAGGAGTAGTTTAAGTAAGTTAACATATTATTGTCTAAAACAGTTAAATAGAGAACCTAGTAATATTACTATTGCTGATTTAGATTTTTAAAAATTAGGGTTAAACATGTTTGCCTTTTAAAAAAGGGGAACTGGTATTAACAAGTCAGGAAACAACTAATGTTGGTGAGAATGTGGAGAATGGGGAATCCTCTTACACTGATGGTGGGAATGTAAGATGGCATAGCCACTCTGGAAAGCTGTATGGTGGTTCCTCAAAAAGTTAAAACAGAGCTACTCCATGACCCAGAAATTGTTCTACTAGGTATTTACCCAAAGGATACAAACATAGTTATCTAAAAGGACACCTGCCCCCAATATTTATCCAGCAATGTCCACATAGCCAAACTATGGAAAGAGCCCAGATGTCCATAGACAGATGAATAAAGTAAATGTGGGTTGTGTGTGTGTGTGTGGGGGGGGGTAATGGAATAGTACTTAGCCACCAAAAAGGAAATCTTACTATTTGCAGTGACATAGCTGGAACTAGACTGTATTACATTAAGTGAAATGAGTCAATCAGAGCAAGACAATTATATGATCTCACTTATATGTGGAATTTAAGAAACAAAACAGAGGATCATAGGGCAAGAGAGGAAAAAATAAAACAAGATGAAATCAGAGAAGGTGACAAACCATAAGAGGCAAATTGAAGGTTCCTGGAAGGGAGGTGGGTGGGGGGATGGGGTATATGGGTGATGTAATGAGCACTAGGCATTATATGTAAATGATGAATCACTGAACTCTCCCTTTTAATCTAATAATCCGCTATATGTTAACTAATTGGATTCCTAATAGATTACTTAGATGGAAATATAGTTTAAATAATAATTATATATTGAATTTAATTTGCAGATTAAAAATATGAAGTTAGGGGCACCTGGGTGGCTCAGTGGGTTAAAGCCTCTGCCTTCAGCTCAGGTCGTGGTCTCAGGGTCCTGGGATCGAGCCCTGAATTGGTTCTCTGCTCAGCAGGGAGCCTGCTTTCCCCTCTCTGTCTGCCTGCCTCTCTGCCTACTTGTGATCTCTCTGTCTGTCAAATAAATAAATAATTTTTTAAAATATTTTATTTATTTGACATAGAATTAGAGAGAGAGCACAAGTAAGCAGAGCGTCAGGGAGAGGGGGAGAGAGAGAAGCAGGCTCTCTGCTGAGCAGGGAGCCTGATGTGGGGCTTGATCCCAGGACCCTGGAATCATAACCCGAGCTGAAGGCAGCTGCTTAACCAACTGAACCACCTGGGCGCCCCAATAAATAATTTTTTAAAAAAATGAAGTTATTTGAAATTTAATCACTTACTGTATAAGGGGTCTGAATGTGAATTCATGCAAAAATGTTGCAGCATACGTGGGCAGAAACAGAAGCACTTCTGACCCACTTACCATGTACAACAACTGATAATCCACCTCTAATGCACCGCCATTTTTTTGTGTGAGTGATTTCTCTACATGGCTATTACTAACATATATGAAAATATTCTTCCTCTGCTCAGAGAATTCAACTCCAAGAATTACAAAAGGTTTATGACTTTATCATATTATTGGTATCCTTCAGTGCCCTGGTTCTTTTGTCAAGGAGAAACATTTCATGTAGAGCAAAAGATCTCTTCTATAGGGCTGTACACGGATCTCTCTAATTTTCTTCTCAGTTGTGGTTTTTATTAAACCAAAGATGGACATGATGGAATTATTTGCCTTTCTACTGATGGTCGCTTTGGTGCAGACATTTCTAATCTCTTGGTTACTTGTAAAGACATTATGACTTCTAATATAGTATAATTATTCTACTTGTAACAATATTGGAATACAGCAGGGATATATAACTGAGGACAGAGGCCTGGAGAGCCCGGCTTTACTAAAAAATCCTTTAAAAAATTAGCTGGATGAAAAATATACCCAACTCAGGTATGAAGTAATTTTCCGGCCAAATAATGTAAGTCCTTGGAAACAGAGAGAGAGAGAGAGAAAACAAGCATATGATCAGAAAAGAAAATAATTCCCATCTAAGGCAATACCTGAAGGAATGGTAAAAAGATTACTATTCTCCTTCCGTCCTCTCTCACCAACCAAAGCATTAACACACAACTGATTTTCTTTGAATTCTATGACAACTCATTCTCAAGTGTTTTTTGCTAACCCCAATTCTCTCTTTAATGCTGGCAATACTGATGGCTTCATCCTAGATCTTTCTGCATCACTCTGGATTCTCCCTGATAATCTCCCCACTAGGATGATTCCCTTTGGATATGGTTTTTCTTTGGGTATTTCTGATTCTAAAACCATTTCTTTTTTTTTTTTTTTTAAGATTTTATTTATTTATTTGAAAGACAGAGACCACAAGTAGGCAGAGAGGCAAGCAGACAGAAGAGGAAGGAGCAGGTTCCCTGCTGAGCAGAGAGCCCGATGTGGGGCTCGATCCCAGGACCCTGGGATCATGACCTGAGCTGAAGGCAGAGGCTTTAACCCACTGAGCCACCCAGGTGCCCCTCTAAAACCATTTCTTAAAAGATCTATGCTCATGTAATCTTTTTACTTACATCTTAGATGTATATCAAATTATCTGAAAATAAACACCTTTACATTCTGAAACCAAAAAGACCTGTTTTGTTGATTTCAACTATTGAATATTTCACAATTCTGTTTCCTCCTATTCACACTCACTATTCTGACTTGGCCATTATCATCTATCACCTGAACCAATGTAAGAACTTTCCACCTAGTCTTTCTGATCCATTCCTATATAGGACTTGCCCATTTACTCCCATTTGCAGCCAAACTTCAAAATACAAATTTTATATATGTATGTAGAATTCTACATTTTTAAAAATATTTTATTTATTTATTTGACAGAGAGAGAGATCACAAGTAGGCAGAGAGGGAAACAGGGAGAGAGGAGGAAGCAGGCTCTCTGCTGAGCAGAGAGCCTGATGTGGGGCTCGATCCCAGGACCCTGAGATCATGACCTGAGCTGAAGGCAGAGGCTTAACCCACTGAGCCACCCAGGCACCCCAGAATTCTACATATTTATATATAAATTCTTCCTAATATCAGAACACACACACACACATTCCTTTTGCAATGCAAAAATGCAATGGAAAAAAGTGAGTGGAAGGTATTTGTTGTTGTTGTTGTTAACAATGAGAATACAAAAAGACTATTTTAGATATTCTAATGGCAAAAAAGGAGAAGAAATATTAATAAATAGAATATGGAAATCATTTATAGAGTAAAAACCAAAGGCTTGAATTAAGACAGGAAGAAAGAAGTAGGAAACGTTTTGATTCATAAATGACAAAGTGATGGCAGATAAAACATGGCTGCCCAAGAAGTAGTTGAATATAATGAACATTTCTCACTGGAAAGGTTACTTCTATGGATTCTTGGGATTAGCAGCAGATTAAAGGCATGGAGGCAAATAATCATCTTGGCTTTAAGTCCCTGCATTTGCACCATTTGTGGTAAATTTGACATGCTATGTGAAAGTTGGGTTTGAAACTCAGGAAAGAATAAAATCTAAAATTACAGACTTGACAGCTAGTAAAATTTTGGCAATTAAGGTCATGAATGCTTTCCTCCAGTAGGAACATACTGCAAGAGAAAATTAAAATCATAACCTTGAGGAATACCAACAAATGAAGAGTTTCTAGAAGAAAAGATTTAAAATGGGAGCTGAAGAGTTGAAAAAATTTAATTTAATGAAAATGAAATAGCTTTTTTTTGGGGGGGGGGTACCATACAGGGAGAAAGAAAACAGCTTGTGAAGAAGTGGATAAGGATTGAAGACACAGGGTCCATTTTCTAAGCTTAATGATGACTGAGAAAGACAGCAACAGATTTAGTAAGTGGCTCCATTGTAGAACTTTTTCTTCCTTGAAAGTTGATTGTAGTTTCTCTTGATTACAATCCTGTAGCTGGTTACCTGTTGGGTATACTCAATCCTTGATGCCCACCCACAGACCTAGAGTTGCTCAGCCAAAGAATTTTTCTATTTTCAGGTCTTTTGCAGAAAATCAGCAATCAGAATTTGATACCAACATCACTTAAAAAAAATAGATACAAAAAGTGTTATTTCTAAAGCAAATAGCTTCAGTAAAAAAAAAAAAAAAAAAATCCTGATTCTTGGAACTGTAGGCCCATATTTATCATGTGATCCACTTTACTGAATGAGGGCTTTAATTATATGTCTTATTAACCAAATCAGTTTCAAATAGTGTTTGTTTTCCAACATTTTCATCAGGCCATAGAAATTCCTCACAAGAGCTAGAAATTTCCATGAGAAGATACATTAGGTTGATTTCAAATTTCTATAGCTAAAGTTGCATTTTACATTCATAACTTTACCTGCTTTTTGAGAATACAATATAAAAATACTTTTAACAATAGGAAAGATGAATATTTTATTAGATCCTGCAATCTTCATCTTTCACCACACTATAAGTAAATCTAAGAAAATTTAAGAAAAGACAATATGTTAAAATGATTTGAGCAAAATAGCTGGCATAGTGCAGACATTTTTATTTTCATAATCCTTTCCTTAAAAAACAAAAACTTTATCACTCCATGAAATTACAATTTCAGTCTCATTTACTTCACCTATCAAATTGCCTGGTGTCAAAACAATATATCAAATAGTATTCTATTACCTAGCACCAGAAATAAGGATTCACTTTTCCATTTTTAATAACCTATTAAAGGATTCTTTAGAATCCTTACGGATATCCTTAGAATTCTCTAAACAGAGGGATTCTTGAGAACCCATAATAAAAATAGAGAAAGGAAGTACAAACAACCAAATGCAGAACAACTCTTTCTCCTATTTATCTTTTGTGTTAAAACATTAGTTCAGGTCCTCTCCAGATGCTTCAAAGCTTTCAAGCTTTTAATATTCTCTCTTGGGGCGCCTGGGTGGCTCAGTGGGTTAAAGCCTCTGCTTTCGGCTCCGGTCATGATCCCAGAGTCCTGGGATCGAGCCTCCAGTCACGTTCTCTGGTTGGCAGGGAGCCTGCCTCCCCCTCTCACTGTGCCTGCCTCTCTGCCTGCTTGTGATCTCTGTCTGTCAAATAAATAAATCTTTTTTTTTTTTTTAAGATTTATTTATTTATTTGACAGACAGAGATCACAAGTAGGCAGAGAGGCAGACAGAGAGAGAGGAGGAAGCAGGCTCTCCGAGGAGCAGAGAACCCGATGCGGGGCTCGATCCCAGGACCCTGGGATCATGACCTGAGCCGAAAGCAGAGGCCTTAACCCACTGAGCCACCCAGGCGCCCCTAAATCTTAAAAAAAAAATACTCTCTCTTTACCCAATGTACTAACAGAATTATTTAGAATGGAGATAGCAAAAACATGATTTTTCACTTCGGGAAAGGATCGCTCAACCACTTACCTCAAAACAAAACAAAATCAGTTCAGATGTTCTCATGTGTGCATAGGCTTCCACCCAATCCTAGAAAGTTGAACTGTTCTAAGAAAGAGGGAGTGGGAGAAAGTGCCAAATGCTGCTGAGTGTGCAGCAACTGGAAAGATAAAATTGGACATGGTATTGTCAAAATTTAGGCCATTGTGGACACTGATTAAACAAATAAGCAAACAGACAAAAACATAGGAGTAGGATCTTTTTTAGCTTGAAAATTCCAAGTTTACAAAATATATGTGTCTTAACAAAGCTCTTGAAGATTTTTGATGAGTGTTTCAGAAGGTATTTGACAAAACTTACTTAATAAACTTGAGGAAAGAAATTGTCTCCCCACTGTTTCTCACCCCCTCTTTCCCACTCATCTTTTCAAATATAACAAGAAATAACTGTATTAGGGGCTACTGCTCCTGGGAGTAACTCCTGCTATCTATAACTTTCACGGGGAAAAGTTGTATGGAGATGCTGAAAAAATTCTTCTCTTATCCTTATTTGGGGAAGAAAGCATCCTCCTTGACAATAATTAAGTGAAAGAACAGTCAAGTCAACAAGTTGACATTAGTACTACAATCCCAGTTCTTTTTCGAAAAGGATGAGCTCTGTTGTCTCTGTCCAGAAAGTCATTCATAAGGAGATGCTGAAATGCCACAGTGGGTCTTATCATCTGAGTTATTCACACTGACTTGTGACTGTGGTAGTAATAGAAAGACAAGTCTATGCAGGATCAAGAATTCTTCATGCTTTCATTCTGGGTGTGACATGTTACACAAAGTCAGAATTCCTGTCTCTGTTCTCTCTGTTTAATCCATCCAAGATTCTCTCTCCTCACCCATTCCTGCCAAGTGTCTTGCAGTGATATATCTGTTCTGGACCAGATAAGAACTGCTCTTGGTCACTTTCTTTTTTTCAAGATTTTATATACTTATTGGTCAGAGAGGGAGGGAGAGAAAGAGAGCGCACATACACAAGCAGGGGAAGCAGCAGGCAGAGGAGAAGCAGTCTCCCTGCTGACCAAGGAGCCTGATGTAAATCCCAGGGTCCTGGGATCATGACCTGAGCCACAAGCAAAGGCTTAACCTAATGAGCAACCCAGGCGTCCCTGCTCTTAGTCACTTTCTGCTGCTGTGTTACCATAATATGAGTGGAGTACAAGACAATGTTATTTGAATACTGTGGAGTTTTTCTTCTGAAACAATGAATATATTTGTTTTATGTGATCAAAACAACTATATATATTTTTTTAAAATTTACATTATAATATGCCTATTGCATCTTTATCTTTTTTATTTCAAGCCCTTTTACTTTTAGTTCTTAGTTTAGACAGAGAATATTTTTTCAACTACTCTTGCTTATTTTTGATTAGTCCTATTTAATTTCATTCCTCATCAACTACTAACATTTTCATAATACTTAATATCATCACAAGTACATATTCCCTAAACTACCTTCATAACCTGAGCAACTTCTTTTCCAGAGCTGTAACAACTTCCAATACAGAGTTGTTTCTCCTCACATAAAAGTCCCCTTCCTTCCTTCCTTTTTTTTTTTTTTTTTAAGTAGGCTCCTCACTGGGCTCACACTCACATCCTCACATCCCTGAGATCAAGACCTGAGCTGAGATTAAGAGTCAAATGCTCAACTGAGCCACCCAAGTGCCCGTCTTATCTAAATTTTCTAGTAATGCCAACTAGTATGGAGGCTTAGCGGTATTACTGTATTTTGTAGGGAAAACATTTGAATTTTTATTTTCTAAATTTTTATCATCTGAAGTATTTTTTTCAATTATCTTTATATCCCCTTGCATTTTCCCAACTTTTAGTGGCTACCAAAAAAAGAACTTTAATGTGACCCCAACTATGCTCCGCCTTAAACCTGCCTTTATTATCATGGATTTATGAAGCACTGGCATCACATTGTTTGGATTTAAATCCTGACTCTAGCAATTAATATCAGTAAATTAGGCAATTTACTTATCTTCTGTAAATAGGAAACAATATTATCAGCCCTATGAAATTTGCAGATTACATTTGATAATTTGCATAACTGGCCTAACATCTCACAAATAATCAATACAACTTTTACAGAGTCTTAGCTTTGTATTAGTCATCATATTCTTAACCCTGTTTTATCACTTTATATTGAAAAAATCAGTCTGTGTCTTAGGATTTTAATCTTCTGCAGGGCAGGAACGTGGTTGCTTCTATCTCTGTACTATCAGTACGAATAGGCATGAGTTTTTGATGTATTCTGCTTTAACTTTCTTTGTATAGCTTAGAAGTAAATTCAACTAATATTTAACAAGTGACTGAATGCTCTACAAATAAAGCTCTTTTCTTAAGTAAGCCAAATTTTTAAAGGTTTTTTTTTTCTATCTTGAGTTGCTTTAAATCCACTTAAAAATTGACAGTTTTGAAGAACTAGAATAATATTCTTACCCACCTAAATATTTGAAAACTGAACTGCAAGTCCTAAAAATTTAGTATTTTAATACAGTTTATAATTACCTAGCTTTCCATTCAAACAAAGATTTTGAAAAGAAAATCTAAACAGTAAGTTTAGATAATTGATAATCCTAACATTTGTCATACAAAGTCCTATAAAACACTTAATTTGTATTCATGGACAATTACTATATAGCTATGAAAAATAATTATTATAAGGTGGTTTATTCTTACCCTTTTAAAGATGTGGCTTCTTAGGCAAACAGTTTCCTATAATGGTGATAATTTATGAGAATAGATGTTTTCTTATACCAGCTCATGAAATTAATTTTCATCTTAATTAGTGCCCACAGCAATGATTATATTAATAATCCATTTAGCTAATTGCATTTTGCTAAGTTAGTTGTGTTGCATTTGGGCACTGCTAATGTGCCAAGGTCAGCATGTCTCCTCATCAGTATCCAATAGCCAATGAAAAGTAATAGTGAATAATATAGCTTATATTTGCAAATTCTAGATTATCTATATACTCAGATTTCCTTGAGTGGTATACATCATTTTCCTTAAGAGTCTTAGGGTCAATTATCTCAGTTTCAAGTCTTCCCCCCATGATTAAAAGGTTTATTAGGCTCTAACAGCTTGCCATAGGCTAACCAAATTCACAGAATACTAGTTTATTAAGGAGAGGGTCAATATATTCATTTACCATGAAAATTTTAACTACCTAGATAACCTTCCTCTTGTTCCCCATCAATATATTCCTCTCCCATTAGAAGAAACTTATTTTGGAAGTCAAGTTAAGGTCATGAAATTATTTTGAAGAACACAAAGTCAAAAAGAACATGATGGAAAGGAGTTAAGTAAATTTTATAAAGCCATGAATCTTCAAAAGCATAAAGAGATTAGGTCCTGTTTTCCACTTTATACAAATATATATATATATATAATATATATATATATATTATATATATATATTATACTAATATTAAATCCACTTAAAAATTGACAGTTTTGAAGAACTAGTATAATATTCTTACCCACCTAAATATTTGAAAACTGAACTGCAAGTCAGTTTAAAAGATCATAATCACTATTAATAATAATCACTATTCTCCTTGTAGATTTGTAGGTATCAAAGCACCACCCTTGCATTTAGTACACTTTCTGTTTCAAGACTATAATCTTAAATCTACGTTGTAAATGTTCACCTCTGAATGAAGGAACTGAAGTATTTCCATCTTCCCCACAGGCTATATTACCTATCTGATCACTTCACTCAATTCTATTCAAAACCTTTTTTTTTTTTTTTTAAACTTCATTTTTGGTACATGGAAGCAAAGAAGGACCCAATATGCTGAGTTTCAGCCTAAAGTGACTGAACTTGTCTGTGTATTCCCATATCCAAGTTTGCAGAGGATTGCTTACATTGACTTTAATGGTAAAGACTTGCCAACTTTTTTTGTTTGTTTTATTGTAGTTTCCAGGAGTGAAGTTGAGAGAAGGAAAAGATAAAGAAAGATAACTTACTTTAAAATGCGAGAGGAAGGTTGGCAGTAAGGATAGATAGGATATTTTCAAAGAAAATGTCAAGTGCAGCTTTTCTTGTGGGAATAGGAAGACTTAATTTTTCCCTTAATTCTTATTTACTTAATGCTATGTATTAATTACTAAACCTGTCTTAAATGTAGAAGATATTTTAAAATCAAAACACGATTTTTGTATTTCTAGTTTCAGCTTCAATATACAACATGCTTGGAAGCCATCACTCCCAACCTTAAAACAAGAAGAAAAATGAACAAACTGAATATCAATATTTTCCTTAAATTAAAGAACTAAGGTCACAGGGCAAACTGTCACCCCAAAACTACACCTCAAACCAGGGAGAAAAACATACACAGACAGTCACAGCTAGAGTCATAAACTTGTAGAAACACATAGACTCTGATGAATTTCTGGAAGTTTGGTGTGGAGGAAAAAATCCTCCTGCCAATGGCAAGGGAAGGGTAAGAGTAAATATTGTGAAATTCTCCCAGGGGCTTTCCCAGAAGCAAGGGCTACTTTTCAGGGTAAATGACTTTTCCTTTTCCCAGAGTAGAGCCTTATGACTGCTGGTTGAAGGCCAATCCTCCCAATCCTGTTCCCTATAGCCCTCTGTCTCAGGGGTAATTTTTTTTTTTTTTCAACAAACAACAAAGGAATCAAGCAAACTGGTTTGGGATGCAGAAGCCAGGGATGGGAATTGGAAGTGGGAGGGTAAGGGTGGATAGATGAACAATTGTCAAAGTCCCAGCCCAAAGACATTTGTTGACCGAAGGAGGAGATTACTGTAAGATTAGAGAAAGCTCCCCCTTACCTTCCACACTTTATCACCACACTAACAGGGTTCCAGTATTATCAGAATGGATTAATACTGAAAGAGCTACAAAATGCACACTATAAGAAGGAATACTTAGGAAAACACAAAGTAAATATAGGATTCAAAAATAAGGGCACTAAAGGAATTTGAAGTCTCTAACACATATAGCTATAGCAAATACTAAGTACAGCCCAACTCCTAGAGAGATTAACATGTATTCCACACTAAAGACCTATTTAAATCATATTTCATTACGCAACATAATGTGTTCATTTTTCAACAAAAAATTAGAGGGTATTCTAAAAGATAAGAAAAGAAAATCCCCTAAAGAAACAAAAGCAACCATCAGAATCAGACTCACATATGAGACAGATGTTGGGATTATAATGAAGATAACTTAAATAAGCATAATTAATATGCTAAGAGCTCTAATGGAGAAAGTAAACAACCAAGAATAGATGAGTAACATAAGCAAATAGATGAAAACTTAAGAATCAAAAGGAAATGGTTTAAATCAAAACACAGCAAAGGAGATGAATAATAGCTTCAACAAGCTCATCAGTAAACTTGACATGACCAGAAATCACAGGCTTGAAACCAGGTCAATAGAAACATGCACAATTGATGATTTAAGAGGAAATTAATGAAAACACACTCACACGAAATAGAACATCAAGTAACTGTGGGACAATTTTAAAAGGTGTTAAATAAGCGAAATTGGAATACAGAAGGAAAAGAAAGAACAAATTCAAGGACATATTTGAAGTAATAATGATCAAGAACTTTCCAAAAGTAATGATACCAAACTGTATATATCCAGAAAACTCAGAAAATAAGATGGTCTCAAAAACAAACAAACAAATCACAAACCACCCCATGTAGTGATGTTACTTAAACTCCAGAAAATCAAAGAAAAAAAAAATGTCCTACCTATAGAGATACCAGAATAAAAATTATAGCAGACTTCTCATCAGAAACAAAGTGAAAAAAAGGAAGGCAAAATTAAATATTTGAAATGGTGGAAAAGGAGACCAGAGGAAATAAACTAGAATTCTATATGCAGCAAAATTACCAATCAAAAGGGGGGGGGGGGAGAACGACTTTCTCAGACAAATGAAAAGTGATAGAATTCACTGTAAGCAGAACTTCCCTTCAAAACAAAACTTTCTGCACAGAATGAAACTGATACAGGCTAGATATGTGAATCTAAAAAAAAAGAAAGAGTAAGCACTAGATAATAAAGGTAAAATAAAATATTTTAGACTTCTGGGGAAGATAGTGGAGTAGGAGGACCCTAAGCTCACCTTGTTCCATGGTTACAACTAAATAATACCCATATCAGTATAAATAACCCACAAAATAAGCCTAAACTAACAGAACAAACTCCACAACTAAATGTAGAGAATAAGCTACATTCAAGAGGGTAGTATTAGACAAAGTAGACTTTAAAACAAAGACTGTAACAAGAGACAAAGAGGACACTGTAAAATTATTAAGGGGACAATCCAAAAAGAAGTTATAACAATTGTAAATATTTATGCACCCAATAGGAGAGCACCAAATATTTAAGCAGTTAAAAGAAAACAAACAAACAGACATAAAAGAAGTAAGAGTAATACTAGGGAACTTTCAGACCATGCTTACATCAATGGACAAATCATCAAACAGAAAATTAACAAGGAAACAGTGGTTTTGAATGACATATAGGACCAGATAGATTTAAAGAATATATACAGAATATTCTATCCTAAAACAGTAGAACGCATTCTTTTCAAGTGCACATGGAGCATTCTCCAGATATATCTCATATTAGGCAACAAAACAAGTCTCAACAAAGACAAAAAGACTGAGGTCACTCCATACTGCATTTCTGATCACAACTCTATGAAACTAGAAATCAAACATAAGAAAAAAAATCTAAAGAGACCACAAGTGCATGAAAGCTAAATAACATGCTATTAAACAATTAATCCATTATCCAAGAAACCAAAGAAGAAATCAGAAAACACATGGAGACCAATGAAAATGAAAAGATGGTCCAAAATCTTTGGGATGCAGCAAAAGCTGTTCTAACAGGGAATTTTATAGCAATACAGAACTACCCCAAGAAACAATAAAAATATCAAATAAACAACCTACCTTTACCTAAAGAGACTAAAAAAAGAAGGAAAAAACCCAAAGCCAGTAGAAGGAAGGAAATAATAAAGATAGGAGCAGAAATAAACAAAATAAGAGCCCAAAATACAATAGGACAGATTGAAGAAACCAGGAGCTGGTTCTCAGAAAATATCAACAAAACTGATAAACTTTAAGCCAGAATCATAAAAAAAAAGAAAGAAGCCTTGAACAAACAAAACCAGAAATGAAAGAGGAGAAATAACCAACACTACAGAAATATAAAGGATTATAAGAACATTGCAAAAAATTGTACACCAACATATTGGACAACCTAGAAGAAATGAATGAATTCCTAGAAACATATAACCTATCAAAACTGAATCAGAAAGATATAGAAAATTTTAACACACATATTATCAGCAATGAAATTATATCAGTAACAAACAAACAAACAAAACTCTATGGTAGGAAGGCTTCAAAGGTGAATTCTACTGAACATTTAAAGAAAAGTTAATACCTTCCCTTCTCAAACTATTCCTAAATATAGAAGAGGAAGGAAAACTTCTAAATTCATTCTATGAAGCTTGTATTATCCTGATACCAAAACTATATAAAGACACTACAAAAAAGGAGAAATACAGGCTAATATCTCTGATAAACACAGATGCAAAAATGTTCAGCAAAATATTAGCAAGCCAACTGCAAAAATACATTAAAAATCATTCATCATGATCAAGTGGGAATTATTCACATAATGCAAAGTTGCTTCATATTCATGAATCAATTGATAAGATACATCACATAAATAATAGAGGGGCAAAAACTGTATGATCATTTGAATAGATGTATAGAAAGATTTTGACAAAGTACAGCATCCATTCATGATAAAATCCTCTGCAAGGTAGATCTAGAGGGAAATACCTCTACATAATAAAGTTCTTATATGAAAAACCCACAGGAAACATCATATTCAATGGTTAAAAACTGAGAGGTTCCCCTTAGATCAGGAACAAGATAAGGATGTCCATCCTCACCACTTTTATTCAACATATATTAGAAGTTGTAGCCACAGCAATTAGATAATAAAAATGAATATAAGGATTCAAATCTGTTAAGAAGTAAAACTTTCACTATTTGCAGATGACATGATGCCATATAGAGAAAACCCAAATGATTCCACTGAAGAAACTACTAGAACTGAAAAATGAATTCAGCAAAGTTGCAGGATACAAAATCAACATACAGAAATCCACTGCATTTCTATACACTAATAATGAAGCAATAGAAAGAGAAATTAAGAAAGGAATTCCATTTAGAATTGCACCAAAAAAACCCAAAATACCTAGGAATTTCATACTCAAGAAGGTGAAAGACCTACACTCTGAAAACTATTAAATACTGATGAAAGAAATTGAAGAAGACACAAACAAATGGAAAGATATTCCATACTCATGGATTAGAAAAACAAATATTGTTAAAATATCCAAACTACCCAAAGCAATGTAAACATTTAATATAATCCCTATCAAAATACCAACAGCATTTGCCACAGAACTAGAATAAATAATCCTTTTTTTTTTAAAGATTTTATTTATTTATTTGACAGAGAGAGATCACAAATTGGCAGAGAGACAGACAGAGAGAGAGATGAGGAGAAACAGGCTCCCTGCTGAGCAGAAAGCCCCATGCGGGACTCGATCCCAGGCCCCTGGGATCATGACCTGAGCCAAAGGCAGAGGCTCAACCCACTGAGCCACACAGGTGCCCCTAGAATAAATAATCCTACAGAAGACCCTAAATAGCCAAAACAATCTTGAAAAATAAATCAACAAGGGCAGCTGGTTGGCACAGTCAGTTAAGTGTCCAACTCTTGGTTTTGGCTCAGGTCATGCTCTCAGGGTCACGAGATCAAGCCCCATGTCAGGCTCCATACTCAGCACAGAGTCTACTTGGGATTCTCTCTCCCTCTCCTCTGCCCCCTGCCACCACTTTCTCTCTAATATGAAAAAGTAAATCTTTAAGAAAAGAAATGAACAAGGTTGTAGGTATCACAGTACAAGATTTCATGTTACCCTACAAAACTATAGTACTCAAAAGAGTGCCAGCACAGGGGTGCCTGGGTGGCTCAGTCGGTTAATGGCTGCCTTCGGACCAGGTCATGATCTCAGAGCCCTGGGATTGAGATCCATGCAGGACTCCCTTTTCAGCATAGAGTCTGCTTCTCCCTCTCCCTTTGCCCCTCTCCCTACTCATTCATTCTCTCTCTCTCTCGTTCTATTTCAAATGAATAAATTTTTTAAAAAACCCTTTAAGAAAAGGGCCCTGGCACAAAAAAAAGACACAGATCAATAGAACAGGATAGAAATCCCAGAAAAAAGCCCATATGGTCAATTGATCTTTGACAAAAAAGGCAAGTATATATAATAGGAAGAAGACAATCTCCAATAAATGGTGTTGGGAAAACTAGGCAGACACATGCAAGAGAATAAAACTGGACCACTTTCTTACACCACAGACAAAAATAAACTCAAAATGAGTTAAATATCTGAACGTGAGACCTAAGACCATAAAAATCCTTGAAGAGAGCACAGGCAGTAAGTTCTCTCACATTAGCTATAGCAACACCTTTTAGATATATCTCCTGAGACAAGAGAAATAAAGTTAAAATAAACTACTGGGACTACATCAAAATAAAAACTTATGAATGAAGAATGAAGAAAAGAATCAACAAAACTAACAGACAAGCTACTGAATGGGGAGTTACTCACAAGTGACATATCTGATAAAGAGTTAGTATCCGAAATATAAAAAGAACTTCTAAAACTCAACACCCCCAAAACAAATAACCCAATTAAAAAATGGCCTGAAGACATCAACAAACATTTCTCAAAAGATCTATGGATGGCCAACACATCAAAAGATGCTCAACATCACTCATCATCAGGGAAATACAAATCAAAACTACAATGAGATATTACCTCACATTAATCATAATGTCTAAAATTAACAACACAAGAAACAACAGGTATTGGTGAGGATGTGGAGAAAGGGGACCCCTCTTGTACTGTTGGCAGGAATGCAGACTGCTGCAGGCACTGTTGCATTTGCCCCCAAAATACCAAAACATGAATTCAAAAAGATATATGCACCCCTATGTATATTGCAGCATTATTTACAATACCCAATTACAGAAGCAGCCCAAGTATCTATGATAGATGAATGGATAAAGAGCAGATGGCATGTATATATATATATATATATGTGTGTGTGTGTGTGTATGTACACTCACACACACACGCACACACACACACACAATAGAATATTATTCAGCCATAAAAAGAATGAAATTCTGCCATTTGCAACAATATGAATGGAGCTACAGAATATAATTCTAAGCTAAATATGTCAGAAGAAGCAAATACCATATGATTCATAGGTGAAATTTAAGAAAGAAAATAAATGAGAAAAGCGATTAAAAAGAGAAACACAAACAAAGAAATAGACTCTACTCTACTACAGAGAACAAACTGAAAGTTATCAAAGGGGAGGTGGCTGGGAGGATTGGGAAAACAGGTGATGAGGACTAAGGAGGGCCCTTATGATGAACACTGAGCAACGTACATAATCCTTGAATCACTATATTGTATACAAGAAACTAATATAACATGTATGTTAAGTACACTGGAATAAAAATAAAACCCCCCAAATAAAAAAAATTATAAAGCTTGATAAATAATTAATAACATATTTTATTTTTTAAGATTATGAATAACAAAAAATCACTGTTGGTTTAAACTAATGTAGTATTTTCATAGATATAGTATATATATCTCATATATCTGTAAGTATATGTATATACATTATGTATAATTTATTTTTATTTTATATGCTATTCAAAATACATATTACAGAAAGAGAGAGAAGGGAAAAAGAACACAATTAATAAAGTGTACTGAAGTAGAACTTCATTTCTTTAGTTTAATATTGCACGATTATAGCATATGGATGATTATGTCTTTCCTAGGACAGAGTTTATGGTCATTTCCTTCCCAAACTGCTAAGTTCGTCCATGTACACTTCACCTTTTCACTGTACCACTTGTATATCAAGGTGCCAATTACTATTTTGAAGATTTGGCTAGAAATTCCTTTAAATAAAATTATAACATATGCATTTTCTCAGAATCATCAGCATACCTAGGTCAGATATCTCTTTTTTAGCCCCCTCCTAAATACTTTAATCCTATTTTGCATACTACAGAATTTAACTTAGAATATAAAATAACTACCCAAGAAGATTTTTTAATATAATTGAGAGTCCAAATGACTTTGGTCACATTCTTATATCATGTCATTTGGAATTATCCTTTAGTGTCCTTATATCTGGGCACGACCTAACCATGCCTCTGAAAGATTGATTTAATTTGTCCTCCTGCCCATATCATTTGAGTGGTAACAATGTGGTGATCAATAGTGAAGTCTACATCTATAGTTTTCAATAATTTGTATGCTGCCACTTCCTAAATGTGCCATTACCAGTAAATGAACATTTTTTTTTAACAACTTATATCAGCTCAAAAGTACCTCAGCCCAGAGTTCCTGAACTTCAGCTCATTTTACATGGAAGGCCGTATTCTGTATGAACCTAGAATGCTGCAGCTTGGTAGTGGCATAAGATACAAGACTCCTAGGTCAAAGACAATGGGATTTATTTTTCACAGTAGCTCACAGCATGAGTTTCATGTTCACACTAACTCCCCTTGTGCCCTAAGTCTTATAGAGGCAACAAGGAGGTGCCAGTTCTTCTATAGTAGGATGTGGCACCTATTATAAGATCATAAGCCATTTGATCAAATCCATATTCTGTTAGACATATTTTCATAATCTTTTTCTATACAGTATCTTTGATAAGAAAATCACCATCATTCATATTATAACTCAACTCAATAACCAGATTATCTGTTTTGCTAAAAGAGGAGTTTCTCATATTTTCCACCCAGACTCTCACTGCCATAAGTGAAATGTATAGAAACCTCACAGTAAAGTTCCTATCACTCTATACAAAGTTTTATGCTAAAGATTCTCCATTAAATCAGCACTTCAATAATGCAATCAACTGTTCTCTATTTTTATAAGAGACTTTTCTTAATATATCATTACCACTCTCTTTATGTGTAATAGGACATTGTAAAGCCATGAGTTTAGTGCTCAATAAAAGCAATTTGCACAACTGATTCTAAGATGTAGGGTCTCCCAATGAGGGCCACAAGCTGGGTGTGTGTATGTATGATCCACTCATTTAAAGAGATCAAAGGGGAAGAAAAAAACCAAAAAATCAGACAACAGCAGGAAAAAGAACAACAAGATAGTGTCTCCACAGACCCAACTAGTATCTGCTTCCACACAATACATTTTTAAGTTAATCTGTATAAATTGCCTATTTCTGTGAATCTCCTGTGGCTTTCTGAATTACTTTTTATACAAAGTTTCAACTCAGTAAGAATATGTGAGGTCATGCTAACTGATGCTGTGATTTCAGATATAGACTTCTGTGGGCCTTGACTGTTGCCCACTCCTTGAGGAGAGGCTAAGTTACTTTCCCTGCATTTAGGGAATTACAATACCAAGAATGGTTCAGATGGGATAGTGTGAACTAGAACAGAGACAAGTTGAACTGCCATGAGTAGATTCCAGACTTAGGTTAGATGTTGCTTAAATTTCTAAGAAAACTTAGACTACTCAGGAGAGAATCTTTTTTTTTTTTCCTTTCCTGAATAGAATCTATTTTAATAATGTTGGTATTTACAATTTCTCATTGCAGATTAATCAACTAGGATAAATTTTTTTTAAAGATTTTATTTATTTATTTGAGAAAGAGACAGTGGGAGAGAACATGAGTGAGGAGAAGGTCAGAGAGAGAAGCAGACTCCCCGTGGAGCTGGGAGCCCGATGCGGGACTCGATCCCGGGACTCCAGGACCATGACCTGAGCCGAAGGCAGTCGTTCAACCAACTGAGCCACCCAGGCGTCCCTAAATTTTTAACTATGTAGAAATGCAAATGAATGTTAGAATCCAAAAAGAGAGGAAAATGGCACTAACTGTATACCTCGAGATTCTGGAAAAGACAAACCTAAAGGTAATGCAAGGTAAAATGTGAAAATGCTAAAAAGGTGAGGTTAAAAACCATGATGTCAATAAAAGGTTTGAGGACTCTGGAAAACTAAGACAAGAAGATAAGAGTGAATAAAGTCTGGAAAATACCTCAAAAGTAAATTTCAGAAGAATTTTTTAGGCAGTAAAAATAGTCTGCGTGATAGTATAATGGTGGTACCTGTCATTCTATATTTCTCCAAATCTATTTGATGTATAACACCAAGAGAGAACTCTAATATAAGCTAGGGACTTTGGGTGACTATGATGTGTCAATGTAGGTTCATCAACTATAACTAATGTACTACTCTGGTGGGGGATGCTGATAATGGGTTAGGCAATGCACATGAGGGGAGAGGGTATACAGAAAATCTCTGTACCTTTCTTTTAAATTTTCTATGAAACTAAAACTACACTGAAAAAAATCAAATCTTTAAAAAAATGGCTAGGGTTTTAGAAATTATAAAACTATTCATTTTTCCAGAGGGATAGACATCCTCATGCAAATTACTTTGTCTCCCATGGACCTGGAAACCACTGTTTTACTGGTTAAGTAGTAAAAGAATTGGGGGTATGGACATAGATTACACCACTTAATGGCAGGAGTCAAAGTAACAGGAATAACAGAATTTATGGCCATATTAAAACTGTGGCAGAAAATACATGTTGGTCTTCTTTGAATCATCTTCAATATTTTATTTTAGAATTAAGAGGATTTATAGAAAGAGATTCAGTTAGGAAGCAGGAAACCAGTTATGAATTTATTGTTATAGCCCAGGCATAGTAGTGATAATGACAGTGAGGATGGCAAGTGAGGCTGGTAAGTGGCAATCACATGGATATTGAGGAGGAACATCCACAGATTTTGGTAATTTATTGTACAATACAGGGGGTGTAATTGAGAGATCAAAATCTGAGTAAAGTGGAATGAATGTGGAGTCTTTCATCACAATGCAAAATGAGACACCATTTGGGGGAATAAGAAAGCTAGATAATGAGTCAGTAATGCCTATGTTTAGTGTTAAATGGCTTTGATAAATCTAGATGAAAAATGTCTAGTGGAAAACTGAAAAAAAATAGAACTTAATAATTACACATTTACATTCAGGAGTCATCAGTGTTTAGGTTATAAGTAAATTTGTGTTAAGATTTCTCTTGATGAAGATGTATCATATATCATGAAAAAATAAGACTGTGACTTAGAAACCAAAAATTACTACTTTTTAAAAGTATGACCAAAAAATAAACAACAACAAAAAATCCACTGATGGAAACAGAAGAAATAAAGCAAAATAGGAAGGGAATGCTCTAGCAGTCAAGACAGGAGAGATTTAGAGAGGCAACTGACTGTTTATGCTGATATTTTTGTATTGTACAGTTTAAGGTACTTTGGCTAGCACCCTTAGATTTTAAAACTAGGCTCTTAAAAGTTGCAAATAAAAGGACTAAATATCAACAAGTAGTATAAGAAATGAATTTTATCGTTCTACATTTTTCTACAAGATTCATCTTTTCTGCCTTTTAATTTGTGGCCCACAGCATGATAACTTCTCTGCTTAAAACTCTGTGCTTTTGTGTAGCAGAAAATAATTTGATTCCCAATAATAGAAACAATTTCAAATATACCGTTATCCTCAAAGCCTCAGTCTTCACTCCTGCCTAAGGTTCATCTTCCAAGACCAGATTTCCCATATGAGTACCAACTTAATTATCAACAGGGACAATTGTTATCTCAGAGTAACTTCAGGAATAAGCCTACTCAAAACAGCATTGTCTTAACCTGTAGTTGGAGCACTTTGCTTCATCAGAATCTCTAATCATGGAAGGGGGGAGGAGTCAAGATGGCAGAGAAGTAGCAGGCTGAGACTACTTCAGCTAGCCGGAGATCAGCTAGATAGCTTATCTAAAGATTGCAAACACCTGAAAATCCATCGGCAGATCGAAGAGAAGAACAGCAATTCTAAAAACAGAAAAACAACCACTTTCTGAAAGGTAGGACCGGCGGAGAAGTGAATCCAAAGCGACCAGAAGCTAGACCCCGGGGGGAGGGGCCAGCTCCCGGCAAGCAGCGGAGCAACGGCGCACAAAATCAGGACTTTTAAAAGTCTGTTCCGCTGAGGAACATCGCTCCAGAGGCTAAACCGAGCGAAGCCCACGCGGGGTCAGCGTGGCCTCAGGTCCCGCAGGGTCACAGAAGGATCGGGGGTGTCTGAGTGTCGCAGAGCTTGCGGGTATTGGAACGGGAAAGCCGGCTACAGAGACAGAGCCGACAGTAAGCTCACAGCTCGGGGTTACCTTGAACAGGTCGCAGGCTGGTGAGCTCGGAGCGCGGCCAGAGGTCAGGCAGACGGGAGTAACTGAGCGCTGTTCTCTGAGGGCGCACTGAGGAGAGCGGCCCTGGGCTCTCGGCTCCTCCGGGCCAGAGACCAGGAGGCCGCCATTTGTATTCCCGTCCTCCGGAACTCTACGGAAAGCGCTCAGGGAACAAAAGCTCCTGAAAGCAAACCCGAGCAGATTACTCATCCCGGCCCCGGGTAAGGGCGGTGTAATTCCGCCTGGGGCAAAGACACTTGAGAATCATTACAACAGGCCCCTCCCCCAGAAGATCAACAAGAAATCCAGCCTAGACCAAGTTCACCTACCAAGGAGTGCGGTTTCAATACCAAGGAGAGCAGCAGAATTCCCGAGGAGGAGAAAGCCAAGCACGGAACTCATGGCTTTTTCCCTGTGATTTTTTTTAGTCTTGCAGTTAATTTCATTTTTTCTTTTTCATTTTTTTTTTCTCGCCTTCGGGTAAATTTTTTTTATTTTAACTGTTACCTTTTTCATTTTTAACAATTTTTTACTAGTTTATCTAATATATATATATTTTCTTTTTTACATTTTTCTTAGGTGTTTTTTTTTAAAAAATTCTTTTCTTTTCTTTTCTTTTTTTCTGTTTTCTTTTTTTTTTCTTTCTTCCTTTTTGAACCTCTTTTTATCCCCTTTCTCCCCCCTCACAATTTTGGATCTCTTCTAATTTGGTTAAAGCATATTTTCCTGGGGTTGTTGCCACCTTTTTCGTATTTTACTTGCCCCTTCACATACTCTTATCTGGACAAATTGACAAGACGGAAAAATTCAACACAAAAAAAAGAACAAGAGGCAGTACCGAAGGCTAGGGACCAAATCAATACAGACATTGGTAATATGTCAGATCTAGAGTTCAGAATGACAATTCTCAAGGTTCTAGCCGGGCTCGAAAAAGGCATGGAAGATATTAGAGAAACACTCTCGAGAGATATAAAAGCCCTTTCTGGAGAAATAAAAGAACTAAAATCTAACCAAGTTGAAATCAAAAAAGCTATTAATGAGGTGCAATCAAAAATGGAGGCTCTCACTGCTAGGATAAATGAGGCAGAAGAAAGAATTAGTGATATAGATGACCAAATGACAGAGAATAAAGAAGCTGAGCAAAAGAGGGACAAACAGCTACTGGACCACGAGGGGAGAATTCGAGAGATAAGTGACACCATAAGATGAAACAACATTAGAATAATTGGGATTCCAGAAGAAGAAGAAAGAGAGAGGGGAGCAGAAGGTATACTGGAGAGAATTATTGGGGAGAATTTTCCCAATATGGCAAAGGGAACGAGCATCAAATTCAGGAGGTTCAGAGAACACCCCTCAAAATCAATAAGAATAGGCCCACACCCTGTCACCTAATAGTAAAATTTACAAGTCTCAGTGACAAAGAGAAAGTCCTGAAAGCAGCCCGGGAAAAGAAGTCTGTAACATACAATGGTAAAAATATTAGATTGGCAGCTGACCTATCCACAGAGACCTGGCATGATATTTTCAGAGCACTAAACGAGAAAAACATGCAGCCAAGAATACTATATCCAGCTAGGGTATCATTGAAAATAGAAGGAGAGATTAAAAGCTTCCAGGACAAAAAAAACTGAAAGAATTTGCAAATACCAAACCAGCTCTACAGGAAATATTGAAAGGGGTCCTCTAAGCAAAGAGAGAGCCTACAATTGTTAGATCAGAAAGGAACAGAGACCATATACAGTAACAGTCACCTTACAGGCAATACAATGGCACTAAATTCATATCTCTCAATAGTTACCCTGAATGTTAATGGGCTAAATGCCCCTGTCAAAAGACACAGGGTATCAGAAAGGATAAAAAAACAAAACCCATCTATATGTTGCCTCCAAGAAACTCATTTTAAGCCCGAAGACGCCTCCAGATTTAAAGTGAGGGGGTGGAAAACAATTTACCATGCTAATGGACATCAGAAGAAAGCAGGAGTGGCAATCCTTATATCAGATCAATTAGATTTTAAGCCAAAGACTATAATAAGAGATGAGGAAGGACACTATATCATACTCAAAGGGTCTGTCCAACAAGAAGATTTAACAATTTTAAATATCTATGCCCCCAACGTGGGAGCAGCCAACTATATAAACCAATTAATAACAAAATCAAAGAAATACATCAACAATAATACAATAATAGTAGGGGACTTTAACACTCCCCTCACTGAAATGGACAGATCATCCAAGCAAAAGATCAGCAAGGAAATAAAGGCCTTAAACGACACACTGGACCAGATGGACATCACAGATATATTCAGAATATTTCAACCCAAAGCAAAAGAATACACATTCTTCTCTAGTGCACCTGGAATATTCTCCAGAATAGATCACATCCTCGGTCCTAAATCAGGACTCAACCGGTATCAAAAGATTGGGATCATTCCCTGCATATTTTCAGACCACAATGCTCTAAAGCTAGAACTCAATCACAAGAGGAAGGTTGGAAAGAACCAAAATACATGGAGACTAAACAGCATCCTTCTAAAGAATGAATGGGTCAACCGGGAAATTAAAGAGGAATTGAAAAAAATCATGGAAACAAATGATAATGAAAACACAATGGTTCAAAATCTGTGGGACACAGCAATGGCAGTCCTGAGAGGAAAATATATAGCGGTACAAGCCTTTCTCAAGAAACAAGAAAGGTCTCAGGTACACAACCTAACCCTACACCTAAAGGAGCTGGAGAAAGAACAAGAAAGAAACCCTAAGCCCAGCAGGAGAAGAGAAATCATAAAGATCAGAGCAGAAATCAATGAAATAGAAACCAAAAAAACAATAGAACAAATCAACGAAACTAGGAGCTGGTTCTTTGAAAGAATTAATAAAATTGATAAACCCCTGGCCCGACTTATCAAAAAGAAAAGAGAAAGGACCCAAATAAATAAAATCATGAATGAAAGAGGAGAGATCACAACTAACACCAAAGAAATACAAACTATTATAAGAACATACTATGAGCAACTCTACGCCAATAAATTTGACAATCTGGAAGAAATGGATGCATTCCTAGAAACATATAAACTACCACAACTGAACCAGGAAGAAATAGAAAGCCTGAACAGACCTATAACCAGTTAGGAGATTGAAACAGTCATTAAAAATCTCCAAACAAACAAAAGCCCAGAGCCAGACGGCTTCCCGGGGGAATTCTACCAAACGTTTAAAGAAGAACTAATTCCTATACTCCTGAAACTGTTCCAAAAAATAGAAATGGACAGAAAACTTCCAAACTCATTTTATGAGGCCAGCATCACCTTGATCCCAAAACCAGACAAGGATCCCACCAAAAAAGAGAGCTATAGACCAATATCCTTGATAAACACAGATGCGAAAATACTCACCAAAATCCTAGCCAATAGGATTCAACAGTACATTAAAAGGATTATTCACCACGACCAAGTGGGATTTATTCCAGGGCTGCAAGGTTGGTTCAACATCCCCAAATCAGTCAATGTGATACAACACATCAATAAAAGAAAGAACAAGAACCATATGATACTCTCAATAGATGTTGATAAAGCATTTGACAAAGTACAGCATCCCTTCCTGATCAAAACTCTTCAAAGTGTAGGGATAGAGGGCACATACCTCAATATCATCAAAGCCATCTATGAAAAACCCACCGCAAATATCATTCTCAATGGAGAAAAACTGAAAGCTTTTCCGCTAAGGTCAGGAACACGGCAGGGATGTCCATTATCACCACTGCTATTCAACACAGTACTAGAGGTCCTAGCCTCAGCAATCAGACAACAAAAGGAAATTAAAGGCATCCAAATTGGCAAAGAAGAAGTCAAATTATCACTCTTTGCAGATGATATGATACTATATGTGGAAAACCCAAAAGACTCCACTCCAAAACTGCTAGAACTTATACAGGAATTCAGTAAAGTGTCAGGATATAAAATCAATGCACAGAAATTAGTTGCATTTCTCTACACCAACAGCAAGACAGAAGAAAGAGAAATTAAGGAGTCAATCCCATTTACAATTGCATCCAAAACCATAAGATACCTAGGAATAAACCTAACCAAAGAGACACAGAATCTATACTCAGAAAACTATAAAGTACTCATGAAAGAAATTGAGGAAGACACAAAGAAATGGAAAAATGTTCCATGCTCCTGGATTGGAAGAATAAATATTGTGAAAATGTCTATGCTACCTAAAGCAATCTACATATTTAATGCAATTCCTATCAAAGTACCATCCATCTTTTTCAAAGAAATGGAACAAATAATGCTAAAATTTATATGGTACCAGAAAAGACCTCGAATAGCCAAAGGGATATTGAAAAAGAAAGCCAACATTGGTGGCATCACAATTCCGGACTTCAAGCTCTATTACAAAGCTGTCATCATCAGACAGCATGGTACTGGCACAAAAACAGACACATAGATCAATGGAACAGAATAGAGAGCCCAGAAATAGACCCTCAACTCTGTGCTCAACAAATCTTCGACAAAGCAGGAAAGAATGTCCAATGGAAAAAAGACAGCCTCTTCAATAAATGGTGCTGGGAAAATTGGACAGCCACATACAGAAAAATGAAACTGGACCATTTCCTTAAACCACACACAAAAATAGACTCAAAAAGTATGAAGGACCTCAATGTGGGAAAGGAATCCATCAAAATCCTTGAGGAGAACACAGGCAGCAACCTTTTTGACCTCTGCCGCAGCAACATCTTCCTAGGAACAACGCCAAAGGAAAGGGAAGCAAGGGCAAAAATGAACTATTGGGATTTCATCAAGATCAAAAGCTTTTGCACAGCAAAGGAAACAGTGAACAAAATCAAAAGACAACTGACAGAATGGGAGAAGATATTTGCAAATGACATATCAGATAAAGGACTAGTGTCCAGAATCTATAAAGAACTTAGCAAACTCAACATCCAAAGAACAAATAATCCAATCAAGAAATGGGCAGAGGACATGAACAGACATTTCTGCAAAGAAGACATCCAGATGGCCAACAGACACATGAAAAATTGCTCCATATCACTCGGCATCAGGGAAATACAAATCAAAACCTCAATGAGATATCACCTCACACCAGTCAGAATGGCTAAAATCAACAAGTCAGGAAATGACAGATGCTGGCGAGGATGCAGAGAAAGGGGAACCCTCCTACACTGTTGGTGGGAATGCAAGCTGGTGCAGCCACTCTGGAAAACAGCATGGAGGTTCCTCAAAATGTTGAAAATAGAACTGCCCTATGACCCAGCAATTGCACTATTGGGTATTTACCCTAAAGATACAAACGTAGTGATCCGAAGGGGCACGTGCACCCGAATGTTTATAGCAGCAATGTCCACAATAGCCAAACTATGGAAAGAACCTAGATGTCCATCAACAGATGAATGGATCAAGAAGATGTGGTATATATACACAATGGAATACTATGCAGCCATCAAAAGAAATGAAATCTTGCCATTTGCGACAACATGGATGGAACTAGAGCGTATCATGCTTAGCGAAATAAGTCAAGCAGAGAAAGACAACTATCATATGATCTCCCTGATATGAGGAAGTGGTGATGCAACATGGGGGCTTTAGTGGGTAGGAGAAGAATCAATGAAACAAGATGGTTTTGGGAGGGAGACAAATCATAAGTGACTCTTAATCTCACAAAACAAACTGAGGGTTGCTGGGGGGAGGGGGTTTGGGAGAAGGGGGTGGGATTATGGACATTGGGGAGGGTATGTGCTTTGGTGAGTGCTGTGAAGTGTGTAAACCTGGTGATTCACAGACCTATACCCCTGGGGTAAGAAATATATGTTTATAAAAAATAAAAAATTAATAAAAGAAAGTGAAACATCAAAAAAAAAAAAGAATCTCTAATCATAAAAAGTATTCTATAAATATCTGTGTGTTTGTAACATCAAATTAAATATGGTATGACTGACACAATACCTTTAAAAATTAATATAATTATATAATATGAAATAAAATGTTTTATAATAAAAATATACTTTATCAAATAAACATCCACCTTGAATTCATTAGAAAACATAATGCAATAGGCAGTTGCATGCCCCTCAGCCCAGAATCACCACAAATGTAATAACTACAAATGCAGACTTGTTCCTATGTTTTGTATAACTTATATTGTATCATTATGGGTGTTATGTTTGATGACACATTTTTATGAAATGGTAAACAGCTCTTAGAAGTCCTGAACAAAATCAAATATCATCACCCTTAATGTACCTAATTATTATAGCCTTTGAAAATTCAAAGAATTTTCCTAATGTATCCTAATTTAGCTTAAAACCATGAAAAAATATTTATGTTTATATGTAGAAAAAAGTTATGTTCTAGGTTCATATTTGAGAAGAGTTTTTCACATACATGAATGTCATTTACTTTAGTTTGTAACAAGTGAATGATGTACAAAATTATCCTGTGCTCTACAATAATCCAAACACCTTTCAACTTACTGCCAATAGTACTCCTCAATCACTATAATGACAAAATGGCCTTCTAGATTCCCAAAACGCTCTTTAGAGAGTTTTACACTATCATGGAAAACCCATGCCTTAGAGCTTCAATCTGTCAGAAAACATACTAGGTCCATTATCACTAGAAACTTGGCCTTAATTCAGTCTCTATATAATGGCTGTGTTACAATACAGCTAAATGAGTCTAATATTCATTCAACAAATAAAAACAGTAAATGAAGAAAAGGTCTCTTTATTAAAAGCATGGATGATATTACCAACAATGCACTTGAGTGAAGAAAGGGAGAAAAAAATAAGATCTCAGCAGGAGAAATCATATTTTAAAAGGCTAAGTAATCTAAGCCTGAGTGTTTATAACTCATGCGTATTGCTTAGGTGCTGAAAAGAAACTATTTAACATTTTAAATATCTATCTATCTATCTATCTATTTATTTATTTATTTGACACAGAGAAAAATCACAAGTAGGCAGAAGTAGGCAGAGGCAGGCAGATAGAGAGAGAGAAGCAGGCTCCCTGCTGAGCAGAGAGCCGGATGCGGGACTGGATCCCAGGACCCTGGGATCATGACCAGAGCTGAAGGCAGAGGCTTAACCCACTGAGCCACCCAGGTGTCCCTGCATTTTCTTTTTCTTTCTTTTTTTTTTTTTTTAAGAGTTTATTTTTTGTCAGAGAGAGGGAGAGAGAGCATGCAATAGAACGGGGAGTAGCAGACAAAGGGAGAAACAGGCTCACAGCTGAGTAAGGAGACTGAAGTGGGACTCCATCCCAGGACCCCAGGACACCCTACACTGAAGGCAGATGTTTAACTACCTGAGGCACCCAGGCATTCCACCATTTTCAAATCTACTGGGTGAGGCAATGCTAATGCAATTAAGCAATTTAAAATAATAATGTAAACTTTCCTGGAAAATATATATTTAACACAAATTTAAACTTCATTTTTAAAATGTATTTTTCCATAAAACTATAAACTGCCAACTTCCAATTTTCCCCTTCTACCTAACTTTGTCTTTAATTTCTTTCTTCTATGCTTTGATTTGGCTAAAATTCTCCATAACATATGTTTTGTCTCTTTCTGGTCCTTAAAAATAATAATAATAATAATAAGCTTCATCAATGCATTATTTATTTAAGCTTTAAGAAACAAATAGAATTTGCCAAATTTGTTTAAAACTGTACTTTTCACTTTTTAGAGTTATTAACAAGCTTGTCTAATTTATTAACATTTGAAAAACTAATGAGCAGATTTTCAGTTGCTCTGCTTATGTTATTATTTAGTATAGAACTCCAAGAATAGATTAATCTTCAGCATTTATTCTTCTGTAACTTGGTTGTTTAAGGATAAATCATTAGTAATTCTCCTAAGTTCACCCTTAGTTCAGTTGTTCACCACTGCAAACTGAAAATGAGAAAAAGTTTCTCAGATAAATAATCTCAGTGTAATTACCACTAAATGGTAAGCTTTCTACTTACACTATTGGGTCTACTCTGGTAGAGAGCTGTTTTAAAAGTTAAAGAAATAGATACAAAACAAAACAAAAAACCCACCATGTATTCATTGCTTATCTGCTATTAGGGATAATGATAAATTTATTCATTTATTCTCTGTAACAACCTTATGATCTAAGCATTTCTATTATCTCCTTAAGTAATACATAAAACCAGAAGTCAAACACAGAATATCTGAATCCTGAATCCAAAGTACTTCAAAGCATGTTTCTCCAGAAACTACTGAAAACTTTTTAGGTTCTTCAAATCTTCTCTTTTCTTATATTTCAAAGTTTTGTTGGCTTGGAAAATAAAATAAAGAAAAAAAAAAGGTAAATCAGTAAGTACCTAATGTGTTCCAAGTTTCTAAAATAGCTATTCATACCAAAGGGAATACAGTCAATTCTACTGTATGGTGACAGATGGTAGCTACAATTGTGGTGAGCAAAGCATAACATAGAGAAGTTGAATCACTATGTTGTACACCTGAAACTAATGTGACATTGTGTGTCAACTGTACACAAAAAATAAAATAGTATTTATTTTGGTATTCCTTGTTCTTTTCTGGGAACCATGTATTCATTAACTATTTTACGTCTGATTTGTGCTTGTCTAGTTCTTTAGTATTTAACAACAGCTTTTTCATGATGCTTAGGGTCTAAAAAATGTTGACAAATGAGTTCTTATAATTTACTGCTAGAAATGTTGCAAAAAGATAAATGCAATATATTATGGAAGCCCAGAATGCAGGACCTAACAAGACCTAAAGGTCAGAAGAAATGTCCAGGAGGAAAGCAAGTTTAGATTTCCACTTAATGGATGGGCTGGATTATCAAGAAAGATGTAAAGTATTGTGTTACTCCGACAACTAAGCAATCCAATGGGCATCTCCATGAACATGCAGACAATTTTCCATGCATACTTGAAATTAGAGATGCCTATGAGATCCTGTTCTGGCCAAAGATCAATTAGATGGGATTAGACTTTGCATGCTGGGGAGGAGGGCCTGTTTTAAAAAAAATTTTCCCTTTTAGTTAGAAGAAAAGCTTCATATGAAAAAAATATTTTATATACATTTTTACAGTGAATAGTATATTTCTTTTTCTTTCTCTTTTTTTGGAAAAGCCTTCTGAAAATGTTTTAATCCACTTTTTTACTCCTGAACGTAGAAATGGTCTCTAAATGGATATAGCATAATACAATTTACACACAAAGGAAACTGGAAATTGAGAAAATGCTAATCATATTCTCCTTTAAATTAATTATATATTAAACAATTGGTGAGTGTTGATGGAGTTATGTATAATCTAGGGAGAGGCTGCAAATCCAAGCATCTGTGCCTCTCCATAAAATAAAGAGCAATGAGAGGGTGGGTGTCTATGTGTTGTAAATTCCTATGAAAACAGTAATTCTTTGGGATAGAAAATTAGAAATTCAAATAAATTCCATTTTAGTACAAAATAAAGTAACTCCCAAGCAACATGCCATAATAATAAGAGAAAAGCAATGAAATTAAACTCATTAGATAAATGGAAAAAGCAGGAAGATTAGATAAATGGAAAAGGGATAAAGAGTAAAAAGACATCTGTTATTTGCAAGTTGTGTAAAATGTGACTATTTGTTTATATCCCAATATTATTTTCCCATTCTTATATCTGAAGATGTGAATTATTCAAAGGATACTGCTTTCAGTAACATACAGATGTTCACTATGTTGTACACCTGAAACTAATGTGACAGATGTTCACATAGGAATTTAATCACTGTATAGACTTCTTACAACAGTTCCTTGTATCTGATTTAAGATTAGACAAATTATGATAGCCCTTTATTATGTTTTATGAGTTCTGAAAATTTGCTAACCCCGTAAAAAATCTTAATTGAATATAATACACCTCCATTTTAAAGCTTCTACAACTTTCTATACCCAATATTACAGAATCACCATACAATACTTGAACTATGTTATTATAGCTGTATGTTAACATAGTTCTAAGAATCTATCCAGGTGAATGGATTTTGAACATGAAACATTACATAATGATGAAGAACATATATTGCCAGTTTATTTCTGTTTTTCAAAACGGTTTTGTATCTAAACAGATACACATGTTTTAGACACAATGAACACATTTTGGTAACCACCATGTATGTGGAAAAAGTATTAATTAGTTTCCATTTACTCTTGTATTTAGTGAGCCATTACTGTCCATGGGCTCAATGATTCATTTAATCATGAGAGTTCAACACTAAATTAAATGGAATATATTGAACTACACATCTAACTTACTTATTTTGAGTGTTCCCATTTGAGGAGTGCCTGGATGTCTCAGTCAGTTTAGCATCTGGCTCTTGATTGTGGCTCAGGTCATGATCTCAGGGTTCTGGAATGGAGCCCTGTGTAGAGCTCCATGCTCATGGGGAGTCTGCGAAAGGATTCTTTCTCTCCCTCTCCCTCTGCCTGACCCCTGCCTGTGCTCGATAGCTCTCTAAAACAAATAAATAATCTTTTTTTAAAAAGTTCCTATCTGAGATGTTGTTAACTAACAATTTTGTGATATAAATTGTGCAATTTATACATACTTTAAATCATCAACTGTATATAACTTGAGCTTTCATATGTTATCTGTCAGTATCTCAATAAAGCCAAGAAAAATATAAAAACAAAAAGCAATTTTCATGAGGGCAGTGTCTATACGTAATAAAACTTTTAAAGCTTATATCAATACTACAGAACTTCAAATGCCCTTTTAAGAAAATAATTATAACGTGTCTTATTTTTAAATATATTTTCACACATTTTTTGTATAATCTACATTAAAATCAATATAAATATGTACTTAGAATCCAAATCAAACAATATTATCTGATAAAAATTCCACATCATTCCCTAACATTCCTCCCTATTACTTACTAGTAAAATGCCATAAAGAAAAAAATCAAGAATTGAAAAAAAAAAAATCTTGAGCAAGAAAAATTTCTACGACATAAAAGTTTTAAGTAAATTGAAAATGTTATATAACATTCATTAGCCCCTATTTATTCATAGTGCTCTAGTGAAGCACTCCATAGAAGGACACTCAAATTTTTATATTAATCAAAATTAAGATGGGAAAATTTAAATAAGAAATACCCAACAAAACCCTCTTATACATAAGTTATGTTTCTCTGTGATTATTTACTGCTTCAACATTTATCACTTGGGACAAAGAGAAAAAAACACAAAATATCAGAAAATAAGATATTTTTTTGTTTGGTAGAAGTGCATGTTTTTTTTCAGGCTTCCTTTTAACAGAAAAGTTAAATAAAATTCCAACAAATGGTCAAAACTAAATAGTTGAACTAGCCAAACACTTTTGTTTTATTCATCATTTTTCTCACTAGAGCTTAATTTAATTCTTCAACAGGCTTTAAAAATATAGTTCTTCTCCACTAAACTTTTAAACAAAGGTAGTAAGTTCCAATCACAGTTCCATCAAAAACCTGAGTTAATGTTTTTCTAGATTCAAATTAAATGCAAAGTCATCTGTTTTTCTAGTCGTTTGTACTTACTGTGGCTCAGGATAAGATTAAAATCAAGTTGGGGTGGGCACCTGGGTGTCTCAGTGGATTAAAGTCTCTGCCTTCGGCTCAGGTCATGATGCCAGGGTCCTGGGATCAAGCCCCACATCAGGCTCTCTGCTCAGCAGGGAGCCTGCTTCCCTTCCTCTCTCTCTGCCTGCTTCTCTGCCTACTTGTGATCTCTTTCTCTCAAATAAATAAATAAAAATCTTAAAAAAAAAAAATCAAGTTAGGGGCACCTGGGTAGCTCACTCAGTTGAGAATCAGATTCAGTTTTGGCTCAGGTCATGATCTCAGGGTCCCGAGATTGAGCCCTGCACTGGGCTCTGTGCTCAGCACAGAGACTGCTGCTTAGGAGTTTCTCCCTCAGCCCTGCCCCTCCCCTTCTTGTGCTTGCTCGCTCTCTCTCTCAAATAAATAAATATTTTATTAAAAAAATCTAGTTAGACAGCCTCTCAGAACTTCTACCTGTATCAGATACCATGTTACCTCCAGAGATAAGGATCTCTACTCAGTCAGAGAGACATTTTTCACAAAGGTAGACTGAAATACATTAAAATACAAACACACTGGTATACGATATTCCAAAGTCCTATGTTGTATATGAAATCTACAAAAATGTTTGCTTGGGGAAATTACCAAAAGGCCTATCAAACTGCCAGCTCAACCACAGAAAAACTGAAACACTTCCTGACAAAACATGGACCAGAAAGTGTTAAAATTGTCCCAGATCTAGCCATACTAAATAGACATCAATGTTTTCATTTAAATTCAGGTGTGAACCCTGATAAAATACAAAAGGGAATCCCCAGGAGATAAACATGAATGGCTGTTAGTCCTGCAGGGCGAGAGTGTAGCAGGTCACGTATAGCACGGATCCAGTGCAGAAAGCTGTTTTTCCTTCACGCAGGGAGACAGAGGAGCATCTGGGCCTATGTAAGGTGAGGACTGGAAAAGAGACCCCAGACAAAGTCCAGAACCTCCAAAGTCTAAAACACCAGTAAAAGAGTAATTCATAAGTCCAACCCCTTGGCCAAACAAAGGCAATGTCAAAATGTTACTAATTTTTCTTTTTTTGGTGGCTTTTGCAGGAGGAAATATATATGTGTGCAATAGGAGATAGACATTTGAAATCCAAGTGTTCACCATTCTTATGGTATACGAAGCCAAAAAATTAAATGTTGATATAAATATCACTCCTAGAAAGGACAATTAAGAAAAGCAAATCCTAAAGAAATCTGCCTCTGGGGTACGTTTTTGTCATGGGAAGATGGGAGGTATACTTAATTAACAATAAAATCATTGCAAGAAGGCAGATCATTGTAGGAATAATGGAGTGTGATAATTCATCAGCTACATATGCCAAAGTGAACACATGCTAGAAAAACGGAATGTTCTTAAACTGACAAAGCATAATTATCAAAATACAGAAAAAAGTCAACATATTTAATAGGAAGACATTAGAAGAATTTTCTTTAAAATCAAGAATGACATTATACTGGCTTTAATCATTGCTCAGATGTTAACAAATTGAAAAGTCATACATTACATGTGATATCACATATGTTAAATTTTTAAATATGAAGTTAGAATATGTAACATTGATATGTATGTATAAAACTAAGCATGGAATTGATATACTCCAAGTTCAGAAGAGTACTTACCTCTGAAGGGGGAGAATGAGAATGACATGGGGGGTAAGATTTAGCTGTATTTATTGATTTTTTTCTTTTTTAAAGAGATCTGATAGTGACATCAGGGGAAAATGTAACTGTCTGTTTACATCTTGGTGGCAGTCACCTGAGTGTTTGTTATATAATTTCTATAATTTCCTATACAATGGAGTAGTTTTGAACTGAAGTATTAACTAACCATATTGTGCTAATAATTTTTTAATATATGCATGTATCTGATCCCACCATACACCTTAAACTTATATATGTTATAGATCAATGATATTTCAACAAAGCTGGGTTAAATGCAAAAACAACTGTAATTTCTTTGGGGGGATTAAAATATTTTATTATTCAAATTCAATTAATTAACATATAGTGGATTATTAATTTCAGAGGTAGAATTAGTGCTTCATTGGTTGCTTATAACACGCAGTGCTCATTACATTAAGTGCCCTCCTTAATGCCCATCAACAAACTACCCAACCCCCCACCCACCTCCCTTCCAGCAACCCTCAGTTTATTTACTATAGTTAGGAGTCTCATATAGTTTCTCTCACTCTCTGATTTTGTCTTCTTTATTTTTGCCTCCCTTTCCCTATGATCCTTCATTTGGTTTCTTAAATTCCATGTATGAGTGAAATCGTTATAATTGTCTTTCTCTGATTGACTTATTTTGCTTAACATAATACCCTCTAGTCCCATCCATAACATTGCAAATGGTTAAGATTTCAATTTTTTGGTGGCTAATATTCCATTGTATTTATATAACATATCTTCCTTATCCACTCATCTACCAATGGATATCTGAACTCTTTCCATATTTTGGCAATTGTGGACATTGCTGCTTTAAACATTGGAGTATAGGTGCCCCTTCAAATCAATATACTCGTATCCTTTGGATAAATACCTACCAAAAATGAACTATTTGGACTTCATCAAGATAAAAATTTTTGCACAACAAAGAAAACAGATAACAAAACTAAAAGACAACCTACAGAATGGGAGAAGATATTGACAAATGTTTTATCAGATAAAGGACTAGTACCCAAAATCTATAAAGAACTTATCAAACTCAACACCCAAAGAACAAATAATCCAGTCAAGTAATGGGCAGAAAACATCAACAGATATTTCTCAAAAAAATACATAGAAACGGCCAACAAACACATGAAAAAATGCTCAACATCCCATGGCATTAGGGAAATACAAGTTAATACTACAATGAGATACCTCCTTACACCAGTCAGAATGGCTAAAATTAACAAGTCAGTAGACAACAGAGGTTGGCGAGGATGAGGAGAAAGAGGAACCCTCTTGCACTGTTGGTTGGAATGTAAGCTTGGTACAGCCACTCTGGAAACCAGTATGGAGTTTCCTCAAAAAGTTGATAATAGAGCTACCTTACAACCCAGCAATTGCATGAGTAGGTATTTATCCAAATACAACTGGAATTTCTAAAGTAATTTTTACTTAACATTTTACTTAATAATCAATAATCTAATTTTAATTTTGAAGACTAAATTCTTAGGGTCCTCTAAAAAGAGACTAGTAGCAAAACTACTAAGAAAAGCAATTTCAATATTAGAAATAATTTTCCTAAACTGTACTATGATTTTAAAATACTTACTTGAAGGTCAATTCAGCACCTAATATCAATTAAGGCAGCATTTTATTACCAAGAAGCCAAAAGCTTATAGGTCTATGATGTTATAGGAAGAAAGACAGCCATATCAAGTTATTAACCTATAAGTTAAAAGAGAGAGGAAGTAGAGAGGATTTGGAATTCTGTCTGATTGCTGACTCTGGAATTTGGTATCTATCCCACTAGAAAATAAATTGATGTTGATGTTGTTTTTAGGGTGCAGGTGTTTATAGCCATCAATATGACTCATGAATTTAGGTCAGGTAGTTTTGGGTGTTATTAAGGTGTTCAACACATTATAATCATTCAAGCTGTTTACAGTCAATGTCATTTCTGTGTGGCAACTGTGTTAAAGGTAAATATTTGTAATTAACCCTTGTCCATAACATTACTTTTAATGAGGGTAACACTCAAGGGGACTATAATAAGATCAACTTAATATTTCTTACTTCCTCATATTTTTTCTACATAACAGAGTATAATTTTTAAACATAATGAAAGAGTTATACCTTTAAAATTCCTGCTATTCCAGTAGAACGGATCTTTCCTATTAATATCAGGATAGAAGAATATGGGAATGTTTCTTAGGTAGGAGAACTCTAATCTGTAATGTTATGCTTAAAATAATGAGCTCCAACAAGATGATCTCAAACTTGGAGAACACGTAATAGTAAACAAACAGGCAAGTTAGAGAGTTTGGAGTTTGGAGAAAAACATTAATAGTTCAGGAAGTTTAAAAAAAAACTATATTTAGCATCTTTCAACTTTTAATTAGAAAAATCTCTGCTAAATATTGAAGATAAAAATGTTCACAGAAGTTTACCAAAATACTCCAGTATGTGGTATTTATTTTTATGCATCTATAAAATATTACAATACACAATTGTTTTATCAGTCAGTATGCATATTCTATAACATGTCTAGGGAACCTGGAGGATTAGTGCTGCAATTTTCCTCAGCAAAAGCTATCTGGTACACAGAGGACAGGCCAGGTTTTTCTATTCCTTATCTCTTCAGTTATAGGTTTCTAAGCTTTTTAAAAAGATATACATTCTATTCATTCATCAAAAATTTCCTAAATAGACACATAGAATATCTGTCTTAAAATAAATTGATTTGGGAAATACTTTTCAGACTGTGAAACAACCAATTTCACATTCTGTATTTGCTGTCATATTTAACATGATATAACATTATGTACATTCATGTTTGGATCTCAGTTTACTTGCAATTTATTTATATTCAGCAAATTTGCATTTTCATCAAAATTCATTTTATTGACAATGCTGACTCACATACCCAGTAACACAGTAACATGCACAGTAACATGGCAACTGAATTTTCAGGTAATAAAATTTTGAACATTTAACTTACATTGAGTAACCTCAGATTAATAGCATAATTAACTGATGTCAGGTTTATTATTGGCTGTTCCATATATGAAGATGACATTTTTTAAAAGTTTTTTTTTTTTTTACTTACTTATTTGACATAGAGACAGAGATCACAAGTAGGCAGAGAGGCAGGCAGAGAGAGAGGGGGAAGCAGGCTCCCTGCTGAGCAGAAAGCCCAATGAGGGGCTCCATCCCAGGACCCTGAGATCATTACCTGAGCTGAAAGGCAGAGGCTTAACCACTGAGCCACCCAGGTGCCCCTGGATGACATATTTTTATAAAAGGTTTAACATTTGTGGGGTTCCTGGGTGGCTCCAATGGGTTAAAGCCTCTGCCTTCAGCTCAGGTCAGGATCCCAGGGTCCTGGGATTGAACCCCACATCAGGCCTCTGCTCAGCGGGGAGCCCGCTTCCTCCTTTCTCTCAGCCTGCCTCTCTGCTTACTTGTGATCTCTGTCTGTCAAATAAATAAATAAAATCTTTAAAAAAACAAAAAAAATTAACATGTGTTATATAGAGACTTTCTATTAAAAATGGGATTTTACTTTTTCAAAAATCTAATTTCTGTCACTTAGATCTCTGCTTTCTTGAGGCCACATTTCATTACTGCAGTGCAAATGGGATAAAACTAGCTTAAAGGTCATATGGCAGTGTTCTTATAGAAACCTTTGGCTTTACCCTGCAAATCTATTTAGGGAAAACCAGTGAGCTTGTAGAGGGAAGAAGTAGCTCATAAAGAATTAGGACTATGTAACTAACTGATTCCCTGCAAAGAAAAATACTTGTGTGAAAGAGATTCATGACAAGATTTAAGATGACAAATGTTATGAATAACATTCTAAATGGCTGAAGTCAACTGTGCTATAAACCATCTGGCAAATTTAAGTCCTAACTGAAATGCATATGAATTATTGCTATTTAATGGACTATTTAATGGACCTATGAAAAAATTATTTGGCAAAACAACAGGTTTTCAGTAAAAAAAAAAATCAATCTTTCTGAGAACCAAACCTAGAGAATATTTCTTCATTCAAATATAAATATTATACAGGATCAAATGACATATTCTTTGAATTTTAGAAAATAAAACGATATTTATTATGTGTAAATAAAAGATACACATGCCAGTGTCAAAGATAACATTTAGTGGTGTGACAGAGTGGCATCGAAATCCATAGTCATCAATCACCAAGATGAATAAAGTCTCTCTGAAGAAAAATAAAATTATACCTGCATGAGATTTTGGAAATAGCAGTAAATTTTCAAAGCATGGATTTTCAATGAATGCAGGCTGATGTGTTAAATTTTATTAAATCAATAACATCACTCAATGATAAAATAATACTTACTATTTCAGTATGATGTTACTATTGGAAAATGTTGTATCTCATAGCTGATCAGAAACAAACCCAAAACTGTTGTGCTCTGGGATCTTCAATTATTACGTTTGCTACATTATTTTCACACAGTCAAGCAGAAGTTGCCAATTATGTTACTAAAGCTTTGTGTTCCTTGAGTCGTTGATGTGGCATTGTTCTTTAATGAGGTAAAATTATTTTCTCAATTATATCATAATATCCTGCAACATAATTAGGCTTGACTTTTTTTTTACCATGCAGCTAGATAGAAGGAGGCAAAGAAATTAATAACAATAATTATTTATGTGAAAGAAAAATTGTGTATGTAGGCTGAGGGTATGACAGTCTGTTGATGTTCTATGAATATTCCTATTGAAGCTGGGGTTTTGAAGCCATATCTACATATTATTAAAAATAATTCTTCTAAACTACAATATCTGGAGCAAAATATATGGGAAAAAATGTCCTGATGGGTAGGATGGAATAACACACAATCAAAAGAGAAAGGCAAAATAGGTTGTTTACATGTCATTTGTAGCTAATTAATTCACTTATTAACAGTGCTATATTTATAAAAACAAATATCAGGTTCTTTCATGAGACACAAAACCTAGTTCACGGAACCAGTCATCTCAACTTAATACAATACATATACAAATACACCCATATATACACTCACACACAGTATATAGCGTCTGTGTGTGTGTGTGTGTGTGTGTGTGTGTGTAAAGCTAGTTAGTTAATTGGAATAGAGCAAAGAGAATGAGGACAAAAATTTTGCATTGGGTACAAATTTGGCACAGCTGCTGAGCATATCTAAATTTAATATTTATGACACACAAATATCAGAGCATTTTTTCCACACTCTATGATAGGATTTGACAAACTAGCAACCACTGTCTATTTCTTTTAAGTAAAGTTCCTGTACGTAAAGTTTTATTGGAACACAGACATGCTACAACGGTAGAGTTGAGTCACTGTAACAGAAACAGCAAAGCTCTCAAAGACCAACATATTTACCATCCAGCTCTTCATAAGAAATGTTTCCCAAACTTGGCTTTATAACACACCAGCTCTTTTTAATGCACAAGACATCTAACTTTACTATTGTCCCACTTGTTTATTTAGCAGGTACCCTGGAAATTGACCGATTTATGTAACATTTAATTGTTATTGTCATTAGGCCAACTGCTCACTCTTCTAAGCACTAGGGATACAGCACAGCTTTGATCCCATGGACCCTACTTTCTAATCTGGGGAAACAATAACACACAAATCAACATACCTTAAGATTAATTTCAGGCTGTGATTTTCAGAATGAAGACATTTTCAGAAAGACCAAATCATAGAATGTTTGCAAGTAAAAATGAGGGGGGCGTTAGATTGAATCATGAAAAACTGCTGTAGAGGTGAAAAACAGAGCTGCAACTTGAATGGGGAGTCTCTATTCATTCAAACATTGGGGAAAGAGCTTGCAGGTAGAGAGAAGGCCAGCAATAATAAAGGCCTAATGTAGAAACAAACTCAGGTTGGTTTTTGTTTTGTTTTGTTTCTTCCAGAGAAAAGTCGTACAGCTGAAATATAATGAGGGAGAAAAATGGTGATGATATTTAAAGAGATGTAAGAAAGAGAGAACCTAGTGAGAAAATGTGGTAAGTATTAAGTTAATACAAATTAAACAATATGAAGTAACATTATGACATTAACAAGGGGTGTGGGGCGCGTCGCCGGCCCGCCGGAGACCCCCACTAGGGGCTGAGCGGGATGGCGAGTGTCGCGAGTCCAGGCGCATTAACGAACCACACCAGACTCGGGAGGTCTGTCGAAGCAGGATCTCGCTTTATTGAGCAGGGCAGAGACTTATATGGGGTGAGGGAAGGGAAGTGAGGTCAGCAAAGTGGGGGCCAATGGGGATGTGCCGTGTGGGCGGGAGTTGGGAGAGACACGCCCTGCAGGGGGTGGAGGCTCTCAGGAAACAGAACTGATGGGAAACCGAAACCGCCACTTTGGCGCCTTTGTGGTCAGCCATGCGGGTTCCCTATCCGGAAGAGAAGGCCACCCGGCGCCATCTTAGCCTCTTGGGGCCCAACAAAGGGGAAAATATTAAATGTCCTGACACCTCACTTTCTAAGCTTCTGGAAATGATGATTATGTATCTCTTTCTTTGGCTCTTTTACAGCAAAACAACAGATGTTATCTTTGGGGCAGAGATGAAGACAGGTTAGGCAGAAGCATAGATGATATTTAATGTTCTTTCTTGTCATATGCCCTTCTATAATCTCTACACCTCTTACACAGTATCCAGAGGCCATTATTGACTTCCACGGCACAATTCAGTATTCAGAGTTCTCTATTCTCCAGAATGTTTCTGCCAGTATGGTAAAGATCTTTTGTATTCTGCATGTTCTCCTTTAAAGTGTTTCCAGATGACTCAGAATTATATTTATGAAGGCACAATATTAATCTCCGAATCAATTATCAGATACCCTAAACTTAATATATTCAAAAGCAATAGTTTCTTTAACCGAGGCCACTCTGTATACTTTGTGTGCCAGCTTTAATAGATGTCTCCTTTGGCAAAAAACAGACCCAGCACTAATAGAGAATTGGTGGGCTAAGAAAAAAAATCATTCATAATTATCTAATAATTTATACCAAATAAGTTGTCTTTTTTTTTTTTAAGATTTTATTTATTTATTTGACAGAGAGAAATCACAAGTAGTTGGAGAGGCAGGCAGAGAGAGAGAGAGAAGCAGGCTCCCTGCTGAGCAAAGAGCCCGATGCGGGACTCCATCCCAGGACCCTGAGATCATGACCTGAGCCGAAGGCAGCGGCTTAACCCACTGAGCCACCCAGGCGCCCCAATTGTCATTTTCTTAATACTCTCAACAGTGTGGCAGAATCTAACAGCTACTAGCCTTTTAAATTAGGAGGATGAGTTTGAATGTGGATTTTTTTTTAACTGACTCACCTTATGAATTTGGATGAAAAATTAATGTCTCTGAGACTCAATTTGTTTATATATACAAGAGGAATAACACTGTTTATTTTGTAGGATATTACTGGAGATTACAATTAGTGGTTGTAAAAGTCTAAGGAGGTAGATATTACTTCTTAAATCAAGTAAATAGAAATAACCACTACCATTTACTATCTACTATTTTCAAGCTCTCTGGTTAATAGTTTTTATGTATTGTACATTATTTATTTTCTATTTTTTAAAAGATTTTATTTATTTGACAGAGAGAAAGAAAGAGAAAGAACACAAGCAGGGGGAGTAGTGGGCAGAGGGAGAGAGCGCAGGAGAATCCCTGCTGGGCAGGGAGCCCCATGGGGGGACCTGAGGTGAAGGCAGATGCTTAACCAACTGAGTGACCCAGGCACCCCTATTGTGCATTATTTATTAAAGAAATAGTTGAAATTGATATCATTGGCCCCAAATTAATGATGAGAAACCCAAATTTTATAGACATTTAGAAGAAGGTGGTAAGTCCCTAGTGAATTCACTATCCATGATTTATATGAATTGTAGTGACAATGCCACATGATCTATTTTCACTATATTACTCATTTGCCTTAGGCCTTCAATGTGGCACAGACATCTGTCTTTTTGTCATGGTACTGGATCCACCTCACTGTGACCTGATCTGTCTTCAGGAACACAGTGGCTATATGACTGGCTTGCACCTGAATAGCCTCTGTCTTGTATAACAAATCTGGCTACCTCTATCAGCTAAAGGTGATACCACATATTTCACAATGCCTTTGGTTATCAGACAGCTGATGTGTCTTTCTCTTACATGACATAGCAGCTGGACATGGCCAACATTTTCAAAACCAGCCTGCACCTTCCTTTTCAGTTCTTTTTTCATATAATCTATTTTCTAGCCAGGAAGAATTTCTCTCAATTCCTCAAATACATCATAAACAATCGTGTTACCCCATTTTTTTAAATCCTCTGCCTGGATTATCCTAATTTTATTCCTCCCTCCCATACTCACAAAGACCCTAATTTTTCTCCAAGAAGGGGGGGGGGAGGGGATATATAAGAAAATTGTCTCCCTCACTCCATCTCCAGACTAGTTTTGTGGCTCCATTTTCAGATTTCCTCCAAACATTCCATATGTAATTCTACCGCAGCACTTCACTGAAAGTACCTGTCTCATACGTGGCGTTGCAAAGTACTTGATCACATGAATTTAATCTTTTTTCTTTACTTCTGTATATCCCATGTAAATCAATGCCACTGGGATTTATAAAAAGCTGCAGTGTAAGGAAATTACATCATTTTGATTCATGCTTTTGATAGACTCTTATATCAATAGTCCACAGTGAATGATGCTCTCTCCTAAAGTCCTTCCCGCATTGATTCTTTGCTTGGTCATAAAACTTATTTGATCAAAGGCACTGTAAGAAATCATGTTAACAGAGGCTTGATAGACACTTTCACTTTGGGGCTCAACTTCTTGGAATGTACCAATTTAGAAACGAGTCTACATTCTGTAATAAAACTCATGCTAGAGTACTGAAGGTTGAAACTATGTGGTTAGGGACTACAGAGGATGAGAGGCCATTCTGAACATTCCAGCTCACAGTGGATAAAACCACATGAGTAATCTCAGCTTTACAACATGGAGCAGAACTGCTCAACTGACCAGTCCACTCACAAAATCATGACAAATAATAAATTATTGTTGTTTTGAGCCAGTACATTGAACTAATTTCCTACATAGCAAGGAAATCCTGTATAAAAAATGTATAATTTCCTATTTTATATATATATATATATACATATGGCTCTGCCTGTGCTTCTGAAATTTACAGAATGCCTATTTCTACATCCTGGGGAATTTCTCACCACAGTGAATATAACAAGCATTTTGAAATGGCCCCAGCCATACCAATCCAAAGATATTCTGGAAAGTGTTTCCATTTACAAAGACTCAAATCAAACAAATGATGTCATCAGTAACAGTAAAACCAAGGAAGCAAGACATTCTGGGATTGAATATATATATGTATCTATATATCTATCTATAGATAGATATATAGATATACACACACACATACATATATATGTATGTGTGTGTTCTTTTTTTTTTTGCATTTTGCAGCAAAATAATGGTTTGTGACATGTCATCTCTTTTTCTTAAGTGCATTTCATTTTCTCTATTTCTTGTCATTATTTCTAACTGTGTTGGATATATTTTGCTTGCCCCTTAGGCTAAGTCCATATTTCCACATTTCTTTAGCTTGCTCTGTGCTCTGGAAAGCTATTCAATTCAGACCATGTCACTAACCCTCCCTGCTCTCTTTCAGGAAGGAGAGTAGAGCAGGAAATTACAGTAAAGGCAAGGATGAAGCTGGTGATTTATATCCACTTACACATTTTCTTCCTTAAAGAGTCCTATAGGCGTCACTTTAACAAAAATTGCAGTTCTTGTCAGATGGTTCTTTCCATGTTTTGGTAACCATGCTAATCCCTTGCTCCCATAAACCAAAGATGCTAAGGATAGACTTAGTGACATAGGATATTGCCAAACCTTGGGTTTCACTCGAGTTGGCCCACGTTTTGTAAATACTTCTCTTAGTAGATGCCTCTCAACTTTCAGATTTAAATATGCTGTCTATATACTTTCTAGACTCTAACCTATTATTATAGTGTATCTTTCTGAAGTTCATTCATACAAATGTCCCAGCTCACTTACAATCCACCTCTCTCTAAATGGACATGACAGCTGAGGTTCCAAGTAATATTTAGCCACTGGTACCACAGTTGCTGTCTTCCTTGAGTCAACATTACATTCACAACATGCAATGTCCATCCTTTTACGTGTTATATGAATTTATAAACTTCATGTTCACTCATGAAAATAATAGAAAATAATAGAAATGCTGCATAGCTGATTGAAAGAATAACAAAAACTATTAAAATTGTGTTGTTGTTTTCTTCCTTTTTTCCTGTATTTCCCTTTCTCTTTTTCTCGCTAAAAAGTAAAGTACAGGAGAGTTGACTTACATGTCTCAGAAATCATTTTTATGTTGAGAGATTTTTTTAGAATTCTTTTTGAATCTGCCAGAATGGCTTAAATGAACAATGCTTTATGCAGTCATAGCTACCGCCTATTTGACAAGTTCCTTCCCTTTGTCTGTTAGTCTTTGAAAGGATTTCTTATCAGATGAAGTTTATATTCCTCCTCATTTTCTTTTCAGATTGTGTTGTATACAGTGAGGATTCTACAATGAATATATAACCTATGTATGTTTTATCAAGGGCATTAGATGAGCTGTTCAAAGTCACAGCTTCAGAGAATATGAAAGTTTTAAAGAAATAATGAACGCTTTTGAAATGGCCATTAGGATGTTCCTCTGAAATTTAGTTTGCTCATCGTTCCAAAACTATATTAGTGGCTAAGAAACACTTAAGAACTGATTACTAAACCTAATATGATAACTTGCCATTTATTCTCTTCTCTACAGATCTAGTTGTTCAGGTCTTATCTATGAATAGGACTTTGAAAAAAAAGTATTACTATTTAGGAATATTTTGTAATCTTTTGTGATATTAGGAAATTACTGTCAACTAGATTCCTATAAGAATGAAAACAAAAGTGGGGCACCTGGGTGGCTCAGTTGGTTATGTGTCTACCTTTAGTTCAGTTTATGACCTAGGGTCCTGGGATTTAGCCCCATATCATTGGGATCCTTGCTCAATGGGGAGCCTACTTCTCCCTCTCCTGTTACTTCCCCTGCTGTGCTCTCTCTCTCAAATAAATATCTCAAAATATTTTTTAAAAATTTTATTTATTTATTTGACAGACAGAAATCATAAGTAGGCAGAGAGGCAGGCAGGCAGGGGAGAAACAGGCTCCCCGCTGAGCAGAGAGCCTGATGTGGGGTTCAATCCCAGGACCCTGATATCATGACCGGAGCTGAAGGCAGAGGTTTAAACCACTGATTTAACCCTCAAAATTTGAGGTATGGCCACCCAGGTGCCGCATACCTCGAATTTTGTTTAAAAAGAATGAAAATAAAAGTAAATGTAGACTTTCCCTTAGCTCTTAATTTCTGAATTTATATACATACTATTTTAAAAAGCCATATGAGCAGCTCAAGAGATTAATAAATTGAAGAGTTCACTATAATGAAGATATTTTGTGTGAATTTAACTCAAAAGTGGAAAATTTTTTTAAAAAACCTTCAATTTTACTTTTACATTTCCTATTGATACATACACACATGCATATATATACCTATCTGTACATATTTTATTTTATTATATTTAAATATATATTTATATATAATATGTATTTATTATATATATTTATATTATGTGGGCTATCAAGAACATTGGGTTCTGCATGTGGTTCATAATATATATTTATTATATACATTATATATATATATAATTGTTTTTATTCCTCTAGAACTTTATTTACTAAAATTACTAAGTAATGATCTTACCTGTGCTTCCATTCTAAAAGCCAAGGTTAATCAGAATGATAGAAAATGCTCTGTTTAAATAATCCATTAATACCAGACGAAATTTGAAAAACCATACTAATTGCATTGTATTCTATGGTAAACAGCCTCAATGTTGTTTTTTATTCATCTATGGAGTAGCTTCCGTAAGAGAAGAAATTCTAATTGATGACTGAGACTGAGCTGGCGCTCTTTGCAAACAGATCAAATATATTGGAAAGACTGTACAGTTCAAATTCCCCACAGCTTTTTACAAATCAGGATTAAGGAGAAGCATTTTGACAAAAGCCCCCCAGGGGCTATTAAGAAAATGAAGTACGACTGTTTTTAACCTTTTGTATAGTTTGTTGAACTTTCTTCAAGTAGCTAGGCTAATTATAGTTGGCCCACTGCAGTAACAAGATTTTCCTTCAACATGATTTCTAAGATGTTTTCTGCCTCTGTGATGACAAACCGAAGAAAACAAACACACATATCTGGGATGGACATTTAATACTGAACCATTCTAAAACATTTCCGTGTGTGTGTTTTCTGACAATTTTCCAAACTGCATAGATTCAGCATCTAAGTTACAGAAACTCAGCAGAGTATTCCCTGGAGTAAGTTATGTGTAAGCTACCAGAAATTGCTCAGAAAGGAAAAAAAAAAAAATGAGCCTCCTAGGAATGAGTTCATGGTAGGTGAAGTACAAAAAATACTAGGGGAAAATTACTCACAATCAGGGAAAAAATGCATGATGTGAATCCTCAGACTGTTCTGCAGCCTTCCATTAATGCTTCCTAGCAAGAAGAGGGGGAAAATAGTGAAATATAAGCAATTTTACCAAAATCTGTAAGATACTGAGATCCCAAAGGCAGCACTTACATATTCTAAAATCCAAAGGAACCCAAGAACTACTAGTTAGTCTGAGTGCAATCAGAAATCACATAGTGATTTGAACAGAGAAAGCTTAATATCAAAAACACAATACAAACCAAGTACAAATATTATTCTATGAAAAATGAGGACAAGCTAAAACAGGTTGTCCTTGCTTTTAGACACCAGCACAGTATTACAGTAATCAGTAGTTAGAACATCTCATTCAAGTCTGGCTCTAGGTGTTCATGGGGATCAACATAGGATTATAACTGATCTTTAGAGAATCCTTTACAGTCACATATACACAGCATCTAAATTATCTTTCAAAACAAAGGTCAACAGTGACATCACTTTGCTCAAAATCCAGTTTTTCCATCATATAGGCCAGAAGGTCCTAAATCAGAAGTTCCTAAAGCACAACCACTGCTTGCATCACCCTTCAACCATAAAATGACTGTTCCAATTACACTGACTTCCCCCACATCCAACCCCAAAGAGCTCAAGAGTGCTCACAAGTCAGGAATCTCCTATGATGGTCCTTGCTGATTTCTGTCCTATAGCACTATTTCTCAAGATACCTAAGTATTGTTCAATGTCACTATAACAAAAGGAGACTTTCAAGACAATCTTACATGAAGTGGCAACCACCTAGGCTCAGTGTTATTACTATTTCCCCTATCCTTCAATGGAAAGAAATTTGGTGTTTTCCTACTATGTTCTCTTATGCCTCAGAACAATGAAGACCATTCAATAAGCTATTCTTACCACAATCTGGAATGCTCCAGATCTTAATCTGGAAGAATCCATTCCTTCTTATACATAGCACCTAGCTCACCTTATGCCTTAAATATTTAAAAGAGCATAAATTAATCAATAAATGAAGGAAGGTGTTAAAATGACATTACTCTCTTGCTATGAATCATGATTTTTGTTGTCACTGATGCAAAAAAAGGTACGTATATGTATGTACATATATATGTACATACATGTATACATACATATACATACATATTTGTACATACATGTATATACATATACATATGTATACATGGCCTCTGCCTTCATGGACTTGGTGGTTATTGTTTAGATAAATCGTCATAAAGAAGAAAGGATAGTCAAAACAATACCAATGAGGTAGAAGAAAATATAACTTGAAAAAATCATAGTCTGGATTAGTTCATGAAGACTCCCTAGGAAAAGGAATTTGGTTCAGTTCTGAACAGAGTTGGTGAGGGAAAGTGGGGTGTTAACACAGCCAGAAAGAAGAGCATAAACATAATATTGAAATATGAAATATAATTTGGGAGAGTAGGTGAAACTAGTAATGTTTTATGCTCCACGGACCATGGGGAGAAGAATACCAGGCTTTCTTTGCACCTTATAACTCTCTCACTTCATATAAAATTCTAAAAATTGCATTCATAGATTCAGGGAAGTTCAAACTTTCATGTTATTTTAGGAAGTAGTCAAAAAGGTACCTAGCCCATTATCAAGCTTATTTAAGTTCCCATATTTTCGCTTCTTAACACTTCTTACCTTGATGTTGACACTGAATTATAAAAACCCATTGTTGGACTTTCTCTTCCTTTATTTTTCAGGGTCTCAGTTAGCTTTATGATACCTCAAGCATGAAATCTTGAATTGACTACAGTGTGTGACTACAAAAACTGGAAATTTTCTGATTAACTGAATTCCTACCTGAAAATGTCATTTTTCATGTGCTAAGGGAGTATCAAAATACTAAGGTCTCTTTGTTGTTTAATATGCATTACTACAAGTTTGGAAAATTCTGGTACAGAAAATACCTGGTGTAGATAACCAGAGTTATCTTCTTAAAGGAAATTCTTATATTATTAAAATTAATGAGCTCATGAGTTTCCAAGGAGAATAGATTTAATATATATTCCAGGAAGATTTACAATATATTATTAGTATTAGTTCTATGTAGTCAATTAAGGATGGGGGAGGTGGAGCTAGGAAATTAGAAAATCAAACTAGATGAGAGAAGTAACGTCTGCCTTTTCAATAAACCTTGAGAAACAATACCAGAATTTGCTTCAGGTTAGTGATCATTATTAAAAAATAAATGCCTTGGGGTACCTGGCTGACTCAGTTGGGTGAGCGGCCAACTCTTGGTTTTGGCTCAGGTCAAGATCTTATGGTCATGAGATTGAATCCTGCAAGGGACTCTGTGCTCATCAGGGAATCTTCTTGCGTTTCTCCCCCTCTCTCCCTCTCTCCTTCTCTTCTCCAGCTTGCTCTCTCTCTCTGTCTCTCTGTCTCTCTCTCAAATAAATAAATCTTAAAAAAAATAAATAAATCTTGGGACATCTGGGTGGCTCAGTTAGTTGGTGGGCAACCAACTCCTTGTTTCACTCAGGTCATGATCTCAGGGTAGTGAGACTGAGCCTCACATCCAGCTCTGGGCTCAAGGGGAGCACAGAGGGAATCTACTTGAGATTCTCTCTTTCCCTCTGTCCCTATCCCAGCTAGCACATGTATGTGCTCTCTCCCTCTCTATATAAAATAAATAAATCTTTAAAAAATAATAAATTCCTTTTATTAAACCCACTCATGTTAGACAAAACAAAAAAAAATCAGTTTTCTCAATACATTATGTAATATTAGATCAGATTAGAAAATGTTGTACTAGTGATTTCTTATAATCTTTGTGGGTTAACTTAGAGAGACTTTAAGGTAAAAACTGACATATTTACTAATCTTCAAATTTGCAATTAAGATTTTTTCAAATTTATTTATCTTAGCTTTCAGTAAAAACTTAGCAAACATATAAATACTACTATGCATTTATTTATCAGATTTCTTAAAGTATATGATGAATGTTACCACAACTCTATACCTATCAGATTTCTTAAAGTATTTTATGAATGTTACCACAACTCTATACCATATGTTCTTGATAGGCTACATAATTATTTTTCAATTTTCCAATTGATTTATTTTTAAGTCTTTGAGAACTGTGAAATGAAGTTGTGTTCATAGAAGTCAATTTATTACATCTCTAAAGTGAACTCTCACTTGCAACTAAATATAAATATGGCATAATTACCCAGAGCTACAAAAGAAGGTTCAGATGTAAACTGATAAATGGTTTGTTTATATTTTCTCATCCTAGTCCCCTTATACTTTATGTAAGTTTTTTTTTAATAAACATATAATATATTTTTATCCCCAAGGGTACAGGTCTGTGAATCACCAAGTTTACACACTTCACAACACTCACCATAGCACATACTCTCCCCAATGTCCATAACCCCACCCCCCTGCAACCCTCAGTTTGATTTGTGAGATTAAAAGTCACTTATGGTTTGTCTCCTTCCCAATCCCATCTTGTTTCATTTATTCTTCTCCTACCCCCTTCTTCTCCTACATCTTAAGATTAGTGAATCTTCTTATCCATGAACCTGAAATATCTCTCCATTTATTTAGTTCTTTAATTTCATTTATCAGAGTTTTACAGTTTTCCTCCTGTAGATCTTATATGTATTTTATCAGATCTATGCCTAAGTATTTCATTTTAAGGTTAACTCCTATAAATGGTAATGTGGTTTTTTTTGGCATTATAATTTTATTTTATTTATAATTTTTTATTTTTTATAAACATATATTTTATCCCCAGGGGTACAGGTCTGTGAATTGCCCGGTTTACACACTTCACAGCACTCACCAAAGCACATACCCTCCCCAATGTCCATAATCCCACCCCCTTCGCCCAACCCTCCTCCGCCCAGCAACCCTCAGTTTATTTTGTGAGATTAAGAGTCAGTTATGGTTTGTCTCCCTCCCAATCCCATCTTGTTTCATTGATTCTTCTCCTACCCCCTTAAGCCCCCATGTTGCATCACCACTTCCTCATATCAGGGAGATCATATGATAGTTGTCTTTCTCTGCTTGACTTATTTTGCTAAGCATGAAACGCCCTAGTTCCATCCATGTTGTCGCAAATGGCAAGATTTCATTTCTTTTGATGGCTGCATAGTATTCCATTGTGTATATATACCACATCTTCTTTATCTATTCATCTGTTGATGGACATCTAGGTTCTTTCCATAGTTTGGCTATTGTGGACATTGCTGCTATAAACGTTCGGGTGCACATGCCCCTTCGGATCACTACGTTTGTACCTAGAGGGTAAATACCCAGTAGTGCAATTGCTGGGTCATAGGGTAGTTCTATATTCAACATTTTGAGGAACCCCAAGCTGTTTTCCAGAGTGGTTGCACCAGCTTGCATTCCCACCAACAGTGTAGGAGGGTTCCCCTTTCTCCACATCCTCGCCAACATCTGTCATTTCCTGAACTTGTTCATTTTAGCCATTCTAACTGGTGTGAGGTGATATCTCATTGTGGTTTTGATTTGTATTTCCCTGATGCCAAGTGATGTGCAGCACTTTTTCATGTGTCTCTTGGCCATCTGGATGTCTTCTTTGCAGAAATGTCTGTTCATGTCTTCTGCCCATTTCTTGATTGGAGTATTTGTTCTTTGGGTGTTGAGTTTGCTAAGTTCTTAATAGATTTTGGACACTAGCCCTTTATCTGATATGTAAGTTTGCAAATATCTTCTCCCATTCTGTCAGTTGTCTTTTGGTTTTGTTAACTGTTCCCTTTGCTGTGCAAAAGCTTTTGATCTTGATGAAATCACAATAGTTCATTTTTGCCCTTGCTTCCCTTGCCTTTGGCGATATTCCCAAGAAGATGTTGCTGCGGCTGAGGTCAAAGAAGATGCTGCCTGTGTTCTCCTAAAGGACTTTGATGGATTCCTTTCTCACACTGAGGTCCTTCATCCATTTGAGTCTATTTACATGAGTGGTGTAAGGAAATGGTCCAATTTCATTTTTGTGCATGTGGCTGTCCAATTTTCCCAACACCATTTATTGAAGAGGCTGTCTTTTTTCCACTGGACATTCTTTCCTGCTTTGTTGAAGATTAGTTGACCATAGAGTTGAGAGTCTATTTCTGGGCTCTCTATTCTGTTCCATCGATCTACGTGTCTGTTTTTGTGCCAGTACCATACTGTCTTGATGATGACAGCTTTGTAATAGAGCTTGAAGTGCAGAATTGTGATGCCACCAACTTTGGCTTTCTTTTTCAATATTCCTTTGGCTATTAGAGGTCTTTTCTGGTTCCATATAAATTTTAGGATTATTTGTTCCCTTTCTTTGAAAAAAATGGATGGTATTTTGATAGGAATTGCATTAAATGTGTATATTGCTTTAGGTAGCACAGACATTTTCACAATATTTATTCTTCCACTCCATGAGCATCGAACATTTTTCCATTTCTTTGTGTCTTCCTTAATTTCTTTCATGAGTACTTTATAGTTTTCTGAGTTTAGAATCTTAGCCTCTTTGGTTAGGTTTATCCCTAGGTATCTTATAGCTTTGGGTGCAATTGTAAATGCACCTTAACTTCTCTTTCTTCTGTCTTGTTTTCCATGTAGAGAAATGCAACTAATTTCTGTGCATCGATTTTATATCCTGACACTTTACTGAATTCCTGTACAAGTTCTAGCAGTTTTGGACTGGAGTCTTTTGGGTTTTCCACAGATAGTATCATATCATCTGCGAAGAGTGATAATTTGACTTCTTCTTTGCTGATTTGGATGCCTTTAGTTTCCTTTTTTTGTCTGATTGCTGAGGCTAGGACTTCTAGTCCTATGTTGAATAGCAGTGGTGATAATAGACATCCCTGCCATGTTCCTGACCTTAGCAGAAAAGATTTCAGTTTTTCTCCATTAAGAATGATATTTGCAGTGGGTTTTTCCTGGATGGCTTTGATAATATTGAGTTATGTGCCCTCTATCCCTACACTTTGCAAAGTTTTGATTAGGAAGGGATGCTGTACTTTGTCAAATGCTTTTTCAGCATCTATTGAGAGTATCATATGGTTCTTGTTCTTTCTTTTATTAATGTGTTCTATCACATTGCTTGATTTGTGGATGTTGGACCAACCTTGAAGCCCTAGAGTAAATCCCACTTGGTCGTGGTGAATAATCCTTTTAATGTACTGTTGGATTCTATTGGCTAGTATTTTGGTGAGAATTTTCGCATCTGTGTTCATCAAGGATATTGGTCTGTACTCTTTTTTGATGGGACCCTTGTCTGGTTTTGGGATCAAAGTGATGCTGGCCTCATAAAATGAGTTTGGAAGCTTTCCTTCTAGTTTTATTTTTTTGGAACAGTTTCAGGAGAATAGGAATTAGTTCTTCTTTAAATGTTTGGTAGAATTCCCCTGGGATGCCGTCTGGCCCTGAGCTTTTGTTTGTTTGGAGATTTTTGATGACTGCTTCAATTTCCTTACTTGTTATGGGTCTGTTCAGGTTTTCTATTTCTTCCTGGTTCAGTTGTGGTAGTTTATATGTCTCTAGAAATGCATCCATTTCCTCCAGCTTGTCAAATTTGTTTGCGTAGAGTTGCTCATAGTATGTTCTTATAATTGTTTGTATTTCTTTGATGTTGGTTGTGATCTCTCCTCTTTCATTCATGATTTTATTTATTTTGGTCCTTTCTCTTTTCTTTTTGGTAAGTCTGTCCAGGGTTTTGTCAGTCTTATTAATTCTTTCAAAGAACAACTTCTAGTTTCATTGATTTGCTCTATTGGTTTTTTTGGTTTCTATTTCATTGATTTCTGCTCTGATCTTTATGATTTCTCTTCTCCTGCTGGGTTTAGGCTTTCTTTATTGTTCTTTCTCCAGCTCCTTTAGGTGTAGGGTTAGGTTGTGTACTTGAGACCTTTCTTGTTTCTTGAGAAAGGCTTGTACCGCTATATATTTTCCTCTCAGGACTGCCATTGCTGTGTCCCACAGATTTTAAACCATTGTGTTTTCATTATCATTTGTTTCCATGAATTTTTGCAATTCTTCTAATTCCTGGTTGACTCATTCACTCTTTAAAAGGATGCTGTATAGTCTCCATGTATTTGTGTTCGTTCCAAATTTCCTCTTGTGATTGAGTTCTAGCTTCAGAGCATTGTGGTCTGAAAATATGCAGGGAATGATCCCAATCTTTTGATAACAGTTGAGACCTGATTTAGGACCCAGGATGTGATGTATTCTGGAGAATGTTGCATGTGCACTTGAGAAGAATGTGTATTCTGTTGCTTTGGGATGAAATGTTCTGAATATATCTGTGATGTCCATCTGGTCCAGTGTGTCATTTAAGGCCTTTATTTCCTTGTTGATCTTTTGCTTGGATGATCTGTTCATTTCAGTGAGGGGAGTGTTAAAGTCCCCTAGTATTATTGTATTATTGTTGATGTGTTTCTTTGATTTTGTTATTAATTAGTTTATATAGTTGGCTGCTCCCACGTTAGGGGCATAGATATTTAAAACTGTTAGATCTTCTTGTTAGACAGATCCTTTGCATATGATATAGTGTCCTTCCTCATCTCTTATTATAGTCTTTGGCTTAAAATCTAATTGATCTGATATAAGGATTGACACCCCTGCTTTCTTCTGATGTCCATTTTTATGGTAAATTGTTTTCCATCCCCTCACTTTAAATCTGGAGGCGTCTTCGGGTCTAAAATGAGTTTTTTGTAGGCAACATATAGATGGGTTTTATTTTCTTTTCCATTCTGATACCATGTGTCTTTTGATTGGGGCATTTAGCCCATTAACATTCAAGGTAACTATTCAGAGATATGAATTTAGTGCCGTTGTATTGCCTGTAAGGTAACTGTTACTGTATATTGTCTCTGTTCCTTTCTGATCTACTACTTTTAGGCTCTCTCTTTGCTTAGAGGACCCCTTTCAATATTTCCTGTAGAGCTGATTTGGTGTTTGCAAATTCTTTCAGTTTTTGTTTGTCCTAGAAGCTTTTTATCTCTTCTAAAATTTTCAGTGATAGCCTAGCTGGATATAGTATTCTTAGCTGCATGTTTTTCTCATTTAGTGCTCTGAATATATCATGCCAGCTCTTTCTGGCCTGCCAGGTCTGTGGATAGGTCTGCTGTCAATCTAATATTTTTACTATTGTATGTTACAGAGTTCTTTTCCCGGGCTGCTTTCAGGATTTTCTCTTTGTCACTAAGACTTGTAAATTTTACTATTAGGTGATGGGGCGTGGACCTATTCTTATTGATTTTTAGAGGGGTTCTCTGCACCTCCTGGATTTTGATGCTTGTTCCCTTGGCCATATTAGGGAAATTCTCTCCAATATACCTTCTGCTCCCCTCTCTCTTTCTTCTTCCGGAATCCCAATTATTCTAAAGTTGTTTCGTATTATGGTGTCACTTATCTCTCAAATTCTCTCCTTGTGGTCCAGTAGTGGTTTGTCCCTCTTTTGCTCAGCTTCTTTATTCTCTGTCATTTGGTCTTCTGTATCGCTAATTCTTTCTTCTGCCTCATTTATCCTAGCAGTGAGAGCCTCCATTTTTTTTTTTTAAGATTTTATTTATTTGACAGAGAGAGATCACAAGTAGGCAGAGAGGCAAGCAGAGAGAGAGAGGAGGAAGCAGGCTCCCTGCTGAGCAGAGAGCCCGACGTGGGACTCGATCCCAGGACCCTGAGATCATGACCTGAGCCGAAGGCAGTGGCTTAACCCATTGAGCCACCCAGGCGCCCCGAGAGCCTCCATTTTTTATTGCATCTCATTAATAGCTTTTTTGATTACAACTTGGTTAGATTTTAGTTCTTTTATTTCTCCAGAGAGGGCTTTTATATCTCCCGAGAGGGTTTCTCTAATATCTTCCATGCCTTTTTCAAGCCCCACTAGAACCTTGAGAATCACCATTCTGAACTCCAGGTCTTACATATTACTAATGTCTGTATTGATTAGTTCCCTAGCCTTCAGTGCTGCCTGCTGTTCTTTTTTTTGTGGTGAATTTTTTACCTTGTCATTTTGTCCAGGTAAGAGGATATGAAGGACCAAGTAAAATACTAACAGGGCAGTAAAGACCCCAGGAACATACGCTTTAACCAAATAAGAAGAGATCCCAAGTCGTTTGAGGGAGAAAGGGAATAAAAAAAGGTTCAGAAAAAAAAGAAACAATTAAAAAAAGAAAACAAATAAAGAAAAAATATTTAAAAAAAATATATATATATAATAGATAAAGTAGCTAAAAAAACGTTAAAAAAGAAAAGGTAAAAGTTAAAAAAATTAGCAAAAGAAGAAAAAAAAATGAAAAAAATAAATTAACTGCAAGACTAAAGAATCATGGGGAGAAAGCCATGAGTTCCGTGCTTTGCTTTCTCCTCCTCTGGAATTTTGCTGCTCTCCTTGGTATTGAACCTGCACTCCTTGGTAGGTGAACTTGGTCCTGGCTGGATTTCTTGTTCATCTTCTGGGGGAGGGGCTTGTTGTAGTGATTTCAAGTGTCTGTGCCCCAGGGGAATTGCACCGCCCTTACCAGGGCCTGGGCTGAGTAATCAGCTCGGGTTTGCTTTCAGGAGCTTTTGTTCCCTAAGTGTTTTCTGTAGAGTTCAGGAGGATGGGAATGAAAATGGCAGCCTCCCAGTCTCCAGCCCAGAGGAGTTGAGAGCTCAGGGCCCCACTCCTCAGTGCACCTCAGAGAATAGTGCCCAATCACTCCTATCTCCCTGGCCTCCAGCCACGCTCCAAGCTCACGGAGCCCAAGACCGGTTCAAGGTAACCCCGAGCTGAGAACTCACTCCTCAGCTCTGTCTCTGTAGCCAGCTTCACCATTCTAATACCTGCAACCTCTGCGACACTCAGACACCCCCAATCCCTCTGTGACCCTGCGGGACCTGAGGCCACGCTGACCCTGCATGGGCTTCACCCCAGTTTAGCCTTTCGAGTGATGTCCCTCAGTGGAACAGACTTTTAAAAGTCCTGATTAAGTGCTCTGTTGCTCTACCGCTTGCTGGGAGCCAGTCCCACCCCCCATGGTCTATTATTTCTGCTATCAGAAAGTGGTGGATTTTCTGTTTCTAGAATTGCTGTTCTTCTTCTCTTCAATCTCCCATTGGATTTGTAGCTGTTGCAATGTTTAGATAAGCTATCTAACTGATCTCCTGCTACCTGATGTAGTCTCAGCCTGCTATTTCTCCGCCATCTTATTATTTTTTTTAAAGGCATCATAACATAGGAGAGTTCTTTCCCATTTATTCAATATATATTTAAAGGTTTCTTGGGTCCTATTGACACTGAACTTGTGCAAAAAAATTGTAAGAGATAGAAAGTTGTTTAATGAAATTTCCTGACTCTGGATTGTTCATGATATTGACAGCACTAATTTTCTCCCAAATCATGAATATATGTGTTTAGAAATATAGGTCTGTAGAAAGAGACAAGATGCCCTTCAACAGATGAATGGATAAAGATGTGGTCTGTATATACAATGGAATATTACCCAGCCATCAGAAAGGATGAATACCAATTTTTGTATCAACATGGACTGGACCAGGAGGAGATTACACTGAGTGAAATAAGTCAAACAAAGAAAGTCAATTATTGTAGGGTTTCACTTACTTGTGGAACATAAGGAATAACATGGAAGACATTAGGAGAAGGAAAGGAAAAGTGAATTGGGGGAAATCGGAGGCAGAGATGAAGCATGAGAGACTGTGGACTCTGAGCAACAAACTGAGGGTTTTGGAAGGGTGGGGGGTGTGGGGATGGGTGAGCCTGGTGGTGGGTATTAAGGAGGACATGTATTGCATGGAGTACTAGGTGTGGTGTGTAAATAATGAATCTTGGAACACTGAAAAAAACAAAATAAAATTAAGATGTTTAAAAAAAAAAAGAAATATAGGTCTGATTAAGACTGGACTCCCAGGGATCTCATTACATTACATGTTTTTGGAAAATACTTTAGTTAAATCTATCAAATTATGTTATCATTTGCAGCAAGTAAAAGAACCATAGAAGATTAATGGTAATAAAATGTTCACAAACACAACACACACACAGAGAAATTTCTCAATAAGAGGAGATAATTCAATCAATGCCTCTGTAGTCTTTCAGGTATTTTGCAACTCAGTCCATACTCATTCTTAAAGAGACTATTTATATTAAAGTGAAATTGCTTTATTCAATGATGACATCACTTACAAAATCATGATTTGTTTGAAGAATTTTAGACTGGGTCATGAGTTAAGTTTAAAAAAGTATCAATCATCAGCTGACTGATGAGTGTTACCTATAAGAACAAAATGCTCTACACTGGCAAATTGTATAAGGAAAAAAAAGACAGAAATTATGCCCTTAGCCAACTAAAGTGGTATGCCTATGATAGACATGATGACTGCATTTAATTATTAATAGTAACATGTTCACCTAGTTATTAAACTAAAGCAAGAAATTTATTCCTCAGCAAAACTTCCCATCAACATCAAGTTTCGGACAAGTGAAGCACTTGGCTGGGATATAAAAGTTAAAGGACATCAAAATATTCAAGTAATTAAGGTCAATAATATTTTAAAGAGATATTTTTAAAAGTTAAATTTAAAAAGATACATGCTAAAGAATAGATTTAGGGAAGTCAGTAACTCCATCAAGCATATTAATGTTCATATTACTGGATTCCCAAAAGAAAAGAGAAAGAGGGGTAGAAAAGTTATTTGAGGAAATCACATCTAAAAACTTTCCAATCAGAGAAAGCAAACAGACATCCAGATCCAGGAGGAACAGACAACTCCCATCAAAATCAACAAAAGCACGCTAAAACCAAGACATATCATAATACAATTTGCAAAATATAGAGATAAAACAAACAAACAAACAAACAAAAAAAAACCCTTAAAAGCAGCAAGACAAAAGAAGTTCCTAACTTAAAAGGGAAGACACATGACGGTAGCTCTCACCACAGAAACTCGGCAAGCCGGAAGAGAGTGGTATGATATAGTCAACAAGCTGAATGGGTAAAATCTGAGGCCAAGAATATTCTACCCAGCAAGGCTACCATTCAGAACAGGAGGAGAGATAGAGTTTCCAGAAAAACAGAAACTAAAGGAGCTAGTTTAGTGGTCCTGACCACTAAACTAAATTTCAACATTTCTTCTATTTCTCATTCCTTATGATGTGGTGTTATTTGTAACTTTTCCTTAATACAAGCATTTATACCATCAAATTTCATTCTAGCATTCTAGATGCTTTTGCTGCATCTTATACATTTTGGAATATTGAATATTGGAATATTGAACTTTATTTTTCTTCTGTATTGAGACATATTTTGATTTGCTATTTGATCTCTTATTTGGTCCACTGCTTGTGGTCCTGACCACTAAACTAGCTCTGCAAGAAATATTAAAGGAGGTTCTATGAGTGGAAAGGTAAAACCAAAAATCACAAAGACTAGAGAGGATCAGAGAAAATCTCCAGAAACTATGACAAAATAAGTAATAAAATGACACTGAACACATGTCTATCAATAATTACTCTGGATGTACATGGACTAAATGTTACACTCTAAAGACACACGACATCAGAATGGATTTAAAAAACAAGACCTATCTGCTGTGCCTGGGTGGCTCAATCAATTTAGTGTCTGTCTGCCTTCAGCTCAGGTAATAATCTCAGGGTCCTGGAATCAAGCCCCACATTAGGCTCCCTACTCAGCGGGGAGTCTGATTCTCTCTCTCTCCCTCTGTCCTTCCCCCTGCTTGTGCACACTCTTTTTCAAATAAATAAAATCCTAAAAAAATAAAAAACAAACAAACAAAAACAAGATCCATCCCTATGTTGCCTATAACAGACATATTTTAGACCTAAAGATACCCATAGATTGAAAGTGAGGGGTAGGGGATAGAAACATTTATCACACAAATAGATATCAAAAAAAGTGGAGTAGCAATACTTATATCAGACAAACTAGACTTTTTGTTCTTGTATTGTTTTTATCCAGGGATCAGAATAGTACTGGCCCGGTGGAATGATTTTGAATGTGTTCCCTCTAATCCATTATTTGTAAGATTTTGATAAAGATTGTCATTAATTGTATTTTTTGAAATGTTTGGTAGAATTTGCCAGTGGAAACCGTGTGATCTTAGGCTTTTCTTTGCTGGGAGATTTTTGATTCTTAATTTAACTTTCACTCTTGTTATTGGTCTAAGAAGATTTCCTTCTTCTTGAATTCAAGATTCATGATTCAGTTTTAGCAACTTACACATTTTTAGGAATTATCTATTTTTTTCCTAAGTTACCTGATTCATTACCATATAATTGTTTATAGCAACATGTTATCACACTGTGTATCTCGTGGTTATCTGTTGTATTGCTTTCTCTTTCATTTCTCATTTTGATTCTTGAGTATTATTTTTTTTTCTTAGTTAATGTAGTCAAGGCACTACCAGCTTATTTTTTTGTGGAAAAACTAATCATTACTTTCAATGTTATATTACTGTTTATTATGGTCTCTATTTACTTCTGATTTTTCTTTGTTATTTCCTTCCCCAATTAAATTTCAACATTTCTTCTTTTTCTCATTCCTTATGATGTGGTGTTATTTGTAACTTTTCCTTAATACAAGCATTTATACCATCAAATTTCATTCTAGCATCTGCTTTTGCTGCATCTTATACATTTTGGAATATTGAACTTTATCTTTCTTCTGTATTGAGACATATTTTGATTTGCTATTTGATCTCTTATTTGGTCCACTGCTTGTGCGCTAGTGTGTTAATATTTACATATTAAATATTTAATATTTACAACATATATTCCAACTTTGTTTTGTTGTTGATCTTTACTTTTGTACCATTGTGGTAAGAAAATATACTGGGGTATGATTTTGGTCTTCTTAAATTTGTAATATTTGTTGTGTCTCTTTTTATTGTGATTTAGATTTTTCCATGTGTACTTGAAGAAAATGTGTATTCTATTTTTCTTGCATAGAGTGTTTTATATATATCATTTAGAACCATGTGTTCTGAAGTATGCTCCAAGTAAAAAATACTGCTTTTTGAAAAAAATAATTTTACTGAGGGTACTCATTTAAAATAAAGCATATCAAAACGGGAGGAGGCCGAGGGAATGGCTGAAATAGGTGAAGGGGACAAGTAAACACTTATCATAATGAGTATTGAGTAATGATGTATAGAATTGTTGAACCACTATATCGTACACCTGAAACTAATATAACATTGTATGTTAACTATACTGGAATTAAAAATTTAAAGTAAAACCAGATCAGTATTACAGATTTTTTCCTTTTGCTCTCTCCACTTTGTTCCAATCACCATGAATGTGGCAGAGACATGTTAAGGACCCTCAAGGCACTATTATTTTTCAAACTGTAGATCCTGATACTTAATTTACACAATTAGTGTTAATTTCCTGCTTTCTGTTAATTCAACATAGAACTATTTGCAGGATAGAAATGGGGATTGTGACAGGATCAATTGACCAACGGATTATGTATTTGCAGATACATCCCTGGTATTTCTCCAAAAGAAATGAGATATTATACCTACCAGCAATCTACATTCTTAGAATGCAGATGGTAAGGGCTGATTATTAGTGAATATGAGGGGTAATTAATGATGCCTAGGAATATACCAAGAAAGAAGGGGGAAATGGCAAAATAGCAGTTTTCAAACTCTGAGGACAAACCGAGCTTATTAAATGAAAGTCTTCTTTTGATTAGAATTTCTAAGTGATAGAGGTATTGAAACCAGGGATAATGGTCAGATGATGGACAGTATATTATATATTTATCCATATATTAGATGCAAGACTTATCTACCTATCTGCCAAATACAAATAGTAACAATGCTCTAGTACAGAAGTAAATGGAATGCCCCTCCATCCTATTGCTTACCAGAGAGGATCATTAAGAGTTCCATATGATATTATTTTTCAGTATGTGTATATGTATATATTTGTGTGTAGTTTTATACTTAAGTGGTTTCCATGGCAACAGAGATTGATTGATCTACACGGACAATGATAGTACAAAGACTGACTATAGGGAAAACTTAGATTAGTATCTCAGCCTTCTTGAGTTTAGAACAGTTACTTAACTTACATATTAACCTTTGAAAATAGAGCCTTTTCCAGGACCATAGATTTAAAGACAGGTAACTGAAGTTTTAGAATCACGATTTATTTTTACTTTTTTCCAATAGATAACTGGCACTCTGGCAGAAAAGACTTGCCAGAATTATCAAATGAAAATACAGGGTGGAAAGCTAAATTTGAATTTGAGAAAATGAATAATGTTTAATATATGTATAGCCCAAATTATCCATTGTTGATCTGAAATTCAAATTTAACTGAGTGCCCTATATTTTACCTAGCAACTGTATGCTCTTGTTTCAACAGGAGGTTTTTTATCTGTACATTTCACTTTTAAAATGCTTTCCTACCACACCATTAACTCCAAGTAAATAACTCACTACATGTTTACCTGTTCTGCTTGTTGTACAACTGCATTCTTGTGCCCCATTCTAGTTCTAATGGCTGATTCTAGTCCTATGGATTGACAACCCTCATTTGGAACCTGGGATTCATTTACTCAGTTAGTCAACCTCATTTGTTGTTCATTTGTTTTATTACCCATTCTGGTGACTTCTTAAACATGTTTTTGTTTATTGTTGTTGTTTTGTTTACTAACTACTCTCCTAACATTCATAAACTTTTAACATTGCAGTCGTGCTGTATTACTGGTTTACTTTCTGCGGCCCTTTACAAAACCATGAAACCACTGTAATACCTGAGATATTTTTGTATCCCTAATCAGTTACTGCTCCTCTTAGGCATTACTTTCCCCATCAAGAATTCATGCATTAATCCTTAAAAACAGAGCTTACAGGGGCGCCTGGGTAGCTCAGTGGGTTAAGCTTCTGACTTCAGCTCAGGTCATGATCTCAGAATCCCGAGATCCAGCTGCCCTGCATCCCGCTCTCTGCTCAGCAGGGAGCCTGCTTTTCCCTCAATCTCTGCCTGCCTGTCTGCCTACTTGTGATCTCTCTCTCTCTGTCAAATAAATAAATAAAATCTTTAAAAATTAAAAAAAAAAACAACAGATCTTACCCTGTGCTATTTATTGAGTGGATCTGCTTCAATATCAAATATTTCATCTTCATACTGCAGAAAAAGTGGAATCCTCTCATATCTCACCCTACTCTCTCCCACCCACCTAAAGGAGTAACATTATAGTCCATGTCTCTGACACAAATTTTATATGTGCCATATACCTAAAGCCTCTGTAGGAGGTCATTTCTAAAATATGCACAGACTCATAAAAGGAAGAGGACTTACTGAAATCATAATTCAGAATATGCTTTCTCGAACATCCTAATCTTCTAAATTACAAGCTTTAGAAATATTCAAAAATTCAAGCTTTTAAATTTTTAATAAGCTATTGAAAAATAAAATTAGAAAGACTTATAGTTTTAAGATAGTTTAAAAAGAAAACATTTTTTCATGGTTCATTTTACTAGTGACACATGTATTTATCAGCTTGCCATATGTTGGCGCAGCTGTGACGGTTTTGTCCAAATCTCTACAGACTTTTCTTCTCTGCTCAGAAACATTTTTCAGTGTGGGAACAGAGTGCCTTTGTGCTCTGTTAGGCCATGGTATAGAGTTAGCATATGCTCTCCAATACTTGTTGGCAAGACTGGCAGCTACTATCCATTTATTTATGAGGTTCTTTCCAATAGTTATCTTTTCTTTCTTTTTTTTTAAGACTGTGTCAAGTTTAAGTAGCCTTTTAAAAATAGGCATGAGAAATAAAAACCCTCAAAAGTAGGTATAGATAGAACATACCTCAACATCATAAAGGTCATGTACAAAAGACCCACAGCTAATATCATCCTCACTGGGGAAAAACTGAGACCTTTTTCTCTACAGTCAGGAACAAGACAGGGATGTGCACTCTCACCACTACTATTTAACATAGTTAAAAGTCTTAGCCTCAGCAATCAGACAGCTAAAAGAAATAAAAGGCACCCAAATTGGCAAGAAAGACAATGTACTTACACTATTGGAAGATGACACAATACTCTATGTAGAAAACCCAAAAACCTCCACAAAAAAAATTGCTAGAACTAAGACACAAATTCAGCAAAGTTGCAGGATACAAAATCAGTATATGGAAATCTGTTGCATTTCCATACACCAATAATAAAACAGCAGAAAGAGAAGTCAAGCAATTGATCTCATTTACAATTGCACCCAAAACAAGATATCTGTGAAGAAAAAAAAAACCTTAACCAAAGAGGTAAAAGTTCTGTACTCCAAGAACTGTAGAACACTTAAAAAAGAAACTGAAGAAGACAAAAAGAAATGGAAAGATATTCCATGCTCATGGATTAGAAAAACAAATTTAAAAATGTTAACTGTTAACATGTCTACACTACTCAAAGCAATCTTCACATTTAATGCAATCTCTATCAAAATACCACCAGCATTTCTCACAGCACTAGAACAATCCTAAAATTTGTATTGAACCACAAAAAAACCCCAAATATCCAAAGCAATCCTGAAAAAGAAAAGCAAATCTAGAGGCATCCTGATTCTGGACTTTAAGCTGTATTACAAAACTGTAGTCATCAAGATGGTATGGTACTAGAACAAAAATAGACAGATTGATAGAACACAACAGAAAACCCAGAAATGGATCTACAACTACATGGTCAGCTAATCTTTGATAAAGCAAAAAAGAATGTCCAATGAAAAAAAGACAGTCTCTTCAAGAAATAGTGTTGGGAAAACTGGGCAGCAATATGCACAAGAATGAAACTGGGCCACTTTCTTACACCTTACACAAAAATAAATTTAAAATGGATTAAAGACCTAAATGTGAGACAGGAAACAATCAAAATCCTAGAGGAGAACATAGGCATCAACGTCTAGGACCTCGGCCATAGCAACTTATTATTAGTCACATCCTGGAGACAAGGGAAACAAAAGCAAAAATGAACTACTGGGACTTCATCAAGATTAAAAAAAAAAAGTGGCTCCTGGGTGGTTTAGTGGGTTAAGGCCTCTGCCTTCAGCTCAGGTCATGATCCCGGGGTCCTGGGATTGAGCCCTGCATCGGGTTCTCTGCTCAGCGGGGAGCCTGTTTCCCCCTCTCTCTCTGCCGGCCTCTCTGCCTACTTGTGATCTCTCTCTGTCAAATAAATAAAATCTTTAAAAAAAAAAAGATAAAAATCAAAAACAAAACAAATAAACAACAACAACAAAATTCTGTGAACCAAAGGAAATAATCAACAAATAGAATGAGAGAAGATATTTGTAAATGATGTATCTGATAAACGGTTAGTATCTAAATCCATAAAGAACTTATCAAACACCCAAAGAACAATCCAATTAAGAAATAGACAAAACAATCTGAGGGTTTGGAAGGGGCGGGGGGTGGGAGGTTGGGGGAACCAGGTGGTGGGTTTTAGAGAGGGCATAGATTGCATGGAGCACTGGGTGTGGTGCAAAAACAATGAATACTGTTACGCTGAAAAGAAATAAAAAATTAAAAACAAAACAAAACAAAAAAAGAACTGGACAAAAGGGCACCTGGGTGGCTCAGTGGGTTAAGCCGCTGCCTTTAGCTCAGGTCATGATCTCAGGGTCCTGGGATCGAGTCCCACATCGGGCTCTCTGATCAGCAGGGAGCCTGCTTCACTCTTTGTCTCTCTGCCTGCCTCTCCACCTACTTGTGGTCTCTGTCAAATAAATAAATAAAATCTTAAAAAAAGAAAAGCAATGGACAAAAGACATGAATAGACATTTTTCCAAAAAAGATATCCAGATGTCCAACAGACACATGAAAAGATGTTCAATATCATCAGGAGGAAAAAACAACAACAACAACAAAACAAACAAACAAAAAAACCAGATCAAAACTACAATGAGTTTTTACCTCACACATGGATAAAATTAACAACACAGGAAAAAAGAGATGCTGGCAAGGATGTGGAGAAAGGGAAACCCTTTTAAATGTTTGGTGGGAATTCAAACTGGTGCAAACACTCTGGAATACGTATTAATACGTATTAATATTAAAAATACAACTACCCTATGAGCCAGCAATTGCAGTACTAGGTATTTACCCAAAGTATATAAAAATACAGATTCAAAGGGGTACAACCCAATGTCTATAGCAGCATTATCAACAATCACCAAAGTATGGAAAAAGCCCAAAAATCTATTTCTAGTGAATGGATAAAAAAAAGATACGTGTTACACACACACACACACCTACACACACACACACATACAAAATGGAAAGTTATTCAGCCATCAAAAAGAATGAAATCTTTCCATTTACAATGATGTGGATGAGTCTAGAGTATATTATACTAAGCAAAAGTCAGAGAAAGACAACAACCATATGATTTCACTCATATGTGGAATTAAAGAAACAAAACAGATGAACTTTAAAACAAAGAGAGAAGGAAGTAAACCATAAGAGACTCTTAATGATGGATAACAAACTGAGGGTTGATATAGGGAGGCGGGTGTGGGATAGGCTAAACAGATGATGGTTATTGAGGAGACCACATGTTATGATGAGCACTGGGTGTTACACATAAGTGATGAATCACTAAATTCTAAATTCTACCCCTGAAACCAGTATTACATTATATGTTAACAAATAAGAATTTATATAAAAAATGAAAAATAATAGACATGACAAATACTCTATTTATATTTTGGGATGAAATTTAATAACATTATATAAACCCATAGAAACTAGAAACATATGATATCCTTTACCCCTTATTGACCTCTTACCTACTTAAAAATCACTCTTTTCCACTGATATATTTATTTTTACTTATTTAATTTTGACATACTAAAAAACTGCATATATTTGATGCATACAATTTGATATTTGGACAAATGAATACTACCCACAACACCATCACCACAATCAAGGTAAGAGACACATCCATCACTTCCAGAATTTTTCTGTCTCTGTGTGTGTAGTAAGAACTTACCATGAGCTCTACCCTTTTACCAAAATTTGAAGTGCATACTACAATTCTGTTGACTACAGGCATTACAGTGTATAGAAGATCTCCAAAACTAATTAATCTTGCAAAACAAAGACTTCATAGCTGAACAACCACTCCCATTTTTCCTTCACATGACCACTAGTAAACACCATTCTATTCTCTGATTCTGTAGTTTGAATATTTTAGCAGAAGTGTGGTTGCTGTATCATATGGTAGTTCTGTTTTTAACTTTTTGAGAAATCTCTATTTGTTTCCATAACAGTTGCACTCTTTTATATTCTCACCAACAATATATAAGAACTCCAATTTAGCCACATCTTTGCCAACACCTGTTTTTTTGTTCTGTTTTTGTTGTTGTTGTTGTTTTATAAGAATGATTCTAACTTAAGGTCGTATCTCATTGTGGTTTTGACTTGCATTTCCCTAATGATTAGTGATATTGAGCATTTTATGATATATCTTTATATATCTTCTTTTGGAGAAATGTCTATTCAAGTATTTTCCCCACTTTTCAATTGTTTTTTTTTTTGTTTACTATTAAGTTGTAGAAGTTACTTACATATTTTGGACTAGGCTTTTCTCATATATGTGGTATGTATATGGTATGTATATGATATATATATACATATACACACATATATATGTCTATATATGTCTACATATATATGTCTATATATATATATAAACAAATATTTTCATTCATTCCATAGATTGTCTTTTCATCCCAAATATATTACAAAGCTATAGTTATTAAAGCAGTATTGCACAGGCATAAAGACAGGCATATTGAGCAATGGAACAGAATAGAGCACCCAGAATTGAACTCATACATATTTAGTCAATTAATATTCAACAAGTGTGCGAAGAGTACACATTTAGGAATAGTCTCTTCAACAAGTGGGAAAATTGGGAAATTTTAATATCTACATTCAAAGTACAGAAATTGGACCCTATCTTACATCATACACAAAAATAAACTCAAAATTAAGATGCAAATATAAGATCCTGAACTGTAATACTCCTAGGGGGAAAAAAATAGAATAAATAGGAGGAAAGCTTCTTGAATATTGGTCTTGGCAATGATTTCCTGGCAATGATATGACCTCAAAAGCACAAGCAAAAAAGTAAAAATACACAACTAGGACAACAGAGAACTAACAACATTATAATTATTTCTACCTCTCTTACCCTGAAACTTAAAACCTTTCACGTTGCTTCCCACATGTTTACTTCAGTTTGACATAACCCATGAGAAATGTGTTAGTTCTCCATCATCAGTCAGATGGACAATATTAGGAATTATATGACCATGTAACTGGAAAAGGGCTGGGGATAAGGACAAGCTAAGTAACCCAGGAGCAATAACAAGGGTGCGAAGGTGACCTCCCTTTTGTAGCGCCTGTTTCATTGTTCTGCAAACAAGCCAGGAAGCTGTGAAGGTTCAGTGAGGCAGCAAAGTATATGTCTGGGCTGCTGAAAACACTTTTTCAATGAAAAAAATCAAGACATATCAATCATTGGAGGAAGCCTGCAATCTTCTTTTACTATGTTCTTCGTAACATTGTGATTTTCCTGTGTTAATATTGGAACGATTTTTCTCTTTTATTTTTCTTCTTTTGGAATGAATGTCAATAGTCTAGGGTGCATCTGACAACAGCAACCGAACAGGCTTCTGGAAAAATCTAAGGCTAAAAGCAGGTAGAGGAGATCAGTGAATAAGTATGAAATAATAGTCAGAAAACAGAAAACAGTAAGAATCTCACTCACGCAGTATCACAGAGGAACTACTCCAAATATTATACAGGTGATTTTTATCAGGCTAAATTTATTACAAGATCTTAGAGCTCTTAGTGTTAGAATTAGGATTCCATTTATTGAGAGTCAAGTTATTTATTGCCAAGGGGCTTGCAGGACTCAAACTAGAACCCAGAACATGTAATGTTGAACGAATTATCCATTCATTCATTTATTACTCAAATATTTTTGAATGGCTATTATAAGCTGGGAACTGGGTCAATTAATGAGAACATTGTAAGTTTATGTATATAACAGACACAGATCATATTATCTTTAGAAAAAGAGAATACAGATCTTATATTTAAGACAGATGTGCAGGACCTAAGAAACAAAAAAAAAAGATCTAGTATTTAAATTGTGACACATTATCAGAAAGCATAACTTTAGTAAATCACTTAAGTATCATATGGAATTTACAAGGCTGCTTCTTTGACAAAGAGTTTCATTATTTATATTATGAAGAGTGATAATATTTCCCTTCTCACCAGATATAGGAATAATATATTGACTTAAGGCTGACAGGTATGTATAAATAACAAATTCTCAAGAAACAAACACACAAACTAAAAAACAAAAACAAAAACAAACAAACAAAATCCCAGATTTCTAGCTTTTGTAAATTTTTTTGTAAATAGTCCTACCACAATCTATTTTAAGCTACCAACACTGCTGGTACAAGTCCTGAAATAAAAGGAATCAGTTCACAGAAAACTACATAAGCATGGTCTAGCACATTCCTGAATGCTGACCTCTTAATGCCTGATTGGTCTCTCAGCTATTAAAAGAACTTGACAAATCTTTGGAATCTTTGGAATTAACCCTTGAAAACTGCTTGTATTAAAAATCATAGTTTGTGGGGAGCGCCTGGGTGGCTCAGTGGGTTAAGCCTCTGCCTTCAGCTCAGGTCATGATCTCAGGGTCCTGGGATCGAGCCCCGCATCGGGCTCTCTGCTCAGCGGGGAGCCTGCTTCCTCCCTCTCTCTCTGCCTGCTTCTGATCTGTCAAAATAATAAATAAAAAAAAAAAATCATAGTTTGTGCGAATTTCTTACTTTCAGTAGCTGTCTAGTTCTGGAGGAGGAGAATGTAGACACATTTATCAAATTTTATCTCAAGTAAGCTTTACATCAGGGTTTATCTTAGAGTTGAAATTGGGGCTTGCACTCCCATGTGGTCAGCTGGCTCAAACAATACAAAGATCTATTTGGGAGCACAGACCCAGATCTATCCAAATCTATTACCTCATGGAAGAAGGACAAATCTATAGATACAGTGTATGTGTCTTGAATAATCATAATTCTTCTGAATACTGAATCAGCCCATATTACTACATCACAAATGTACTGTGGACTTGTAATTGGAGTATATTCATTTAATACTTAAAATCTCCACGTTTTTGTAGGTGCACAGAAATTTCAGATATGACCTTAAAAAGGCAGGTACTGGTTATCAAATGTAAGACATATGCTAACTTATGCCCACCACAGATTTTAGTTTATTTCATTATTTATCTGTAAAAGAAAGATAGAAGGAAAGACAACGTGGAGAACAAATAAAGGTTGCAGGTAAAAAAATAAATCAAAAGTATTGGTTTTTAAAAATATGGGAAAAATTTGTGGATTTTCTATTATTCATGTCCCCATTACAATGGATAATCAAGATTTGACTACATTGTAATTATAACTGAAGTTGAACAACACATCAAACAATTCACAATTTATATTATAATATAGCTCATCAGCCCACTAAATATATATTAATAGAGCATTCAAAACCATGCATTTGGCATTTCAAAGGAAGCTTCCCACATCTGGGATGATTTGGGATAAATTATTTAGTGCCCTCTCTGTCTTTCAACTATTTTTGGTGAGTTCTATTTTGCATAATATTGCAATCAGCCCTTGAGTAGAAAATGTTAATGCTGTGGAGGGGGGTAATCTTCATCTCTGGACAAAATTCTAAAGAAAATAATACAATCAAGAAAAGAATAGAGAAACCAAATTTTGAAGTAATTAGAAGAATAAATGAATGTTGATAAATTTTGAGATTATTCAAAAATTATAGGTTTTTAACAAACATTTGATTTTGAAATTTTCACTTCTTAAAAGTAGAATTTGAGTGAGCTTGTCTCATGAAATTTTATTTAGTTATAGTTCTCCCATAATATTATGACAATAGGCCAATGTAATAGTATTTCAAGCTCTTTGTTCTTTGATACTGCAAAATACTCTGATTCATCTGAATTTGCGAGTAACACTAATCATTATGACCTTCTGAGATGTAATACTGGCAGAAACTTGAGATAATATATATTTGTTCCAAATTGCACAAACTAGTAAATGAGACAGGTTCTGGAAACTGTAGATTTGATACTCAATGCTAATATCAGTTGAGAATTTATTATTGATCATATTCGTAGGTATCTAGGGGGGAAAAAAGCAATAGTCAAAAGCCATTGTTAGGTACTCTTAGTCAAAGATAAATAAGAAAAATTCAATTCAGTTCCTCTTTTGATATGGCATTGGAATTATTAAATGAATTTGGTAGTTAAATGAAGACAGATGGTAGAACGAGGAATTAAATGTTAGAATTATTATATTTTTATTAAGGAAGTTTAAAATACTTTTAAATATTGAGAGAAATATGAACTTACTTACAAGTATAATCATAGAAGCTATCATTTACCAAGCTCAACTACTATTCCAGGGACTGTTTTAGTTCTTTTAAAATCATCAAATCCAAATAACTTTCCTAGGACATATACTGTTGTTATTCATTCTTATTTTTTTTCCTTTTTTTTTAATAAGATTTTATTTATTTATTTGTCAGAGACAGAGGGAGAGAGAGCGAGTGAGCACAGGCAGACAGAGAGGCAGGCAGAGGCAGAGGGAGAAGCAGGCTCCCTGCCGAGCAAGGAGCCCGATATGGGACTCGATCCCAGGATGCTGGGATCATGACCTGAGCCCAAGGCAGCTGCTTAACCAACTGAGCCACCCAGGCCTCCCATTCATTCTTATTTTTAGAGACAGGAAACTGAGGTTGAGTCAGAAGATATCCTGCTAAAGGTCAATTACCTGTCAAATGAAGGATCCAGGTTTAAAAACCTAAAAGGTCTAATTTGATCAGGGGCACCTGGGTGGCTCAGTGGGTTAAAGCCTTTGCCTTCTGCTCAGATCATAATCCCAGGTTCCTGGAATCGAGCCCCATGTCAGGCTCTCTGCTCAGTGGGGAGCCTGCTATCTCCTCTCCTTCTCTCTCTGCCTGCTCTCTGCCTACTTGTGATCTCTGTCTGTCAAATAAATAAATAAATAAATCTTAAAAAAATAAAATAAAATAAACACCTAAAAGGTCTAAAGCCAATAGCTTCACTGACTGGCATGCTGTCTGGTGAGAGAAAGACTGAACTGAGAAGCCACGTACACATTCTTCAGGCAGAAGTGGAGGAGAGATAATATATTTTTTTAACTCCAGACATCACAACAAAATAAATACAAAAAAAGAACAAAAAGAACAAGTTTGAAGATACAATTTTTTAAATCTAAAGATTAAAATGTGAATAAAAAGGTAGATCCATCCAACAATGAGATGAGTTTCCTTACAAATTAGTGAACTACTTTTCCTTAGAATTATGCAAAAGGATATTCTTGATCATCAGAAATATTGTGGACAACCTCTCCTTGCAGGGAGGAATACTATTTTTCTCTTTAAGAAAAAAAAATGGGCAAATTAGAACCTACTTTTTAAATTACTGATGCTAGGACAATAATTGCATTTTGATTTTTTTCTTCAAGAGGCAATAACATTCATCAAATGTAAAGACATGTCCATATATTAAATAGAAAAGGCCAAGTTTACTCCTGAATTCTTGAAGCATTCCAAGCAAGAAATAGCAACAATTTTTTTTCTTTCTTCTACACCTTTTAGCCTTAAAAATAGCAGTACTTAATCTGAGAATATTGTTTTTTAAGTCATTTACCACTGAATCTATGTATATACCACAATGCATATCTAGTTTCTTTTCTTTTTTTTTTTTTAAGATTTTATTTATTTATTTGAGAGAGAGACAGTGAGAGAGAGCTTGAGAGAGGAGAAGGTCAGAGAGAGAAGCAGACTCCCTGTGGAGCTGGGAGCCCAATGCGGGACTCGATCCCAGGACTCTGGGATCATGACCTGAGCGGAAGGCAGTCGTCCAACCAACTGAGCCACCCAGGCGTCCCCTCGTATCTAGTTTCATTAGGAAATATTGGTAGGTGGGTAAATGATATAATAAAGACAAAAACGAATATAAAGACTACAAATTACTACAAAGTATCACACAAGGTATTCTGAATCGTTTTGCTTTCACTTGGCATAATTTCTGGCTCAAAGACCAGTATGTAAATGGACTTTCACTTACACAACATGTCTCTAATACCATTTGATAAGCTGCAACTGTTTTGTTTCTTAATCTCACTAGAGAATTCCATTGTTGTTATGATTTTATCTTTGCTATAAACTCATATGTTATTTTATTTCACTGTTTCCCAAAGGTAGCACTTCATAATGTATGTTTCCTCTAGGTTTGACTCCTAAATATATTCGATTTGCACATTCTCTTATTTCCACTGACCACAGGGTGATTTTGGTATGTGTTGTCATTATTTATCTTTCTAGAGGAAAAATTCTGACCTTTCTTTGAGTAAGAGACTAGCTTTCAAGAGTGTCCTTCAAAGAACATATGTGCAGTGAAACTCTCTATGTAGGTATTGATGCTATGAACAAGACAACAAAAACAACAAACCAGATATATTGTTACCATATACAATTGTTGATAATGTTGGAAATAACTGCACTGACTCAAAGCACATTCTTGCAACTGATAATTAAGTACATCTAATTAATTTTAATTAAGTGGGCAAATGTGTATATAGTCATCTGATAAAATTTTTAGTCTAACTTTTATTCTAGTGAAGCCAAATCTGTTTTGCAAAAATATATCAAACTTAGGTGTGTGTTTCCTGCCAACAACAAACTACAACTACAGAGAGTATACTCATAAACATAAAGAAGAGTTTTTTCCTATTTCTTTTTTTTTCTTTCAACATCTGTTGTTTCTACCTGTATGTTCTTTATTTTTCAGTTCAGTAAAGTTCCTTTCCCTTATTTTTTTAGTAATATATAAGCTCGTATAATTAATTAAAGCACATCTTAGACTACCTCAAAGTTACTCTGGATGTTGGCAAAAAATACAGATACGTGGTATCGGCCCACATCTGTTTAATCCCAAATCCGTGAGCAAGGTTGAGGCACCACAACCTACTGTCTGATGAAGCATACCAACTAATCTTTTTAACATTCTAAAATTCCAAGCCCATAGGTACATTTAAAAAACAAAAACAAAACCAAAACAAAACAAAAAACAAAAAACCTCATTCCAGCGTTGTATATGCATACTCTATGAAACAGAAATTGTAGCTAATTTGTCATCTCATTAACTTTTACTTTTTGCAAAATGTGTATTGTCCAAGAAATGTGTATTTTTCACTATGAAGATTGGTATAATTTTAAGCAGTTATAATGATCATTTGATACTCTGGCTTTTCCTTTGAAAATTTCTGTGCCCCACTCAGTTTAAAAAAATTCTAAAATATCTCTTTCTGCTGAAGAAGGTTTAAAATCAAGGCGCCTGGGTGGCTCAGGTCATGATCCCAGCGTCTTGGGATCGAGCCCCCCATCAGGCTCTCTACTCGGCAGGGAGCCTGCTTCCTCCTCTCTCTCTGCCTGCTTCTCTGCCTACTTGTGATCTCTGTCTGTCAAATAAATAAATAAAATCTTTAAAAAAAAAAGGGGTGCCTGGGTGGCTCAGAGGGTTAAAGCCTCTGCCTTCGGCTCAGGTCATGATCCCAGGGCCCTGGGATCCAGCCCCACATAGGGCTCTCTGCTCAGCGGGAAGCCTGCTTCCTCCTCTTTCTCTCTCTGCCTGCCTCTCTGCCTACTTGTGATCTCTGCCTGTCAAATAAATAAATAAAATCTTAAAAAAAAAAAAAAGGAAGGTTTAAAATCTCCTTAAGAGGGTTGGCATTTTTTTTTTTTAAATAGAGAAGACAGGAAAACTATTCTTGTTTATTGATCTTTATTAATACTTATCATTTGTTATGAAAACTACATAAAACTTTGTTTTAATGAAAAAAAAATCCAAAAACAAATGCAACAAACAGTGGCTGTAAGTTGCTTGATTTCTCAGTAATGTATCTGAAATCTTCCCTTCTCTTTTTTTTTTTTTTAAAGATTTTATTTATTTATTTGACAGAGAGAGATCACAAGTAGATGGAGAGGCAGGCAGAGAGAGAGAGAGGGAAGCAGGCTCCCTGCTGAGCAGAGAGCCCGATGCGGAACTCGATCCCAGGACCCTGAGATCATGACCTGAGCTGAAGGCAGCGGCTTAACCCACTGAGCCACCCAGGCGCCCCTTCCCTTCTCTTTTTATCCAGCATTAAAAATGCATACTATTGACTGATTAAATAATTGGCAATAATTTAAAACTATATGTTGTATATCATAAGCCAGATATGATGTATTGTGTCATTTTCCTATAAGCAACGAATGTTGCATTTACATAGGTGATATATAAAAACACACTATATACATACATGTGTATATAACACATATCTATATATTATATACATACATGCATATATATATGCATAAAAAGAGAAAGACAAATGCAAAGATAGTCATTTCAATTGTAATTAATGTGAATAAATAGCATATGAAAGTTATTTTAATAACAGAAAAGGTTTCAAAGAGTTACAACATAAATGAAAGCATGAGTCTATTTTATAACCTAAAATGTAAGTCAAACTTTTTATGATTAATTTTTTGTACATTTTTATTACATTTCTGGGTAAGGCATTTTACCTCACTTATTTGAAAACTTTCTTATCTCTATCTATCAAAAGAAATGTCCGAATAGTACTGCAATTAAAAATGATAAATCTTGATTATGTAGAGTGAAGTATAAAATGTGACACAGAAATTATAGAAAACATATTGGTCTTTCATTTGAGGCTCTCCTAGAGTAAGTAGAAACAATCTGTATATCTTATTTAGCCCCATGTTACCCTAATGCCTTTCTTCCAACACTTATTGTCCTATTCCTTTTGCTTTAGTTTGTTTCGTATAATAAAAACTTGGCCTTTGTCCTGGGTTCTTAGGAAGGAAAATAAATTCTTGGAATTTCCCAATTAATATGAATGTTTTTGTTATGCAGTAGTCCCATAGATCATAGTGAGTTTATGTTAATCAGATGCCCTAGGATGAGGGCTGGCCAAGAAAAAGACTAACCATGTGATTAAAGGGTTGGGTCTTTACCAGCCCAGCCTCTGGTGACATGAGATAGTCTAAAGACTGAGCTTCAACATGTGGTCTGTGATTCAGTCATACATGCCAACATAATGAAACTCCAGTAAAACTCTAAACTCCACTGAAGTTAGAAAAACAAACAAACAAAACAAACAAATAAACAAAACTGAACTCTAAAACTCATCAGAGCCTCCTGACTGGTAAACACATCAATGATCCATGAGAGTGATGTATCTGATTCCATAAAGAAATATGGAAGTACAGTATTTATAAACCTCTTAGATCTTACTTTATATATCTTCTCATTTGGCTGATCCTTTATAATAAAACTGTAACCACTAGTGAAATCCTCTTCTGAGTTCTGTGAGATCTTCTCATTAACTATCAAACCAGAGGAAATTATGGAAATGCTAGTATTTATACAAGTTGATCCAAAGTGTAGGTGGCCTAGAGAACCCCAAATGTAGCTCTGGCATCTGTAATGATGGTTCAGTCTCATTGGAGACTGTGTCTTTGAATTTATGGGGTCCATACTAATTCCTGGAGGATAGTCTCAGAATTGTGCTGCAATGCACCACTTAGTGTCAAAATAGTGTGCTTCTCTTAAATAATGTCCCATCTCTTAAATGAAACACAGATCATCATAGGAAGACATACCATTGGTTCCTAGGTATCACTTCTAGCTCTACACAGATACAGATGCTCACCAATGCTTGCTTACAGAGAAAAGGATGCAGAGTCTAAGATTCAGATGTGAGAATCAGAATTAGGTCAAGAAGTTTGAAACTTGTAGAGAAAAATGATCTTATGAAAAGCAAAAATGGTATCATTGACTAGTCTAGGATTAGATAGGAAATAAACACAAAAGGAATGTAAATCACAATCGCTACCACTTGTCTCTCATCCATGACATCACACCCAATGACATGTGAGGATGAAGTGAGAACAAAAGTTCTCTGGAGGGTGCCTGGGTGGCTCAGTGGGTTAAGCTGCTGCCTTCGGCTCAGGTCATGATCTCAGGGTCCTGGGATCGAGTCCCACATCGGGCTCTCTGCTCAGCAGGAAGCCTGCTTCCTCCTCTCTCTCTCTCTGCCTGCCTCTCTGCCTACTTGTGATCTCTCTGTGTCAAATAAATAAATAAAATCTTTAAAAAAAAAAAAGTTCTCTGGACATGTGACTTATAAAAGAATGACTCAAGTGTACACCCCATATGTAATTTTATTGAGGAAAATTATACTACAAACAAATGAACAAAACATTCAAGTCATTATCAATTAGATCAGCTTAAACACAATTCTAGTGAAAAGAAATACATATTGCAAAACCTATAATCCTGTGAATTTAGGCTTATTTAATAAAAAAGCTACTGTCTAGGTTTCCCAACATAAAGAATAACAGCAGAGGGTTCCTGGGTGGCTCAGTGGCTTAAGCCTCTGCCTTTGGCTCAGGTCATGATCCCAGGATCTGAGCCCCACATCGGGCTCTCTGCTCAGCAGGGAGCCTGCTTCCTCCTCTCTCTCTGCCTGCCTCTCTGCTTACTTGTGATCTCTCTCTGTCAAATAAATAAATACAATCTTAAAAAAAAAAAGAAGAACAGTAGATGCATATTATCAATTAAAGAACTGCCATCCTTGAAAGTAAATTTAATTTATGGAAAGAGTCTAAATGTTCATTGACTGATGAATGGATAAAGAAGATGTGGTATATACATACAATGGAATATTACTCAGCCCTCAAAAAGAATGAAATCTTGCCATTTGTAATGACATCGGCAGAGCTAGACTGTATTATGCTAAGTGTAATAAGTCAGTCAGAGAAAGACAAATACCATATGATTTCACTCATATGTGTAATTTAAGAAACAAAACAGATGAACATACAGGAAGGGGAAAAAAGGGAGGCAAACCATAAGAGACTATTAACTATAGAGAGGAGGGGAGGTAATGGGGGATTAGCTAAATTGATGATTGGCATTAAGGAGGGACTTCTTGTGATAAGCACTAAGTGTTATATGTATGGGCTGAACCACTAAATTAGATTCCTGAAACTAGTATTATACTATTTATTAATTAACTATAATTTAAATAAACACATTTTTAAAGTATGTATAATGCATTTAGTACTGGAATAATTTTAATATATTGAGATGTTTTTATATTACTCTATTTATTAATATCCATGCTTAGTAATATTGATATAGTCCCTAAAACTGTATTGGTATTTATTTCAAAGTTAAAATGAACATTGTTAATTTGCTGAAAAAAATCTTAACGTTCTTTAATATGTAGTATTTACATATTTACACAAATGGGCAGATATATATACACACACACATATATGTGTGCGCATATATATGTGTGTGTAATAGCATATCCATCTAACAACAGTGTTTTATTTTCTCGTTAGAAATCATACTATTGTATTTGGTTTGAACTATACCAAATGGGAAAGTATTTGCTGCTTTGTTGTGATTGGCTGCTTGCAAAAGTTTAATGCTTATTTACCCACTTTGTTAACCCACCAGTGTATTTCTGTGTGGAATACTAGTGTATTTATCATCTCGAGACCTGAATATTTTATGCCAAAAATATAATAACTATATGCATGTTATTGAACTACTGGAGGACAATAAACTACTCTTCTGTCTTGGTAAGGTGAAATCTTTATCAAAATCTTGTTAATACTGCCAATAACAGAAGATGAAAAATCTTGTTGTAACACTATGAACAGCAGTGGTTTCTGGAAAAGCAATCTGAATATTGAAATTGGTTGTTTTAAAAACATACTGGCCATCCAAGATAAACACAATCTGAACTCAAGATTAAATGCACAATCATAACCTAATGTATTTTTAAATATAATTATAAGGAAATGGTATTTTTCAACTTGGTTTTTCAAAGTCTTTTTTTCTACTTGGTAATTATTACTTATAATTATGTGTATGTGTTCTCTCTCTTACTACACTGTAAACTCCTCCAAAATAGAGATCCATCTTAAATTCTTTTTTTCTTTTTTTCTTTTTTTTTTAAGGGAGAGAGACTAAATGGGGGGAGGGCAGGGGAGAGGGAGAAAACCCTAAGCAGACTCCACACTGAGCATAGAACCTGATGTGGCCTGGAATTCACCAACCTGAGATCATGACCTAAGCTAAAATAAAGAGTCAGAGACTTAACCAAGTGAGTCAACCAGGTGCCCATACAGCTTATATATTTTTTGTAACTAAGCTTGTATATTGTATTTTGCCACTTAAATGTTTTAAAATTTCCCATATTTTAAAGAAAAAATTTCTCCCATGAACACACATTCTCCTTTACACTTCTCTTCTTTCTTTTTTTTTTTTTTTTTTTTTAAGATTTTTTATTTATTTATTTGACAGAGAGATTACAAGTAGGCAGAGAGGCAGGCAGAGAGAGAGAGGAGGAAGCAGGCTCCCTGCTGAGCAGAGAGCCCGATGTGGGACTCGATCCCAGGACCCTGAGATCATGACCTGAGCCGAAGGCAGCAGCCCAACCCACTGAGCCACCCAGGCGCCCACTTCTCTTCTTTCTTATTGCTAATTGCCTAGAGTTTCAAGGCATAGGTCAAGGGTCTCTGTTATCCTGTGTATCATTACCCCCCAACATACTGGCTTTAAATAATGTCTATATTCAAGTAGGTTCCAGTTCCAGCTCTGAGCTCTTCAGTCAATTTCAATCATATGAGGCCAACTGTTTACTTGATACCTTTTATAGGAAATCCAATAGAGATTCCAACTATTCTCCTTATACAGAGTGAGGGGAAAAAACTGAATTCCTTCTATCTATACAATTCATTCAAGCTTTTTAAAATTATTATTATGTTCAGTTAGGACATCATTAGTTTTTGATATAGTGTTCAATGATTCATTAGTTATGCTCATTTCAACATGTGCCCTCCTCAATACCCATCACCCTAGCCTCACATTTTTTTTTCCAATTAGACTTTCACATGTAATCACATATTTGTTTCAACTAATATTAAATACAAGTTGAGATAGTGAAAGGAATCATGCTATCTAGACCCAAACTCACAGTTTATGCAAGCTAGATTTGAGCTTTTCTCTGAAAACACAACAAAATATATCAACTGGAATAGCATACTTAATCTTTGTGAAAAATTCTCCACAGAACACGAATTGTAAAAAGAATTTGAGCAAAATAATTCAAGCATCAATTTCTGGTATTTTGCAAACATTTTATTCTTATTTCATTTATATAAATTTCACTTATTCTCATTTCACTTAAAAATTCAGCTTCAAATTGAAAATATAAAATGTAATTAATTATTTTTTAAAACTTATGAAATGAAATGTGCATATGTCAAGCACCTGAGTTTGGTAAATTTACATTAAACTCCCCAATTGCATTAGCTACTTTTTTTGAAATCTCTATATGATGATTATATACACAAATATAGTTTATGTTTCCTCCAATCAGCAAATGTTCAAAACTAAACTTTTCTTTAACAGTGCCCAAGGTCAAATCTCATCTTGGCCACTTACCAGTCATGAGATACTAGACAAGTAACTTAGCCTTCCATAATTCTCTATTCTTTAAAAATGGGGATAATCTTGGTATTAATTTAAGGAAGTTACATGAATAAAAAGAGATAAAAATATAAAGTTCTTATAGAAGTGCCTGAAACATAGGAGGCAATGTGGAAAAAAGAAGATTGAGTCAGGAGCATATTATCATAACTCAGCCAAGAAAAAATAGTGACTTGGATGAGGCAGGTGCATTGTTATTCAGAAAAGTTCTAATTTTGGATGTATTACCTTTGGCTGTAATATAATACACATTCCATCAAAGGGATGAGAAGTATGAAAGAAGACTCAAAGAGGACTTTAGACCTGACCAACTGAAAGACTATATTTGCTATTAAATGAGATGAGAAGTGGTTTTGGAATTGAATTTGGGACATATTAATCTTAAAATGAGAATTAAAATATCTAAGTGGAGTACAGGGATACGAGTGTGCTACAAATTTGGGGGATTATCAATATACAAAATAATATTTTAAACAATGAAACTAGATAAGATCACAAAGAGAGAATACAGAATAAATTCAAAGACTAAATTTCAGCATTAGTATTAAAATATTAGTACATAAAGAGATACAACATAAAGAAAATAATAGGGAACAGCCAGTGAAATAGAAGGAAATCCACAGGGTAAGTCCTGTAGGCCAAGTAAAGAAAGTGTTTCCAGGAGTGGAGTATAATCAAGTTTGCCAAGGCAGAAGAGCACTGACTCTTTGCTCAATATATCTACTTAATCATAATGCATTATGACAAAACAGCAAAATTTGACCAATGTTAACAATTCATGAGTGTTTTGATTCTTCATATTTCATTTTTCTCTTGTTTTCTAGTCTCACAGGCTTGTTAGAGAAAAAGCAATAATCATTGTTCTGACTTTGTATGAGTAATTGATTAGGACCTAAAGATGCAGTTTGCATTGCAGAGTAAATGTATGTAAATAGGACTTTAATTTTATAAAAATGTATTATTTTTAATTAAATAAATCAATATTTTAGTATTTTATTAATTGCAACCTAGTAGTCCTTGTTAAAAGATAAATTTGTCACATTCTTCAGTTTCCTTTAAGATACACCAGTGTTTCCAGTGCTTTATAATTATATTTGGCTTGAAGCCTAAAGTTACCCAGCCCAATGATGTAATTTGTCACATTTATGTGCAAGTTCCAAATGATTTTAGTGTATTTTATGCATGTAAAAAATGCAGGACATGTCCCTGAAGATTGTGAGAACACATTTTTGAATTACATGGTGAATTTTTATTCCTGAAATATTGACTTTTCTACTCAGGAAATAATATTGAATGCCCTGTGGATACAATATGCACTATGAATACCCAAGTAAGAGCTAAGGATTTCTGAGATAGAGCTAACTGCTTTATTCACCAAGAGGCAATCACCAGAGTGCCCTTTGCTCTTTGTTTTCAGTACACACTCATCACCATGCCTGGTGCTCTTGTATAATACAGTAAGCAGCTTAAACTGTTCTGTTACCTTAATCAATAAGCCCTTGATCGATCACTGATTCAATGAAGAGCTTTTTATAACGTATATGCTCTTTGCATTGAGATATTGTGCTATAGGGGATGCAAAAGAAAATAATCCTTTTACTCCTTGTTCCCAAGAGCCCTAATTGCAGAAACATGGCTAAGGCATGCAAAATAAAAAGTGAACAAAGCAATATATCTTAACTTCTAAATAATGCTTATGCTTACAAGCTATAGGACCCCAGGAAAGGGAAAGATGACTTTCCTTTGTGTGTTATTTAGGATACTTAAGGAAAATACTAAGTAAGAGTGTACTTAAGCTTTCAGATGTTCTTCTTCATAGCATGGAAAATCCATTTTAAGAAGAGGGATAATGAATACTTCATGTAATGGTGTTTAAGTTCTGGTCTTCAGCAAGTATTTGCTAGAAAATAATTGTATGGCTGAGGGATTTGGCTAGCCAGAGAGAAGGTAAGTAACCTAGTGATCAAAGCAGGCAGAAACATTACTGAAGGAACAAAAGTGTACATGTGCACAAACTACTCAGAGCAAATAAAATAGTGATCTTGCTTAGAACAGAATGGAGGTCCTAAATAGTAAAATTTAAAAAAAAAAAAAAAAAGGTTCACTTGCAGATAGTATTTGATAATGTATCAAACTAGAATTACTTTTGGGAGATGATTTTTACATTGACAATTTCTACTACATTAGTTTCCTCAAATATATATTAGTTTTCCTTAATTGTCAGGTCAACAAATAGCTATGGAGATCCAGAGATAAAAATTTGAGGAAGGATATGACAGGATTGTTAAAACCACTGTGCTAGTCAAGACATAGGCAATGGTTAATTAATAATTCTGCTAAACAAATTGTTTCAGCTGATCTGATTAGAGAAAAATACATTGCTCCTACTAATCTCTTTCTCTCTCTCTCTCTAAACTTCCTAAGCCCTATGTTTTCCTTGCCCTGTTTTCAGCCTTTATTTTTTTTTTCTCCTGAATATTATCATCCATACTAAGAGTAGTCCTGGGTAAAAGGTATGATGTATCTAGGCTATCTACCACAAAGCCTGTAGGAGAGAAACATTAGAAAGTGAGAAAGTCCATCTTAGTCAAGGGTTTGGTCTTGTCACTGAGTCAAGTATAGACTGGGTGTGGGGGGGTGCAATTCATTTGGCGGCATAGGCTGGGGTGTTTTTTTATTTGTTTGTTTAAGTAGACTCCATGCCCAGCATGAAGCCCAAAGCAGCACTTGAACCCACAACCCTAAGACCATGACCTGAGCTAGGATAAAGAGTAGGACATTTAACCCACTGAACCACCCAGGCACCCCATAGGTTGCTTTTCTAAAGATGGTTCGAAGTGCCCAGAAAATGGAGAGCTTAGAAGTGGTATCAAAAATGGCACTCTGGGGGGCGCCTGGGTGGCTCAGTGGGTTAAGCTGCTGCCTTCAGCTCAGGTCATGATCTCAGGGTCTTGGGATCGAGTCCCGCATTGGGCTCTCTGCTCGGCAGGGAGCCTGCTTCCCTCTCTCTCTCTGCCTGCCTCTCCATCTACTTGTGATTTCTCTCTGTCAAATAAATAAATAAAATCTTTAAAAAAAAAAATGGCACTCTGGGCAACCGGTGAATCTGTGCTGGATTCTGGCAGACCCCTCATTTACGGTGGAACTCATGCCAGTGAATGGATCCCTGATGAGTAGAACTGAGTAAGAGAACTAGCTAGAAAGAGGAGGTCAAGGCATCAGAACTCTAGTCTAAAAAAGCTGAGATTGGAGAGTCTGAGATAAAAACCAAGATAAGAGAAATACAGAATGAGATTAGGGAAGCTTACAAATTAAGCAATTTAAAGATTTGCTACATTTACCTTTGGTGCACAAATATGAGGCCTGTTTGAAATTAAAGAATCTGAACAGTTGGAGATTCTTATTTGATGCATTATTTTCAAAATTCAGATAAGTAAATTAAATTCTAGCACTTTGTTAAATTCTACTATCCAGGTAATATTTCTGGAACATTATGTACATTATAGCATCCAGCTTTCATTCACTCAAACCCTTTCAAAACATTGAAGAGGAGGAAAAAATCCCAACTCATTTTATGAGGGCAGCATTAATTAGCCTGATACCAAAATCAGATAAGAATAATACAGGAAAACTGCAGGCCAATATACCTAATGATAACAGATGCAAAAATTCTCAATAAAATTTCAGAAAACTAAATTCAACACTTCATATATTAAAAGAATCATGCACCATAACTAAATGGAATTTATCTCTGGATTATAAGGATGATTCAATATATACAAGTAAATAAATGTTATATACCATATTAATGAGAGATAAAAACTCAAACGATTATCTCAGTAAATGTAGAAAAAGCAATTGACAAAATTCAACATCTGTTGTGTTAAAAACTTCCAACAAATTGTGTATAGAAGAAATACAACTCAACATAATAAAGGCCATTTATTACAAGCTAAAAGCTAACATCATATTCAATGGTGAAAGTTGAAAGCTTTTCCTTTAAGATCAGAAACAAGACAAAGATGCCCATTCTCACCATTCCTATTCAACCTGGAAGTCCAAGCTACAGCATCAAGCAAGAAAAAGAAATAAAAAGCATTCATATTAGAATTAAAGCATTAAAACTCTCTGTTTGGAGATGATATGATCTTATATACAGAAAATCCTAGTACTCACCAGAAAACTATTAGAACTAATCAACAGATTGAATAATGTTGCAGATACAAAAGCAATATATAGAAATTAGTTGTGTTTCTATAAACTAACAATGAAATACCTGAAAAAGAAATAAAGAAAACAGGGGCATCAAGGTGGCTCAATTGATTAAGCATCTGCCTTCACCTCAGGTCATGATCTTGGGGTCCTGGGATGGAGCCCGTTGTTGGGCTCCCTGCTCAGTGAGGAGTCTTCTCCCTTCCCTTCTACCCTCCCCCCACTTGTGCATGCTCTCTCCCAAATAAATAAATAAATAAAATATTTTTTTTTAAAAAGAAAGCAATACCATTCACAATAGTAACAATAATAACAAAATTCTTAGAAATAAATTTAACCAAGAAGGCAAAAAATTATATACTGAAAATTATAAAATTAAAAAAAACACAAATGGAAACATATTCCATATTCATGTAATAGAAGAATTAATATTGTTAAAGTGCCCATACTACTGTAAACCTTCTATAGATTCAACACAATTCCTATCAAAATTCCAGGAGAATTTTCACAAAGATAGAAAAACAATCCTAAACTCATACATACAGAACAAAAACAAATGAATAGTCAAAGCAACACTTAGGGGAAAAAAGCAAAACAAACAAAAAGAATTGAAGGCATTATACTTTCTTATTTCAAATTATATTACAAAGTTACAAGAATCAAATAATATAGTACTGGAATAAAAACAGACACAGAGACCAATAAAATAGAATCAAGAACCTAGAAATAAGCTGTCACATTTGCAGTCAACTCATATTTGATAAAGGATCTTAGAATAATCAATGTGGAAGAAAAGTCCTTCATTAAATGGTGATACGAAACATGGATAATCTCATGCAGAAGAATGAATTTGTACCCCATCTTATGCCACTCACAAAATGAACTTAAAATGGATTCAAACCCTCTTACACTGTTGGTGGGAATGAAAGTTGGTGCAGCCACTTTGGAGAACAGTATGGAGATTCCTCAAGAAATTAAAAATAGATCTTCCCTATGACCCTGCAATTGCACTCCTGGGTATTTACCCCAAAGATACAGATGTAGTGAAAAGAAGGGCCATCTGTACCCCAATGTTTATAGCAGCAATGGCCCCAGTCGCCAAACTATGGAAAGAACCAAGATGCCCTTCAGTGGACGAATGGATAAGGAAAATGTGGTCCATATACACTATGGAGTATTATGCCTCCATCAGGAAGGATGAATACCCAATTTTTGTAGCAACATGGACGGGACTGGAAGAGATTATGCTGAGTGAAATAAGTCAAGCAGAGAGAGTCCATTATCATATGGCTTCACTTATTTGTGGAGCATAACAAATAGCATGGAGGACAAGGGGAGTTAGAGAGGAGAAGGGAGTTGGGGTAAATTGGAAGGGGAAGTGAACCATGAGAGACTATGAACTCTGAAAAACAATCTGAGGGGTTTAAGGGGCGGGGGGGGGGGGTGGGAGGTTGGGGGAACCAGGTGGTGGGTATTAGAGAGGGCACAGATGGTGTGGTGCAAAAACAATGAATACTGTTATGCTGAAAATAAATTTTAAAAAATTTAAAAAAAAAAGATTGAAAACATAAACATATGACTTGAAACTATAAAACTCCCAGAAAAAAACATAGGGCGAAAAACTCCTTGACACTGGCCTTGGCAATGAAATTTTTTGGAGGGAGAGATATGACATTAAAAGCCCAAGCAACAGAAGCAAAATTTAATAAGTGGGAGTACATCAAACTAAAATCTCTGCACAGAAAAGTAAATTATTAACAAAATGAAAAGGCAACCTGTGCAATAAAAGAAACTATCTGCAAGCTATCTATCTGATAGGAAGATAAATATACAAAATAAATTTTAAAAACTCTCATACAACTCAGTAAGAAAATCTGATTAAAAAATGAACCAATCAGGGCACCTGGGTGGCTCAGTGGGTTAAAGCCTCTGCTTTCGGCTCCGGTCATGGTCCCAGGGTCCTGGGATTGAGCCCTGCATCGGGCTCTCTGCTCAGTGGGGAGCCTGCTTCCCTTCCTCTCTCTGCCTGCCTCTCTGCCTACTTGTGATCTATCTGTCAGATAAATAAATAAAATCTTTAAAAAAAAAAAATGAACCAATCATCTGAATAGGTGTTTTTCAAAAGCAGGTTTACAGGGCGCCTGGGTGGCTCAGTGGGTTAAGCCGCTGCCTTTGGCTCAGGTCATGATCTCAGGGTCCTGGGATCGAGTCCCGCATCGGGCTCTCTGCTCAGCAGGGAGCCTGCTTCCCTCTCTCTCTCTCTGCCTGCCTCTCCATCTACTTGTGATTTCTCTCTGTCAAATAAATAAATAAAATCTTTAAAAAAAAAAAAAAAAAAAAAAAAAAAGCAGGTTTACAAATGGCCCATTGTCATGCAAATATTCTCAACATTACTAATTGTCAGAGAAATGCAAATCAAAATCACAATAAACTATTACCTCACACCTGTTAGGATGGCTATTATAAAAAGACATGTAGTTACAAGTATTGATGAGGATGTGAAAAAAAGGGAACCCTTTTATACTGCTGGTGGGGATACACACTGGTACAACTACCATGGAAAACAACACAGAGACTCCTCAAAAAATTTAAATATAAAATTACTATATGATCAATAATTATACTTCTATATATCCAAAGTGAAATCAGGATCTCAAAGAGATTTTTGTACTCCCTTGTCCATTTCAGCATTATTTATAATAATGAAGATATGAAAACAACCTAAGTATCCTCACAACAACAGAGGAAACCTGAGAGCATTATGGTGCACAAAATAAGTCAGAGAAAAACAAATACACAAAAACAATAACAAAAAAAATGGTATCACTTACATGTGGAATCTAAAAATGCTGAACTCAGGAACAGAAGGCAGAATGGTGACTGTCAGGGTCTCAGAAGTGAGAAAAATGGGAGATGTTGGTCAAAGGGTACAAATTCCCAGATACAAAATGAGTAACTTCTGGAGATCTAATATACAACATGGTGACTACAGTCAATAACACTGTTTATATACTTGGAATTTTCTAAGAGAGTAAATCTTAAATGTTCTCACCATAAAAAAGAAATGGTAATTATGTGAGTTGACATTCTACAGGTGGTAACTAACCATACTATGGTAATACTTTTTAATGTACTTCTCAAATCATCACATTGTACACATTAGACTTAAAAAAATATTATGTCAATTAAATCTCAATAAATCTGGAAAAAATTTTTAAATGTGGAAGGATTCTCCATTCTCATGGGTAGGGTTATATAATATGATTTTGGCAACGAAATATGAGGGAGTGACTGTTGATCCCAGACAGAAATTCAAGAGATAGCAAGTGTTTTATTATATATTCTTATTTGATTCTTCTATCATTTTTTTTTAAAGATTTTCCTTATTTATTTGTCAGAGAGGTAGCGAGAGACAGAGGCAGAGGGAGAAGTAGACTCCCTGCATACCAGGAAGCCTGATGAGGGACTTGATCCCAGGGCCCTCGGATCAATACCTGAGCCAAAGGCAGACGCTTAACTGACTGAGCCACTCAAGCATCCCCTAATTGCTTCTATCACGAGAGTTTATGTCAAAGTGGAAAATCCACTTTGGATGGCTCAGTTGGTTAAGCTTTTGTCTCTGGCTCAAGTCATGATCCCTGAGTCCTGGGATAGAGTCCTGGGATTGACCCCCACATCAGGCTCCCTGCTCAGCAGGGAGTTTGCTTCTCCCTCTTCCTCTACCTCTGCCCCTCTCCCTGCTCATGCTTGCTTCTTCCTCTTTCAAATTAAATAAATAAAATCTTAAAAAAAAAAAAAAAAAGTGGAGATTCCATCTCCCAGGATACTTAAGTGAATTATGAGAGCACATATCACTTGATAATCTATACTGGTCATCCAGCGTAAGTAAAAATGAATCACTAGTAATTCATGCTACTATAGTTAAATTTATAAAAACAAACTTCAGTTATACTCCATAGTATTTAGTTCTTAGCTTATTAGTATTTTTTGCCTATGCTTATTAGTAGGTCAGTTTTTTGTTTTTGCTTTTGTTTTCCCTTTTTTCTATTGTTACCATTTAAAAATAGGCCAACATATTGGTCAGCATTAGTGAACCTAAACTTAGCAATTCATAACAGCAGTTAATTAGAAAAAAATAGTATCAATAATAGAAAATAGAAAAAAAATAGTGTCAATAATAATTAAAATTTTCATATAGATACTTTGTGATTATGTAGTAAGGGTTAGCTCAGCAAGATGGTTGTCCCACTTTTGTGCATTCCAAAAAAAAAAAAAAAAGGACTGGCTCTTGACTGTCTCTTAAAAGAAATTCTCTGAAACATTGGAATATAATACCTGATAAATGTTTTTACATGTCTGAGATCTTGGACTACATTATATCAGTGTGATCAGATTATGATAACAGTGTGATTTATAGTAAACAACCATTTTTGTATGTTTGAGATCCTTGGCCGTGCTGTACTAGTTTGACTTCCAGGGAACTAGAGATTAATCAGCTATCATAGTCATGTACTACATGTTCATAGAATAAACTCTCCCAAAAAACTCTTGACCAAGGCCTGGGTAACCTCCCATTGCAAGCAGGCCTAGAAACCTCTTGACACTTACTACTGCTGGGAGAATTAAGGTCACCACTAAGCGATTCCACTAGAAAATTCATAAATGATTTCTCTAGGACTTCACCTTCTGCATCTTTCCCATTTGCTGATTTTAATCTGTATCCTTTCACTATAATAAACTTTAATCATAAATAGAACAGCTTTTCTGAGTTCTGTGATTGCTTCTAGCAAATTCCCTAAGGTGGTCTTAGGAACCACATGACCCAGTAACAAAAGTTGAAATATCTTCTAAGATAAATTTAATCACTAAATATGTTAACAAAAATTAAAAACCATGACACTAAAAGCAAAGACAAAAATAACAACAATAAAAAAAAAAAAAACAAGTGAGACCTATCAAACTAAAAAGCCCTAGAGAGTAAAGAAAACCATCAAAAAATGAAAAGACAACTTAAGAATGAGAGAATATTTTTAAATTATGTATCTGCTAAAGACTACCTAAAATATAAAAAGAATATACATAACTCAGTAAGTCAAAAAATCAGTTAAAAAATGAGATCTGAATAGACATTATTCCAAATAAGCTACACAGACAGCCAACAATTACATGAAAGGATGTTCAACATCACCAATCACCAGGGAAATGTAAATTAAAACTATAATAAAGTATTACCTTACAACATTAGAATGGCTATTAACAAAAAGGCAAGAGATGAGTTTGGGGGAGGATATGGAGAAAAGGGAACAATTGTGCACTGTTGGTAGGTAATGTAAACCAGTCAAGCCACTATGCAAAACATGGAGTTTCTTCAAAAACTTAAAATTAGAACCACCATATGATCCAGCAATTGCACTTCTAGGTGTCTATCAAAAGGAAACAAAAATATTAACTTGAAAAGAAACTGAATCTCCATGTTCATTACAACATTATTTATAAACAGCCAAAACACAGAAACAACTTAAGTGTCCATCCATGGAAGATAAGGAAAATTGTGTGTGTGTGTGTGTGTGTATTAATTTTATATATATTCTACATATTTATATATTAAATTGATATATATGATGAAATATTCAGCTATAAAAAAAGAAATTCTGCCATTTCTGCCAATATGGATATACTTTGAGGGCACTATGCTAAGTCAAGTATGTCAAACAGAGAAAAACACCGTATGTTCTCACTTAAGTTGAATCTAAAAGAAAAGAATAAAATGAAAGAGAACAAATTGGTGATTGCCAGAGGCAAGCAGAGAGGGTGGGCAAAGCAGGTGACAGTGGTAAAAAGGTATACACTTACAGTTGTAAAGTTAATAAGCCCTGGAATGCAATATATAGCATAGTGACTGTAATTAATAAGACTATCGTATATATTTGGAACTTGCCAACAAAGTAGATCTTAGAAGTTCTCATCACACACACACACACACAAACACACAATATAACTATGTGCAGTGACAAAGTTAATTAGATTTATTGTGGTCATTTTGTTATATATATGAATATTGAATCATGCACATCTGAAACTAATACACTATTATATGACAATTATAGCTCAATAAAAATAATCTAAAAATTAATAAAATATAAGTTTTTTTTAAAGAAAAAGGACTCCAGTGCCTGGATGTCTCAGTAGGTTAAGCATCTGCCTTAATCTCAGGTCATGATCCCAGGGTCCTGGGATAGAACCCCACGTCAGGCTCTCTGCTCAGCAGGGAGCCTGCTTCTCCCTCTCCCACCATCTGCCACTTCCCCTGCTTGGGTGTGCACTCTCTCTCTCTTTCTGTGTCAAATAAATACAGAGATGAAATTAAAAAAAAAAAGAGAGAGAGAGAGAGAGAGAACAGCCAAGTGGTCTACTGAAGTAGATGCAGAGCTCCTGAAATTCTCATACACTGCTGGTGAGTGTGTAAAGTGATAAAACCTATTTGGAAAACTATTTAACAGTTTCTTGTAAAGTTAAAGAGATATCTGCCCTCTGAATCAACAATTCTACTCCTGGGTATTCACTCAAAAGCAGTAACAACATATGTCCATATCATATTTGTACAAGTATGTTTCTAGAAGTTTTAGTCATAATCATCAAAACTTGAAGAACCCAAAACTTCATCAATAAAAGAATGTACAAACAAAGCATGATATATTCATAAAATGGAAATAATTAAGTGAAAAAAAATTACACAGTCAATATGACGTAGAGAAAAAGAGGTCAGGTACAAAAGAACACAAAATATATGATCTAAGTTTAAGAAAATCAAGAATATGAAAAATAATCTATAACAGGAATCTAAGTCATCGAAAAAAAAATCTAGCACTTTGAAAAATGCCATGGGTATTTTGATCTGGATGGCACTGAAAGTATAGATTGCTCTGGGCAGCATAGACATTTTAATGATGTTTATTCTTCTGATCCATGAGCATGGAATGTTTCTCCACCTTTTCATGTCTTCAATTTCTTTCATGAGTGTTCTATAGTTCCTCAAGTATAGATCCTTTACCTCTTTGGTCAGGTTTATTCCAAGGTATCTTATGGTTTTTGGTGCTATTGTAAATGGAATTGCTTCTCTAATTGCCTTTTCTACAGTTTCATTGTTCGTGCATAAGAAAGCAACTGATTTCTGTGCATTGATTTTGTATCCTGCCACATAACTGAATTTCTGTATGAGTTCTAGTAATTTGGGGGTGGAGTCTTTTGGGTTTTCCACATAAGGGAATCCTAAAAACTTATATGAAACCAGAAAAGACCCCAAACTACTAAGGTTATGTTGAAAAAAAAAAAAAAAGATGGGGGCATCACATTGCCTGATTTCAAGCTTTATTACAAAGCTATGATCATCAAGAGAGCATTAAATTGTCATAAAAATAAACACATAGATCAATGGAACAGAGTAGAGATCCCAGAGATGGATTCTCAACTCTATGATCAAATAATCTTCAACAACCAGGAAAAAATATCCAGTGGAAAAAGGACAGTCTCTTCAATAAATGGTACTGGGAAAATTGGACAGCTATGTATAAAAGATGAAACTTGACCATTCTCTTACACCATACACAAAGATAAAATCAAAATGGATGAAAGATCTCAATGTGAGAGAGGACTCCATCAAAATCCTAGAGGAGAACATGGGCAGTAACTTCTTTGACAACAACCACAGCAACTTCTTTCAAGACATGTCTCTAAAGGTAAAGGAAAGAAAAGAGAAAATGAAGTTTTGGGACTTCATCAAGATCAAAACCTTCTGCAAAGCAAAGGAAACAGTCAAAAAAACAAAGAGGCAACCCACGGAATGGGAGAAGATATTTGCAAATGATACTACAGACAAAGGGCTGATATCCAAGAACTTCTCAAATTCAACTCCCAAAAAAACAGATAATCATGTCAAAAAATGGGCAAAAGACATGAACAGACACTTCTCCAATGAAGACATACAAATAGTTAGCAGACATATGAAATCATTATTACATATGTCATTAGCCATATTACATGCATCATTAGCCATCAGGGAAATTCAAATCAAAACCACACCAAGATACCACATTACACCAGGGAGAATGGCAAAGATTAACAAGGCAGGAGTCAACAAATGTTGGGAAGGATGTGGAGAAAGGATGACCCTCTTACTCTGTTGGTGGGAATGCAAGTTGGTGCAGCTACTTTGGAAAACATTGTGGAGAGTCCTCAAAAAATTAAAAATAGAGCTACCCTAGGATCCAGAATTATACTCCTGGGTTTTTACCCCAAAGATACAGATGGAGTGAAAAAAAGGGCCATATGCACCCTATGGTTAATAGCAGCAATGCCCATGATAACCAAACTGCTGAAAAAGCCGAGATGCCCTTCAACAGATGAATGGATAAAGAAGATGTGGTCCATATATATAATGAAATATTACTCAGCCATCAGAAAAGATGAATACCCAACTTTTGCATCAACATGGATGGGATTGGAGGAGATTATGCTAAGTGAAGTAAGTCAAGCAGAGAAAGTCAATTATCATATGGTTTCACTTACTTGTGGAACATAGGAATAACATTAAGACATTAGGAGAAGGAAAGGAAAACTGTACTGGGGGAAGTTGGAGGGGGACATGAACCATGAGAGACTGTGGACTCTGAGAAACAAACTGAGGGTTTTGGGGGGAAGGGATGGGTGAGCCTGTTGGTGGGTATTAAGGAGGGTAAGTATTGCATGGAGCCCTGGGTGCTGTATATAAACAATAAATCTTGGAACACTGCATTAAAAACTAATGACGCATTTTATGGTGGCTGACATAATACAATAAAAAAAATAAAATGCATGTTTGTTGATTGTAAAAAAAAAAAAAGGAAATCTAAATAATCATTTTATGTTCTATGGGAATAAAATGGAAAAAAAAAAAAAGATGTGAGGAGGTATGGAAATGTTCTCTGCCTTGGTTAAGATGTTTGTTACATGAAGGGATTTCTGTCCAAACTCATGACTTTGTATAATTCTAATCCATAACTTTCATTAGAAATTTTATTATATATAAATTTTGCTTCATTTAAAAATGGGTATTATGTCAATTTTCTTTGCATTAGAACTAGTTCTTTCTCCAAGTTTTTTTCTTCCCTTCTTCTAAAAGAAGCTTGATCATTTTTTCTTTGCAGCCCTCTTCTTTTAGGAGGATCACGCAGGGCCATCTGAATGAATAGTTGACATTGTCAAACACAGTGTTCTTTTTTCCCTTCCATGCAATTTGTTTTAGCATAGATGGGTTATGTAATCCTAGCAAATAAGATGCCAAATTATTTGATTGTTTCCTGGGGTAAAGTTATCTTATTCTTAATGGATATACAGCTTCACCCTCTTGTTATAATTATCATGTTTGCTTGAACTGGTACATGTTTTGTGACCATTGCTAATACAAGCCTAACGATAACCTAACATTAAAAAGAAAAAAAGATGGAAAAATTTGGTCCTCTCTGATGGCATTTGTTCAGTGAATGTACCTACCTGGCCACTCCATCTCTGAATGACTTTTTGGGTGTATATATAAGTTCCATACTACTAAAGCTACTTTAACTTACACCCTTTTGAACTAGACAAAGGTGTTCTTAGTGGTATATCTACCTAGAAATTTTCCTTATCCATTTAAAAAACAACAGAATTGGATTTTTTTCCCAGTTCTCAATGGTAAAATGTTTGCTACAATAGATGAAGAAAATTCTATCAGCAGTAATTCTTTAAATAATAAATATATAGGTTCATCATGTAGTCAATGTTATAACTCAATTGCCTTATCCATCAAAAACTTACCTAAAGGCCTACAACAAAACATAAAATTTTTCTGTTCCTATATGCCCCAGTATGCCAAAAATATGATAGTATGTTGCAATATATTCATTAGTGATTTAGAATACAAAAGAAAAAAATCTCCAAGTACCATAATCCTCTTTAAGATACACAGTGCAACATCTCTATTAATCACCATGTAATATTAACTTAATACATTTACCCTAAGTAAGCAAATATGTATTGCAAGTAATGTATTATTTACTAGAACTAAATTCATTTTCAAATCTTATTTCCAATATTAATGATTAACAAATGAATATTACTTGACATTGCCTTTAGCTTGACTTTACAGAATAACTTCTATGCTGCAAAATATGTACCTGAAGTCTGAATATTAAAAGAAATTTTATCACAGTGATTTTTAATGATATACTAATTTAATCAGTTGCAAGAGTTTAGCTTCCTAGAAAGAACTCTCAATTGTTCTGAAACCAAAACTATTCTATCCTTAGAAGAAATTGATTGGAAAGTTACAAAATATGCACAGTCGAGTTTAAACAATGAATACAGAATAGGCAGCTTCACTTTGATTTCTTCTAGTCAATTTCACTTTTTAGTTCTCATGCAAAATATCACATTTTAGCTCTCATCAGGTGTTAACAGAATATTTAAAACACTAAAGAGAACCATTTTCACTTGTTTAAGATCATAATATAATTTATATTAATTCTGTATTTTATAAAATCTTAAAAATATATATATATAAAACATATATATATATATATATATATATATATATATATATATATATATTCAAGAACATTGTTTCTTTAAATTTAAGAACAGTACCGTCATGGCTTATAAGAAGTGTTATTTGGTAGGAATGAAAGTAGACTATTTAAATGGAATGTTTTTATTTAGGCTTACCACGTATTTCCAGTAAGTAAAAGACACTGAATCTTAAATCACTAACACCCTATTATTAGGGCTGAGCAAATTAATTCAGCCAATTGACCCTTCTGAAAATAAATCCCTTACTGAAGTCCATAAATGTTCAATTAATTTTCTTTTCATTACCTTTCCTTTCATTTTCATACACCCTTGAACTTACATGTTCAGAGCAATTCTCAAAAAGACAAAAAAAAAATCACAAGAAGAGTTTTGTTCATAGTTTATGAAAGTTCATAATTATCTTTCTCCAAGATGTTTTTCCTTTTATATAGATTCCACTGATCAATGTTGTTGGTATTAAAAATTATACCTTCCTATATTTATGTATTATCATGATTTCCCATAAATATTTTTCTATATTAATGTTTCATTGAAACACCAATAATTTTTCTTTGAGGAGGGAAGAAGGGAGGGAGGTGGGGGGAGGAGGGAGAAATGAGAAACATAAAATGATACAAATACATTTTTCATATGTTATAGTTTAACTAATAAAACCCACAGGCTATATTTGAATCTACTTCATATTTAACAAGCAGTCTTTATAGTACCTTAAATAGTTCAATGCTATGGGAGTTTTGTACATCAATAGACAAACTTCTGATAGTATGTAATACCCAAATACTGACACTATAATATCAGCAGCACTGCTCTACTCTTCATTATGGCATATGAACACTGTGAATGACTGAAAGCATGTATCACAAATATAATGTTAGACCTGTGCAAAAGAAGCCAACATCACATTAAGAAAACTTGTATCTTAAATCTGGGAGTAAATAATTTATCATTTTAGTGATTTGCTTTATATGTAGGACATATCCTAAATACTGATGTCACTCCGAGGTAATTATTAGAAAAGAATAAAGAATCTAGCATGCAAGCCTGAATCAAAACATTCTGAAATGAAAAAGTAGCTTCAAATAGAATATTGCCCATAAGAGTAAGAACGTTTGTATTTCAGAATAAAAGAATTGCTTCAACTAGATAATCAACAAATCAGTTTCTCTACAACTCCCTCAGATCACAGCGTGCCTCTAAATTTAAGGAGGAGGAGAACAGACACCTATCAAGGCAGGGTCAATTTTATAAAACATGAAACATTTTGCAGTAATGGAGGATATCCTTTTGTAGTTCCACGTAACTTGTGTTTAGGTCAAAGTCTTATGTTCATAAATATTTCTAACAGTGTTTGATGGAAGAATCAATGCTGTTTAATATTTCACAATAGTTCTCACATTCACCTGATATATATAAGAATGAGGTGTTTTAAAAGTAAATATGTAAGAATTTCTAATGGCAGTTATTTTTTAAAAAACTTATACTTTCAAAGCACATAGATATGGTAAGAAATACATTTTTAATTGGAAAATTTTACTGGATTTATAGCCTGAGCCACTAAAGTAGCAAGAATTCATCCCCAAAATAATTCATCAAAAAAGTAACTGAGTGTTATCATTTAATAAATAGATTAAGGTTCTATGACTGAAATGAATTACCAATTGGATTTGTAACATACTCAACATACTGACATACAGGCAAGGCAACGATAGAAAAACCCAAAATGGTTTAGTTATCCTATGGCCTATTAACCATAAGTCCAAAAATGTGATGACCATGAAAATAAAAAGCATGATGGTCTTATAAAAACATGTATCTACTACCCTTGCACAGTGCCTATAACATACTAAATACTAAAAAATATCTGCTTAAGATGGTGAAGATTCCTCTAATCTTTATTATGGTCATGAGTAAAACAAAGAAACAGATTTTTTCCAGTAAGATCAATAATCTCAGTATTTTCTCACAATTAACTTTACTGTATCTGTTGAGGTCAAGATTGGGTTTTCAAGAGTTTAATTAAAACAGAGATTTTATTTCTAAAAACTGATATGAATGCAGTGTGACACTGACTGAAACCTATTCTTTCATCATCACCTGATTACACTATTAAAAAGAGAAAGACAGGGCACCTGGGTGGCTCAGTGGGTTAAAGCCTCTGCCTTCAGCTCAGGTCATGATCCCAGGATCCTGGGATGGCGACCTGCATCGGGCTCTCTGCTCAGCAGGGGAGCCTGCTCCCTCCTCTCTGTCTGCTTGCCTCTCTGCCTACTTGTGATCTCTGTCTGTCAAATAAATAAATAAAATCTTTAAAAAAAAGAAAAAGAGAAAGACAGAGAGTCTAATTCTCAAAGCATGCCAACCACAGGGAAAGAAGGGAGAAAACTAGCATCGGTTGCATGCTTACTAATTACTAACCCCTGTTAGCAAAGCAACTGATTTAATAAGCACATATACATTGCTTACAAGGTGCCAGACTTTACTCTGCGAAACTTTCCACATACTATATTATCTGGGCCTTTTGAGATAAATATTACTAGCATCGTTTTTAATAAAATAGATACTCAAGATAAATAAGTTTTCCAAGACACAGACATATTAAGAAATGGGAATTTAAATCCAGTTTACCTAACTTATTAGGAATTATTGCTTGTTCTCAAAACCCAAGCTTTTCCACTTATTCCGTGGTGTCATTGAAGGAATCCATCAACTAATTGCTCAAGGCATTCTCTGTGGCAATGGTCTCATATCAGGTTGAGCAATTGCTACCCCATGTGACCTCACTTCATTTAGCTTTATTTCAACAGTAATCGATGATAGCAATAAAAAGGTAATAAAATATGGATCTTTGCCCTAAGGAGCTAGTATTTTAGACATTACATCCATATAATTGGAAACTAGAATTATATTTTGCTTAAGAAACAAAATGAGACTTTTTGTGTCTAATTTTTTTAAAGAGGGTACAAACAGCAATACCTATTATGCCATATTAGAACCTTTATAATAATAAAATCTTTTTTTTTCTTTTTGAGAATTCACTATTTTCTAGAAAGATGTAAAGCTTTCATGATATTATCCTTACTCCACAAAACAATATTCCTGTCAAACCTGATAACCTCCAATATTGTAAAAGAGGGAAGTGAAAATCAGAAATGTTAACTTGTTCTTAGACTATACAGTTACATATATGGATTTAATATGCATACAGCTGTTTCAACTATATTGAACATGATAAGAAGGTACTTACAGGATTGGAAAAAGTTGATTTCCTTCCACAATAATTGATATCTTTAGTTTAGTGCAATCCATTGGACTACATCAGTAGAAATTGCAATTTGGCTTTGCTTTTTTAAGGTATTATGACCCAAATACCTTAAAAATGACTGGATAACTTTTTAAAAGCAATACAGCACTGATTGTTCAGCTGTACCTGTAGTCAATGCCACAGAATCCCACAGAATCTAGACAAGTAAGTTTTGTCTAGACTCCATGCCTACAGAATTGTAGAGCTGTTGCATATTTCTATACACCGTTTTATGGTTCGGGCAGTCTCACAAACACAATTTTTTCTGCTTGAAAAAAAAAAAGAATAAAAATAGTGCCACAGTTCATATGCAATAAGGCAAAACAAACAAACAAACAAACAAACAAGTATTTTCATTTAAATATAGAATACATAAGATTATTTTTATATAATGGTATAAATTTGTTTTGAAATAAATTCTCATTTGTATCAAATACAATGTTTAATTTAAATATGTCTTTAAAGAGCAAATTATAATGGAACCCTCTTTCAAGATCCAGAAAGGATATATATGTTTTCTTACCCAGGAATCAACACCAGCCATTTTCTCTGAATAAATTGGTGAACCTATTATAGAAAAACATTCTGAAGAAAAAGCTTGAACTTTTAATCAGGCAATATGTCCTTGAATCAATCACTTGTGTCCTGCTCAGTTTCACCAATTAGGCCACCACACAGCTTAATGCTAAGATGATGTCATGGAAGTCTGTCAGATTTCTAATGCATTTAATTTTTTTTTTTTTTTGTATGTGACTTCATTAGTCTTAATTTTTACATCTCTGGAATATGATTTTAGAATTGATCAGTTAATAGAGTAGTGATACTGTAGGTGATGTTCTTCTTGCAAAAATAGTGTTTCTACAATAATTTAAACAGCAACAGGTATGCAGAGTAATCTCTACAATTTTATGTGAAAACCATGTGGAGAGCACCTTGAAGTTAAAGGAGCAAGAGTAAAGAGAAAAGATTAGTTTGGGCTTTATTTTAAACAGGGGTGGTACCAACAGGATTGGCTAGTGGACTGGACAGAGGTTATGAGAAAATAAGAATCAAGAATGCATTGCTTTGAGGGGTTCCTGGGTGGCTCAGTGGGTTAAAGCCTTTGCCTTCGGCTCAGGTCATGATCCCGGGGTCCTGGGATCGAGCCCCACATCAGGCTCTTTGCTCAGCAGGGTGCATGCTTCCTCCTCTCTCTCTCTCTGCCTACTTGTGATCTCTGTCTGTCAAGTAAAATAAATAAAATCTTAAAAAAAAAAAAAGAATGCATTGCCTTGATATGCACTAACTCACTGTCTCTTTCATAATAATTAAAGTTGATGAGCCTATTTTTCCAAGAATATTGATAAATTTGTGTCTGTGGGATAGCATTAAACACACACATAAACTCACACAGAGATTACTGTATATTTACCTTAATATAGACTAGGGATTCATTTAATTTTTTTATATATAATTATCATGTTTAAACTTCAGGTCATCTGATGACATAGAAAATTATATTACCCCACCAATTAAGATGAGGAACATGAGGCACAGATGGGTCAAGAAGCTTTCCCAAGGTTGCTCATATAAAAATTAAACAGTAGAGCCAGAAATTAAACCACAACACTGACTTCACATCAAGCGTTTTAACCACTATTCCATAATGCTTCTCAAGCTAGTTTTATTCATACAGGAATTCGTCAGTGAGGAAGGGAGGAGTCATTATAAAATTGATCCTAAAAATAGCATTTCTTAAGCCACGTCAAAAGTATAAACTAAACAAATTGAATTAAACAAGTATAGATTTAAAGTTATTAAAAGTTTTGTTTGAAACTCAATGATCTCTGTTATTCATAGACTATTTCAAAAACAAGAATATTTAAAAAATTGGCATCTGTCCCTTAATTTTTATTTCTGGCTTATATTTCACATTTCTGAAATAAAGTGTTGAGTGGTCTTCTCCCCGCCATATCTCACAAGTTTCATATAGATCTTATTCTCCCTTTACATTCATTTTTAAAAATTTCTATTTCAATATGATACTCTATTCTCATCTGCCTTGAAAGCTTACTCTGATTTCTTCCCTTTTTCCCCCATGTTGAACAAAGCTGCATCCATAATTCAGACGAAAAGTGTGAGAGGATGACTTCCAGGTGATACCAAGATGACTCCAAAAAATACGTGGAATAGGGTTTCTCTTTCGAGCACTGTGATGCGGGCATATGGCTAGTAAAATATGCCTCATTATTTCAAATATGGTTTGAGTTGTGACCATAAGTTCGTATGGCTTGGGAAAACTTGACTTACACTCAAATATATATCCAAACAAGGTAATAGACTCTCAGTTTTAGTGTTACTGACTTTCATCGCCCTCACATGTTCACATCCCCAAACTGTATTCAAACTATGGTCAAATCAAATCACACTTGGCTAATGAATATCTGTGTCATGTTTACCAAGATCACTGGCCTAGGTTACAGTTCTCTCATCCATTAGATGCAGAAAAAATAGTACCTTCCTCATATGGTTATTAGGCTTAAGTGAGATAGAAATTATTCTACAATTCTTTTCATCTACAGTATGATGATTGTGTTGATTCTTTTACTATTTGTTAATAGTACTTATTTGTTGCTGTTAGTGTAATCTAATTACATAAGCTATTACCTCCAGACCATGATAATGAACAATAATAATGATAGTATATCCCTGTATTGTTTTTAACTTAATGAAATTTTTTTATTGTTCTGTCATGGTGTACTTATGTTAATCCTATTATGTTGATTATGTCATGCTATATTATGTAATGTTACAGGACTATTTATATTTCATGTAACTATAATATATGTATTATATTTATATTATTGTACTATATATTAATATATACATATGAATTACATATATTTCTATAGTTTTAATTTATAGTTAATATAAATATGTTGCCCAACTATTTATATTTAATAGGGTTTTGATTGAAATAAAAGTTATATTTAGTCAAAGAATGTTTATGTCTAAAGAGAATATCAAGTTTTTAATCTTTGACCTATTCCCATGGGTGAAATATATCAATACATTTCTGAAGCTGGAAATAATTTTCCAGTGATGCAATGTTTGTGTGTGTTGTGTCCTTTTCTTAAGGACTGTAAAATTTGATTTGGTAACCCAAAATGGGAGTGGGGAGTAGACAGTGGTTGCTGATGAAGTTAGAGAGATAGGATAAGGCTGAATCAAATAATAACTTGATTTTAGGAATTTAAAATCAATTCACAAGGAATTTATATTCTATTTTAAGGGCACAACATTTTACATTTCTTCTTCTCTGATACATTATCCTATCCCTTTCTCAGCTGATGAAGTTGCTTATTTGAGAAATAAGCAATCAGAAGAGAATTTCTTAATGAGCCCTTCTAAATCCAAAACCTCTCTACACCTGTACTCTGCCTTCCCTCATCTAAATATTAATGAAAAATCTCTGCTCCCATCTAAGGCAACAAAGGCACTCAAGACTTTTTTTTTAACTGTTTCCTCAGGGAATTTGCTATTATCATTAACTTCTATGTTTTACATCAATTTCTCTCTCTCTCTCTCTCTTTTTTTTTTTAACTTTTTACTTGAAAATTCCCATCAGGCCACATACATTGAAATCTCTTCCATCTGAAGCAACATCAGCAGTAACAACAAAAACAAAACAGAGTTGTAAACCATTTCTCTCCAATTCTACTTTTCTTTATCCCTTTATAGTAAAACTCTTCTAAAAGTTGCTTATATTTACTGTCTGCAGTCCCTGACGCCCCAGTCTCCTAAAACCATCCAACTGATTTTTTTTTTACATTTTCCATTACTCAAAATAAACCCCTCTTAATTTTTTTTATTTAAATCTTTTTTTTTTAAGATTTTATTTATTTATTTGACAGAGAGAGATCACAAGTAGGCAGAGAGGCAGGCAGAGAGAGGAGGAAGCAGGCTCCCCTCCAGGCAGAGAGCCCGATACGGGGCTCAATCCCAGGACCATGGGATATCATGACCCGAGCCGAAGGCAGAGGCTTTAACCCACTGAGCCACCCAGGCACCCCTAAAACAAACCCCTCTTTAAATCATCATTCCCTTGATATTGCCAGATCCAAAGATTAATTCTCAATTATCACTTCCTGAAATCTCAGCAGCACTTAAAACAATTTATTGCTTTTTATTTCTTGAGAAATTTTCTTCACTTGACTTCCAAGAAACCACATTTTTCTGCCAGCCTCACGGTTTGCTCCTTTTCTCCCTTTATCCTCTCTTTTGACCTCTAAATATTTTAACACTACAGAGCTCAGTCCTTGGATGTCTTCTCTAACCATGCTTACTCCCTTCTCTTGAAAATTAACTACCACCATTAACCAGTGCTCAGACCTGCCACAGATGTTTCATACTCCTAAGTCCAAATGTCATGTCCACTTGGACATCTGGTATGTATTCCAAACACAGTATGCCCCAAATCCAATTCTTGATTTCCATTGCCATGCCCCAAGCAAACAAGCTCCTTAGTCTATCCATTTTAGGGAAAGACAATACTATTCATTTAATTGCTCAGGTCTAAAAGCTAAAAGACCATTTTTTAAATTTCCTCTCATTTTTCATATTCCTTAGCCAGTTCTGTTGTTACCACTGACAGTTAAAATATATTTAAAGTAATTTCTTACTACCCATACCACTATCAACCTAGTCAAAGCCACTTCTTCTCTCTCTCTCAGGACACTGCCATAACCTCTGAAGAGAACCCTTTGTTCTATCTATTTATTTCTTTATTTTTATTTGAGTATAGTTGGCATACAATGTTTCAGATGCACAACATAGTTTTTATTCTTCATAGCTACACACACAGGTTGCTGCCCACAGAGTATTCATGTTTTAAATTGTATATTAGTTTATTTTACTCCTCTGTTGTCCTCCCAATGGTTTTAAATAACACTTAGAATAAAATTATAGTCTGTGTTAAACCTGAACATGCGTTAGATTTTCTGATTCCTGACTATTCCTTTAAAACTCTCTCCTTTCCTAACCTTATTCACTCTTGATCAAGCTGCGAAAGCTATAATGACCTTCAACAGGGTTTTTGTTTTGTTTTGTTTTGTTTGATGGACAGATCACAAGTAGGCAGAGAGGCAGGCAGAGAGAGAGGGAAGGGGGAGAGAGAGAGGGGAGGAGGCAGGCTCCCCGCCAAGCAGAGAGCCTGACGCAAGGCTCGATCACAGGATCCCAGGACCATGACCTGAGCCAAAGGCAGAAGCCTTAACCCACTGAGCCACCCAGGCACCTCTATAATGACCTTCTAAATAGGTCTTAAATACTCAATATTCTCTCACTGGCAGGGCCTTTCTATTTACTCTTCTTCGGCGTATAGTACTCTTCCACATATGGTTACATGATACTCTCTTCCTTCATTTAAATATTTTACTAAATAGCTACAGAGAGCTCTTTCTTGACATTATACAAAGTCGTTTTGCACTATTTTTTTTTTTTAAATTCCCCATTCTCAATTCCACTATATATATGTGGTATAGAATTATATAGATATATGAAGAATCTCTGTAGGGACACCTATAGAATTTTCAGCATGATAGAATATGAAGTGCCAAGAGCAAACAACTAAATGTCAAGAATAACTTGATTTCAATCCTAGAGATGCTGTGTGAATTAGTCATTTAATTTCTCTGGATCTCACTTTCCATATCTTTATAAAGTGGAAATAATAACACGGTCCATGCAGTATTTCTGAAAGCAAATAATATAATCTATGTGGTGTACCTGAAAAGTACTTAAGTACCACATATAAGTGAAAATGTTTTATATAAAATCCAGTAAATACTTTTATGAAAATGAGATTCTATTACACTTAACAAAAAGTGTAAGCCAATACATAATTGTGAATTATTTAATTGTTTTCAGAAAGTGTTCAATTTTTATTAGAAAAATTCCATTTTAGTCACCTTAAAAAAACTGAAAACTTGACTAAGAGCATTTAAAGCTTTGTTTGCACAGTGTTCAGCAAAAAAAAAAAAAAAAAAAAAAAAAAAAAAAAACCCACACACACAAAAAAACACTGGTCATTTGGTCATTCCCCTTTAAAGATCTCATTTATTACTTGTCAAATCAGACAAAATTCAATACACAACTGTTTTTCCATTGGGGTAGTTTCTTGGTTGAGGTGAGTATGTCAGGCAGAGTTGGACAGTTAAAGAATTAAAATGTCCTAAGTAGCACAGCAGCAAAAATGTGATATGAGGCTCCTAGAGAATTTAAACAGTATAAAACTAATAGGCGTGTATATGTGTGTGTATTTAATATGCATTAAATAATATAATTAAATAATATATTAAATATATAAATATATACATATTTGTGTGCATGTGTGTTTGTGTATATATATATATATATATGTATATATATATACATACTCAGCTCAGAGTTGGGGTGGTAGTAGTGGTATAGAGAGTACTGGTGGAGGAGAGAAAAATTGGGCAATATTTTTTTGGCAAAAAATTGGCAAATTCTCCCCTGAAGTTAAAGATCACTTAAGAAATTGGAAGCTGAGGAAGCTGTCTGTGTGCCTTATACTAGCTGCTTAAGTTCTAAGTTGGTTGGAAGAGAGACAGAGTGTTAGTAGTGAGTAGCTGCACAAACATTTCTGCAATAGGCTATCTGAAAGACCTAAAGAACCAGCTGTATCATCAAGGAGCTTTGGAAACCTAGGAGAATTCCACTTTCTTTTCTTTTTTTTTTTTTTTTTAAATAAAATTCCAAGCAGCAAAACATTGAGACCTAATGGAAAGATAAATGAGCATTTTCCTCCTATAATCTGCAAAATCTTGACTGAACAAGATTTTTTTTTTTTTTTTTTTTTTGCCAGCTAAGCAGTTAGAGGCAGTTCCAGTATTATGTTGAATTTTAGTCTTGACAGTGTTTGAGAAAGTGTTACATAGACTCTGACAGTTGTACCAAGTGACAGGAAATTCCCAATTCATTTCCTTTTTATTCAATAATATTACTAAAAACGTCCTGATTGATTAAGGATAAGATAATGATGACATCTTAATTATTTACCTCATGTTTGGGAAATAGGATAAAGTAAAATAGTGAATCAATCCAGGTCCAGAAAAATCCAGATTTTTCTTTGGATGATGGCATAAGGTAAAATTTTGTTTCTTACTATAGCACTTTAAAGTAACACATTATGGATTATTGTGACAGTTCTAAAAATGAGAATGTGGAAGAATATTCTTGGCATGGAAATAATAAATGTGACTACCTCTACTTGTACAGAATCTAGAATCATCCTTCTTAAGTCTTTGACAAGTTCTTGGCAATTTCAGTAATCATTTGGAGAATCTTTCCAATTCCTTGATCAATTAGTTCCATTCCTCCTCATTTCCAAAAATCTGTGTGTAAACTCAAGTCATCCATTTACATGATCATATCTTAGATCTTGTCATGGAACCAATGGCTAGACCCCTCAATAATCTCTGCTTCAGACATCCTTCTCTCTAATTACTATCTTGAACCATTTATTTCTCTTCCTCAAATTCACTTACTTGTGAAATGAATAAAAAGTTAAGAACTTGTAGATTATTCCCAGGGATGAATCAATTCTTGTGGGTGTCTGAATATTACATATTAGGAGCTAATCTTAAGAAAAATAATTCAAGGGACGCCTGGGTGGCTCAGTTGGTTAAGCAGCTGCCTTCGGCTCAGGTCATGATCCCAGCGTCCTGGGATTGAGTCCCACATCGGACTCCTTGCTCAGCAGGGAGCCTGCTTCTCCCTCTGCCTCTGCATGCCATTCTGTCTGCCTGTGCTCGCTTCCCCCCCCCCCCGATAAATAAATAAAAATCTTTAAAAAAAAAAAAGAAAAGAAAAATAATTCAAATATAAACAAAATTAGTAACAAGTCCTTGAAAAAGTCCAATATGAGAGGAAACAGAAGTTTCATTAGGTTCATGGCTACTCCATTTCTGACTATACCATGTTGCCTTCCAAAGAAACTACTTTGTAAACTATCTCCCCACCACAAAATTAACAATCAGTGATCTGGATAAATTAATGAATATGAGTCATTTAGTCTAAAGGAACCACTTAGAAGTTTCTTGCAAGTGAAACTTGGGAAAATTTCTAAATACCTATTCTCATTGTACTTTGATGACTCAATATCCTATTTTTTTATGTATTAATGATGTTTTAATTTGTCTTTTAAGTATTTCAAAGGAAAGGTAAATATTTAATTGATAAATCCAAACAGTATTGAAAGCAACACGACTAAGTATGATCTTAAATAGAAAACTTTTAAATTTTTATTGTTTTTCTTTCATGATTTAGAAATTATTGCACAGAAAATGCTATCATCCCTGGCCCCAGTGATCATGAGTTCAATATCATCTGCTAAATCCTATCCATGATACAGCTAATAATGTAGGTAAATATTTTGTACCCACCCCTTTACAATTTATTTCTCATACTACTGTCCTAGCTCAGGTGTTTGCCTGGAAACAATAACCTTATTGCTAATCTACCTCTAGTGTCTTCTCCCAGTATTCCATTTTTCTTTATCTAAGTTATTTATTCAAAAGCTACTCAATTCATTCAGAGGCACAGCTTTGGTCTTAAAATTACTTATTTAACAACTTCTTATGGTATTATTAAAATATTTAACTATAATATGTATTAAATGTTTACTATGAGTTTGGCACTTGTCTCATATTCTTTTTCATTTATTCATAAGGTCAAAAATCATTAAGCAGATATTTTTATTACCCTTATTTTACAGATGAGGAAACTGAGTCCTAGAAGCAGCCTAACTACAATCTCTGTGGCAGCACTAGGTACAAGAGTCAGGAATTTAAAAAGGTCTGTCTTCATTTCAAAACTGTGTGCTTACCTATTACAGGTCGAAAACTGATTATTGAATATTTGCCCTCATTTTACTTTCCCAAACTTATTTCCCACAGTATAAACTATAGTGCTTCCAGGGATTCCAGACTGAAATATTTCATGTTCACCATCCTTATCTTACCCTCTTCCATCTTTAGGAGTTTGTCTACCATTGTCCTGGACTTCCTATTAGTCATTCTCCTCATATTCAAATCCTACATACTCTTAAGAACCCACCACAAATTCCAAGTGCTCTAGAAGCCATTTCCTATTTCACTTCTGAAATACTTCCTTCCACTGAACTGCTTTGTCCTTTTTATCTAGTCTTTGTACATGATCCATGTAGATCAGTATTTTATCTTGCACTTTATTTTTGTCTTTGATGGTATGTTCACTTTGCTTGTCTATATCCTATGTGAGCTCCTAGAGGACAGACTGTTCATCTGATTTATCTCTCTGTGCCTCAAAGCATATAGTATCTTCTCTCTGGCAGACATTTAATAAATATTGTTGAAAGAATGAATGCAGCATAGACAAATGTTTCTTTCACTCTGTAAGTCTTACAGTATTAACTTCTACTGGCCTAGATCCAAGATGTGTTCAATATCTTTCATGGGCTCTTATATCCAAGTGCTATAATCATTTGACTGTAGAAGAGATCATTCATTATTCATAGTTCCATACAACAACAGCCATTATTTTCTGTCTTTTACAAGTATTCCAGGGTTTATTCTACTATCTACTATCATTATCATTCATTTAACACTACCCGAAGGACAATACCAGAAAGCCTATGCAATATAGCTAATACTACTGTGGTTTAGAGATCACCTTGAGGTTATAATCCAACATTATGGGGAACCTGGGGGACTTTGAAAATTTCAAGAACTGAGCTTAGGCTCTAGTTGGGTTAGAGGAAAGCAATACCATAAAAATAAAATAAAATTATAATGGGTAATGAATTAGTAATAATAGAAGTGACTTCCTATAGTCTTTGTCTAACATTGACTAACAAAAGGTATATTATGGTAGGGCTTTTCTCTTGACTTCTGGCATTTGAGCTTAAAATCATGAAGTTCAACACACACACACACACACACACACACACACACACATATATATATATAATGGTAAATGGGAAGTAATAATCCTCTTCGAATATAGTATCGCTCAGCCTCTGGTGGGTTCTAAATCATCTAGACATTCAGAAAGTTAGCAACATGTTTGATTAGTTCAGGAGCTATGCACTTTTTCCAAGGTTTCTATTCGTTATCCTTAATTTCTTACCTAACAGTGGATTTTTGAGTTTGCTATGCTTAAAACAAAACTTCAAGTGAGTATTTCGAAAGTTTTGGTATATTCAGATCTTGAAATAATTGCGATCCCTGAAAAATGTTCCCAAAACACAGAACAAAGTAAGTACCGCTTTAAACCAATATTCTAGCCTGGTCTTTGAGTCAATCCAAACAGTGAGCTCCATTTTAGATTCTAAATGTTATTCAAAACTAATCTGCATTCTGAGTTTACCTAGTGAAATGGAATATTCTTTTGTTTGTCATTTGTATATTATCATAGGAATATTACCATTTGTAACACATTTTTCAAAATTATAGTTAGTCACAAAGTAATATTACATGTTATATGCCATGTTAAGTATTCTTATAATGATAGATGTTATAGCAACAAATAGAATAGAAATTGATTACTGTTAATGATTTCAGTCTTTGATTATAAAAATAGCATCACATTCTGCATATTATCAATTTAAAATGTCCTACTATATTATATGTGATAACTTTTTTTTTTGGAATCTGTAAATCACGAGTTAAAATTAATACATAATAGGCCCACAATTAAATCCTTAAGCTAAATTTTAAAATGCTTCATTTATACTGTATATGTTATTTTTATATTAAAGATTCATTCTAGCTGCCTGACATATTTAAATTGAAATAAACATTAAGTGTTTACAACTTTCAAGAATAAGTTAAGGAAATATTTTTTCCTCATCTTAGGTCCTTTGACTAGTGAACAGTGTTACAATGACCAAATAATAATTTTATTAAAAATCAAATACAATGCCAGCACTAGCATATAATCTCCAGCCACTAAAGAAAGAACTATTCTATAAAAATATAAGAATCTCATCATTGCACTATCATCTGACATGCTTATTTTCTCTCATTTGTAAAATGCCTGCCCACACAGAAAGGTGATATGACAATAATAGCTAGCACTTAGTAATTCTAAGTGTTATGAACTGTTTTAATGTTTCTCCTATGTTAATTATCCTACCGGCTGGCCTTGCCTTGCCTGTGAAAGTAAACCTCTCTTAATCAACTCTATTAAATGGCTTTTGATCAAAAGTATCTTCACTGGATTCTTAATTTCCAAAAATATTACTCCAATGATCATCCCACTGATAACCATGCCTTATTATCTGAAATTAACAGTCCTTGCCGTGACTCTTCTAGGTTTTATTCTGGCAATTGAACTCAAACTTAAATTTGATCACCCTTCAAACCTATTCAAATTCTCACCCTTCAGACCTATTTTCCAACCATTATACACATTCTACTACTCATGAATTTATCAGCAAGTCAAAAATCAGTACCACTATTACCAGACTTAATCTAATTAGAAACAAAATTCACCTAATTTCAGATAAAAACTCCCACCCTAATCTGATAAAAAATGTCTGATTAAACTTTCTTCTTCTTTATCACATGAATCTTAACCTTATCCTATTTAATTTACCCGAGCAATCTCCATAAAAACCAGAAACTAATGAGTAAAGATCAGCCAAGTCAGAACTACCTTGAGTCAAACCCCAGAAGTATGCAACATAACAATCCCTACAGATTACCCACTAAAGAGTCCAGGATCTCTAGGATCAAAAATTATTTATGTCTCAATCCATTACTCTTTTTAGAGATTTTATTTATTTATTTATTTATTTATTTATTTATTTATTTATTATTTATCTGAGAGAGTGAAAGAGAGAGAGCATGAGCAGGGAGTAGGAGCAGAGGGAGAGGGAGAGGCAGGCTCCCTGCAGCAGGGAGCCTAATGTGAGCCTCAATCCCAGGATTCTGTGAACATGGCCTGACCTGATGGCGGATGCTTACCCAACTAAGCTACCCAGATGGCCCACCAATCCATTAAATTCAGACATAATTTCCACTTCACCATTTTTCAAGTATACAATACCACTGTAACTTCTGTCAACAAATCTGGAAAAAAAAAATCCCCAAGATGGTCATATTGGAGGATCAATTTTTTACGATAATGCTTACTAAGCCACAGTCCTTCTATAACCAAAAATGACCACTGCCTCCCCTAAATAAATCCTTAGAAACATTAAATGTAAAAAAGATCCACCAAAATGTATTACAATTCCACAGTCAAGTCCACCACTCACAATCAACTCTAGTCCACCATAAATACATGTTTTCAAAGAAAAACCTGGAAAGTAATCACAAAGCTAGTACTTCAAACAAATACAATATATATCATCATTATTCTCACATGAAACTTAACCATGACAAAAGACATGAAAAATCACCATTGTATTTCAACTATAAAAATCTTAATGACATCTCACTGAAAATCCCACTCACTAATCAAGATTATCAACAACTCATTCATTGACCTACCAGCTCCATCAAAAATCTCTCAGAATGGTAAAAAAAAACACTTTGGATCCCTTTTAGGAATCTTTTTAGTCTTATAAATTTTAACAGGATTATTCCTAGCTATATAGTGTATATCAATAATAAAAACTTCCCTTTCTTCAATGAACTATATCTACCAACATGCCAATTATGGATGATATCCAATATATACACAACAATAGAACCTCCATATTTTCTATCTGTCTCTTCACTCATGTAGGATATAGGCTACGCTGTAGATATTATACTTCTTAGAAAGATGAAAATTGTAATTATTCTACTATTCACAGTAATGGCCAAAGCAGTTATAGATTATGTCCTACCATGATGCCAAATATCCTTTGGAGGAACAATAGTCATCACAAACCTAGTTTCAGCTATCCTTACATTGGCACTAGTCTAGTTGGAGGAATCCAAGGAGGGTTCTCAATCGACAAAACTAGCACTGATTCTTCACTTTTACTTCATTCTCCAATAATCATCTCAGCCAAAGTAGTCATGCACTCATTATTTCTCCAAGAAACACTATCTAACAAAAAAATCAGGAATTTCATCCAACAAAAACAAAATTCCATTCCACTATTATTACACAGACCTCCCAGGACTCTTATTCCTAATTTTAGCATTGTCCAATTTAGTTTTATTTTCCTTTGATATCCTGGGAGACCTAAACAACTATACTCCAGTCAATCTTAAATACTCCCCCACACATCAAGCTAGGATGATATTTCTTATCTGCATACTCTATTCTATGCTCTGTCCCTAATAAATAAAATAGCATGTCAGTGAATTTTCTTAACAGTTATCCTAGCAATCATCCCTATACTTCATATATCAAAACAACAAAATGTAATATTGCAGCCTCTCAATGTCCTATTCTGATTACAGGTTGCAGATGTATTGACACTAACATGAATTGAAGGACAACCAGCAGAGCATCCATTCGTCATGATTAGCCAACTAATATCAATACTGTATTTTCTCTTTATTCTCATACTTTTACCAATCATAAGCATTATTGAAAAAATCTTCTAAAATAAAGAGTCTTTGTAGTATAAGTGAGAGAAGAAGAAGAAGAATATTTCTCCCTAAGACTCAAGAAACTCCAGCTCCACGATCCGCAGCCAAGGCTATAATTCTACTTTAACTACTCCCTGGAAACTTGTACATGAGAAGTGAAACATTATTATCATGTGCTATATAAGTATTAAAAATAAATCATAAATCATTCCATAACTATGTAATTTGTGCGTTGATTCTATGTGTGTTAGTACATACGTATATTCTACCATACATAATACCCACTGAGTATAATCACACATGAACAATTTACCCCATGCATATAAGTGTGTACATTAAAGTACTGATATTGCATAATACACACAATGTTATATCAGGCATATAATTATAAAAGCCCACGAATATCTGAAACACAATTAACATGATTAATATTATGTAGCACATAATATTATTGGTCAGGTATACCTCATTAAGTCAAATCATTACTAGACTACATGCTTATCATAACCTATTACCATGCCTAATCATGATTCTTTAAGAACTAGCAACCCTTCCACAAATATGTCCTCTTCTCTCCCTGGGCCCATAACATTTGGAAGTGTCTAGAAATTATATCTAGCATCTTGCTCTCACTTCAGGACCATCTCACCTAAAACTGCCCACTCTTTTTCTTAAATAAGATTTCTCAGTCACTAATCACTAATTGGCCCAGGCACACACATAACTACCATACATTTGTATTTGGTAATTTTTTTTTTTTTAATTTTGGGAATGTTGTATCTCATGCACTGTATCTCATGCTGTCAAAGGCCTTAACACAGCCAAGCAAACTGCAGCTGAGCTTAAACTGAGTATTATTTACCCACATTACAAAGCATAAGGTATAATTCAGTCTATGGTTACTGGACATGGAAGAATCTGCATATACACAAGTATGCATGCTCATCAAATAAACAATCAGCTTAGCAAACTCTTTACCCCGCATAAACCTTATATTGTGTATATTTATTTGTATCTTGCCACACACAATAACATGATTAATTATACAACATATAAAACTTATCTTTCATCTATGAGATTTCAATTGTAGCTAAAATATTCACATTCCTGACCCTACAAATTAAAACCCTATTCAAGATGATTTTAAAGCCTTCCTATTGACATCAACATGCTACCTTAATCTGTAATACACCTACAGACATCCTCCTAGATTGGATTTTTAAAACTCAAAATCAGAGTACATTAAACTAAATAATAAATAAAGCATATTCAAACTTCTTGACCCTAACAGAGAAAAATACTCAATAAGTAATTCCACTATATATATACTTGCTGCTTAAAAATATAAATCGAGTCCCACATCCGGCTCCTTGCTCCGCAGGAAGCCTGCTTCTCCCTCTGACTCTGCCTTCCACTGTGTCTGCCTGTGCTCGCTCTCGCTTGCTCTCTCTCTGACAAATAAAATAAAATCTTAAAAAATATATATATATAAATCCCAATAGACAGGGATCATCATCACCTTGACCACTTTGCTAGTCTCTGAATGCTTGCTTTCTCTACCTGAGCCACTAAGCCTTCTTTCAATTAATACTATTAATACTTTCAATTAATACTTCCTCTTGCAGTCCACGACACCTTTGCAAATGCCACTACCTCTGTTTAGAATATGATCTGCTCTAGTTTCCTCTGTGCTTTTCACTGAGCTAACACATGTTTATCTGTTAGCTCATATTTTGACTAGCCAAACTGCTTCCTCCAAATTCACCTCAGGCAACTCTGCTTAATTCTATTATGCAATTATGTAACTCTGCCTCAAAGTATGTATATGAGGCTATACTAACAGAGTTAATAGTGATTTTTTAGTTCATGTTCTTTCTCACTAGAGTCCAAATGTCATGGAAAAAAAAAAAAAAACTGTGTTAATTTTAGGATTGCCATAGTGTCCCATGGGATTAAGGACAAGGTTTGTGCCTGGTACATTGTAGACATCCACCATTAAAAACTGTAGAACAAAATATTCCATGTACACAAAATAAGAACAAATCTTGCTGTTCTTTCTGTATTTTTAAGTTCTATCTACAACTCATTGCTGGTTTTTTGACTTACTAAAATGGGTCAATTTATGAAACAGATGACTAATTTCCAAAATACTCAATATATTAATATCTGAAAGACATGAGAGTTTGTCATTAACTACGCCTTAATTTTCACACACTCAAAAATGTACAGTGTTTTTGTTTTCCCTAATAATTCTCTCTCCAACCTGTTGCTTCAATGATCTAAATACATTTCTCCTATTAGGATATCAGCCTTCTTTTCATCGTAAATGAGATTTTAAATTATTTTCCTTTTTATCACTGAGATATGAAGTTAAATAAACAAAATAATATGTAACATCTATAGTCCTATATGTGGTATATTTAATAAGAAACAAATTCTTCAGTATTTCATTGAAAATTCATAAGCTATAGGAAAAAATAAATTGTATATTAATATATTTTATATTTACCATTGCTACCGGATGTTCATAAGTAAACACTGTCAAGATTTCCAAAGAGAGATAAAAGGCCTGTGCACCTGTTTTACCAAACCCACCAATATATAGAAAGGAACGCTCTGAGATGTAAGCTCAAAATGTTTATAGCAGAAAGGAGGAAGGGCAATCATTACATCACCTACTTTCTTTTCTTGCTAAAGCAGGATTATGCTGTTGTAGTTTTCTAGTGCACTCTGTTTCTGGTCCAGTTTTACATGATTTAAACAGTGAGGCTGATGCAACTTCCCTAGAGAGATTAACTTTTTACAGCTGAATAGGTTTCTTTATGAGGATACTTTTCCCTGCTGTTCAGCCGTTGTACATATTCATCATATAATCTCCTTACATTACATATGGTCGTTATCTAGGAGCAAAATGTGCAAAGTTCTAACTCGTTATGTGTATGATAAAATAATAATTTCTTACTATTTATTACTAAAAGTAATAGTAGTAGTATCATTAAGAAATACTCTGAATGCTATGAGACTTGATATTAATTAATTCACTGTGCATGGGATTTTATTTTCTTAAGACAAAAAAATCCCATTTCTGATTCAAAATAAAATTGAATTTTCTTATTAGGGTTATGAGAATGAGGTTGAATACCTTTAAAAAGTAATTTTAGTAAATACAAATATGTAAATAACACCTGTTAAGGAATTATCTACTGAATTAGATAGGGAGGCCTGGTCCTCCATCACTTCATTTTATTAATATAATGCTTCATGTTTCCTAACTAGTATTTTTTAAAATTATTTGTTAACTGATTCGTTTGAATACAACAGAATTAGAATTATGGATTTATGACACAATGGTAAACCACAATCAAAGATGTGACAACAAAAGGATAACATTTCTATTTGTTGGAATTCATTTAAATATCAATCCAATAAAATATTGCCTGAAACACAAATAAGCATCTCCCTGCTCAGGAAAACATAAAGCTGATACAGAGAATGATTTTGGTGAAAGAGTGGAACACTGGATTAAGAAACAAAGATGTTAGATAGCAGGAATAAAGCTGACTTATTAATATAGGTCAGTTTATGAAACAGATGACTAATTTCCAAAATACTCAATATATTAATATCTGAAGGACATGAGAGTTTGTCATTAACTATGCCTTAATTTTCACAAACTCAAAAATGTATGGTTTTATGTTTTTGTTTTCCCTAATAATTCTCTCTCCAACCTGTTGCTTCAATGGTCTAAATACATTTCTCCTAATAGGATATCAGCTTTCTTTTCATAGAAAATGAGATTTTAAATTATTTTCAATTTCAAAATATTTTCAGTGTAAGTATTTTTAATACTTCAACTTTTTAAGTACTTTGGAAGCACTGACATGTCATATAATGGTGTTAAGAACACAAAACTGAGTTGATACAGAATTTCAAAACAAAGGATTTTTTATAGTTGTGTAATTTCTAATATAAACAATATGATGGCACATATAATGTAACTGCATTTTGCAAATATCTAGATATTCAAAATTTTATTTTCTTAAAATAAAAAATCCCATTTCATTTACCACATATTTCAGTGTTTTGATATACAATTTATAAAGTATATCACTTACTTTTATTAAGCTACATAATATCAATAATTATAATTGCAATCATTTATTCATGGCTGGAAAACAGGTTCTGACAAGTTCTTAATCAACTTTGTAAACCTCTGCCACATACTTAGCAAGAAATTATCCTTTGAACTGTTCTATCATGGGGCTGTGCTCTAAGATATAATTACTTTGATCAACACTGTCCTTTAATTTGTAGCTGAACAGTAATTATCATCAGGAGGTCCTACACATGGTACAATAGAAATCTGAATTTAAGTTTGTAGAAAACTCTATAAAAAGCAAATAGGAGGATAAGGTGTCCTTGTTTGAAGTAAGTAGTTGAGATTAACAACTTTGACTTCTCATCAAAATCTGCTGAATATTTTTGAAGTGGTACAAACTAAAATTGTCAAGATGTTAAAACTTAAGCTAATTCTAAACATATTTTACCAAAGTCCTTGGGAAATCAATATCCCACAGTAAATACCTGGATGACAAACTCTTCAGGTTTGGAACAGACTAACACGTAGGGAATGTGCAGAGAGAGAATGAGAGAGGCCTTATCCAAGGATAAGCCTCTCCAATTTCTTAAGTTATAGGTTCTTCATGGATAGACTACCAACCAAATTTTACATTAAAATATGGTCTGCGGCATCAATAACAAGTAAACAAAATAATAATTTGCTGAGTCTGTATCTTTACACATTCTATTTCTGATGGCATTGAATGCTACCCTACACAAGGTATTACTGTCCATGTTTTATCCTATGAGATGCAAAATTCATCAGGTATGTTTTATCAAGAGTTTTCATAGGCATTATATTGTTTTATACACCACATTTACCGCATTTCATATTTTTACAATTTCATCAGTTTGTTAGAAAATATATTATTTATTGAACCTTTTTTTCTTTGCCTAGTAATGTGCTCAGTCTGCAACATTTGTTGATAAACTCAGGTTTTGACATCATGGAGTTTAGTGATCTAGTTGGGTTGTCTAGTTGGAAAGATGTGCAACACAAGAATAATTATAGGTGATTAAACAATGTCAAGTTTGAAAAATGCTGCTAAAAAAGGACATAGTAAATGAAGAAAATAAAGTGTAACCTTATTTTCTTATTTTCCCAAGAAATATATATTCAAAAAGTGTTCATTCAGAGCTCGAATTTAAGTGTATAACTTTATTACCATATACCCCTAGAATCTCTACACATCCCCCTGTGTTGTGTTCTATACCAAGTATAGAACATCAGCTGGTGAGAGGATCAAGGGAAAATCAGTCACTTCTATCAGTCTCTCTCTAATCCTGCCACAAAATTGTATTACATATTTTTAAAACAATTATATAGTACTAATGTATTATGGAGCTTCTTGGAAAATAGCACTAATGTTAGTTTCTGGCATATTTTGATATATTTAGGAATTCATGTAAAATTAAGCCAACTTTCCTGGGCCACAGACGCTTAAATTTCATGAAAACAAGAGCTATGCATTTCTTGTCCCCTAGTCACTTCCAGAGCTTCAAAGACTACTTTGAGTTGCAGGCATTTCAAGTCCTACAATGAGCAAAAAACTAAAATAGAGTCTAAGAAATAGCAAGACATAAGATGAAGGATTATATGCCAACTGGAGGGAAAGTAGAAAAAGATTGGAGCAAAATGATTATTCAAGACCCTGGTAACCCATTAATGGAATACCTCTGTATGCTGATGTTGTTAATGAGAAGGATTTTGGTGTTTTCTTCACTCCATGTCAAAATAAACTGTTATCACTAATATATTCTTACAATTACTTCATGTTTAACCTACCTGCAGTAGAAATGTTCCAACTAAACAGCAAGGCCTAGCAGTAAGTTTAAACAGTTCTTGAGAGGCTGTGTTTTGTGATAATCAGGGAGCTTTTTACTCCACTTACATCAAAGAAGAAAGGAGAAGGATGAGATGAAGATACGAAGCAGAGAACTTGGTATATTTAAGTAATGAAGAAGAGTCTTTCAAATTATGCTTTGCTAGGATGACAATATGATGATGATGATGATGAAGATGATTTATAATTATCCATTAAGTTACACTATTTATTATAATAACTATATGCTCTTACAAATCATTTTTAAGAGCTCAAAGAGAATTTCATACTGAAAAATTTGGGAATTGCAGGTTGTATTTTGCCTAGAGTAGATTGATAAGATTTGCAGCAATGAAATATCGTGAAAATTTCTGGAAATATGTTCCTATATTGTTGGAAGAAAAATGAAAAGCCTGTGTTTCAAATAAAAGTTAAACTGATGAACCTTAGAATAAATCTTAAGGATAGTAAACTATTCACTTCCCTTCAGGCAAGTCTTCTTGAAGTTCTCATAAACTTCTTTTCATGGGAATATCTGGCAATAATAAAATTATTTCTGTGATAGACAAAAACTCTAAAAATGGCTGTCAATGACACTTACCCTATCCCTTGACCATTGGTAGAATCTTTGAATGATGAAATACTATCCAAGATGTTATGTTACATAGCAAAAGAAAAATAATTTGGATGGGTTCAAAGTAATCACATGAACACACAAAAAATAGAAGTCTTCTCTGGGTTCGTGGCAGAAGGAAAAGTTACAGAAATTTGAAGCACTGGTAGATTTGGCAGGCCCTTTTAGGCCTGAATTTGGAGAGGACCATAAATAAGGATCAGACACTGGGAGGTGATTCCCAATTTGACAGCTACTGAAAGAAAATGGTGTGTACACACATGCATGTGCAAACTTGAAATTTTCCAAAATAAGTCAGCACCAAATTTGAATCACATAAATGAGAAGCTTCTCCAGAGATCTAGGAAATCTTATTTGGTATTAAATAAATGAATATGCTATAATATCTAGAAATATATTAAACATAAGTATGCTATAATTAAAAATACCTATAATATCTTGAAAATAATCTAGACCTAGGAATGACTTACTAAAAATTTAATCTTTCCTGCTCTTTTTTTATATTCAAGATCATTAAATGTTATCATGTTAATTAACATTGTTATTGTAGATGTGCTTTAGTCTCTTTTATTTTTGAATTCTATTTTATTTTTTTTGAGATTCTAAAATTCATTGTTTATGCACCACACCCAGTGCCCCATGCAATACATGCCCTCCATAATACCCACCAGCAGGCTCACCCCACCTCCATCTCCAAAACCCTCAGTTTGTTTCTCAGAGTCCACAGTGTCTCATGGTTTGTCTCCCTCTTCAATTTCCCCCAACTCACTTCTCTTCCCCAACTCCCAATGGCTAAAGAAATGTTGAAAAAGAAAAACAAACCTGGGGGCATCACATTGCCTGATTTCAAGCTTTATTACAAAGCTGTTATCACCAACACAGCATGGTACAGACACAAAAACAGACACATAGATCAGTGGAACAGAGTGGACAGCCCAGATATGGACCTGCAAGTCTATGGTCAACTAATCTTGGACAAAGCAGGAAAAAATATCCAATAGAAAAAAGACAGTCTCTTCAAAAAATGATGCTGGGAAAATTGGACAGTTCTGTGCAGATGAATGAAACTCAACCACTCTCTTATACCACACACAAAGATAAACTCAAAATGGATAAAAGACCTCAATGTGAGGCAGGAATCTATCAAAGTCCTAGAGGAGAACATAGGTAGTAATCTCATTGACATCGGCCACAGCAACTTCTTTCAAGACATGTCTCCAAAGACAAAGGAAACAAAAGCGAAAATGAACTTTCGGGACTTCATCAAGCTCAAAAGCTTCTATACAGCAAAGGAAACAGTCAAGAAAACAAAGAGCAACCCATAGAATGGGAAAAGATATTCGCTAGAGAACATAGGCAGTAATTGCTTCGATATCAGCCACAGCAAATTCTTTCAAGATATGTCTCCAAAGGCAAAGGAAACAAAAGCGAAAATAAACTTTTAAGACTTCATCAAAATCAAAAGCTTCTGCACAGCAAAGGAAACAGTCAAGAAAACAAAGAGGCAACCCATGGAGTGGGAGAAGATATTTGCAAATGACAGTACAGACAAAAGGTTGATATCCAGGATCTATAAAGAACTCCTCAAACTCAACACACACAAAGCAGATAATCATATCAAAAAATGGGCAGAAGATATGAACAGACACTTCTCTAATCAAGACATACAAATGGCTATCAGACACATGAAAAAATGTTCATCATCAGTAGCCATCACGGAGATTCAAATTAAAACCACATTGAGATATCACCTTACACCAGTTATAATGGCCAAAATTAGCAAGACAGGAAACGACATGTGTTGGAGGGGATGTAGAGAAAGGGGAACCCTCTTCAACTGTTGGTGGGAATGTAAGTTGGTGCAGCCTTTTTGGAGAACAGTGTGGAGATTCCTCAAGAAATTAAAAATAGAACTTCCTGGGGCACCTGGGTGGCTCAGTGGGTTAAAGCCTCTGCCTTCAGCTCAGGTCATGATCCCAGGGTCCTGGGATCGAGCCCGGCATCGGACTCTCTGCTCAGCAGCGAACCTGCTTCCTCCTCTCTCTCTGCCTGCCTCTCTGCCTACTTGTGACCTCTGTCTGTCAAATAAATAAAATCTTAAGAAAATAAAAAAATAAATAAATAATAAAAAATAAAAATAGAACTTCCCTATGACCCTGCAATTGCACTACTGGGTATTTACCCCAAAGATACAGATGTAGTGAAAAGAAGGGCCATCTGTACCCCAATGTTTATAGCAGCAATGGCCATGGTCGCCAAACTGTGGGAAGAACCCAGATGCCCTCCAACGGACAAATGGATAAGGAAGATGTCCATATACACTATGGAGTATTATGCCTCCATCAGAAAGGATGAATACCCAACTTTTGTAGCAACATGGACGGGACTGGAAGAGATTATGCTGAGTAAAATAAGTCAAGCAGAGAGAGTCAATTATCATATGGTTTCACTACTTGTGGAGCATAACAATTAGCATGGAGGACATGGGGAGTTAGAGAGGAGAAGGGAGTTGGGGGAAATTGGAAGGAGCGGTGAACCATGAGAGACTATGGACTCTGAAAAAGAATCTGAAGGGGCAGGGGGTGGGAGGTTGGGGTAACCAGCTGGTGGGTATTATAGAGGGCACGGATTGCATGGAGCACTGGGTGTGGTGCAAAAATAATGAATACTGTTGTGCTGAAAATAAATAAAAAATAAATTAAAAACAAAACAAAAAAGATATTCACAAATTACACTACAGACAAAGGGCTGATATCCAAGATCTATAAAAAACTCCTGAAACTCAACACACACAAAACAGATAATCACATCAAAAAAACAGGAGGGAAAAGGGTGGGGGGCAGAAGACATGGACAGACACTTCTCCAAAGAAGACATACAAATGGCTAACAGATACATAATAAAATGCTCATCATCATTAGCCATCAGGGAGGTTCAAATCAAAACCACATTGAGATACAACCTTACACCAGTTAGAATGGCCAAAATTAAAAAGGCAGAAAACAACAAGTGTTGGAGAGGATGTAGAGAAAGAGGATCCCTCTTACACTGTTGGTGGGAATGCAAGCTGGTGCAGTCCCTTTGGAAAACTTAAGAAATTAAGAAATTAAAAACAGAGCTATCTTGTCACTCTGAAATTGCACTACTGGGTGTTTACCCCAAAGATACAGATGTAATGAAAAGAAAGGCCATCTGTACCCCAATGTTCATAGCAGCAATGGCCACAATCACCAAACTGTGGGAAGAACCAAGATGCCCTTCAACAGACAAATGGATAAAGAATATACGGTCCATATATACAATAGTGTATTATGCCTCCATCAGAAAGGATGAATACTCAACTTTTATATCAACATGGACCAGACTGAAACAGATTATCCTGCTTTTTTAAGGCTATTTCTTTTCAGACTATAAAAAATAGAAGTATAACTTATGTTTTTTATTAATATAATCTAGTAAGTATCATCACAGAATAATTTATTTTATTCCTACTAATCTGACACTTGACTGATAACTCACTTTTTAAAATCAAATGATGAATAATGTCAGAAAACTGGCACTCAAAACAAAACAGAAATATTTACTTATATTTGTATTCCACTTTACATGTTCTAAAGAACTTCATCCCAAATCCATTTAGCAATTAGAAGGAATATATTTAAACTGGCAAAACACTTTTATATATAATATTTACTACTGAAATAATCGCTGGGGGCATCTGGGTGGCTCAGTGGATTAAGCCGCTGCCTTCAGCTCAGGTCATGATCTCAGGGTCCTGGGATCGAGCCCCAGAATCAAGCCCGTCATCGGGCTCTCTGCTCAGCAGGGAGCCTGCTTCCCCCTTTTTCTCTTCCCGATTCTCTGCCTACTTGTGATCTCTGTCTGTCAAATAAATAAATAAAATCTTAAAAAAAAAAATCTCTGTACTTTCCTCTGAATTTTGGTATAGTAAAACTGTACTTAAAAATAAGGTCTTAGGGATGCCTGGGTGGCTCAGTTGGTTGGGCGGCTGCTTTTGGCTCAGGTCATGATCCTAGCATCCTGGGATCGAGTCCCGAGTCGGGCTCCTTGCTCAACAGGAAGCCTGATTCTCCCTCTGCCTGGGCCTGCCTCTCTGTCTGCCTGTGCTCACTCTCTTTGACAAATAAATAAATAAAATCTTAAAAAAAAAAAAAAAAAGATGGAGAAACTTAAAAAAAAAAAAAAAACAAGGTCTTAAAAAACAAACAACAACAATAAAGTAGTGATAAGACACTCCTTAGAGTCTTAAGGGGAAAAAAACTTCCCTTTCCCTTTCCCAAAAGTTGAAAGTGATATTTGAAACATATATCAATTAATCAATTAATTCCATGTTTGCCTATTTTTATCCACAGAAGATGAAACACAGGAATATCTTCTATTTTCATATTCTGATTTTGAATTATTTCTATTTCAGTTTTAACTCATTAAAATGATTCTATAACCATAAATTCATGCAGAGGCAGAAGTTTAACAGAGCTCTTTAATAATACCAACATTTTATTATATGTATAAATGTAATAATGGCTGTATTGAAATTCTATTTAAACAAGATAAATTCAGCCAACAATTATGCCTTATTTTTTAATGCAGATTCATTTCTTATTCCCAATTATTCTTTTGTTATCATGAAATCTAAAATATATATTACATATGGAACAATATTAGTGTTTTATATTGGAAATAAACTATTCTTGAGACTAAGCAACAACAAAGAATCTCTTCTCCCTTTCCTTCTAATTCTTAATAGAACCCAATTTAATCTAATTCAACAGATTGGTAGGAAGCATTAAGCAGACACATTCTGAAGAATACTCAGTCCAAATCATGTTTAGTTTAGTTTTGTTTTGTTTTTTTACTGCAATAATTTGTTTTTTACTGCAATAATTCAACTGGGTGTATCAGTAGAATGGTTAGCTTGAGGCTTGAGCAAATAAAACCAACTCATATTCTGTTCTCTTACTAAATAACATTGTTATTTGATTTCTGTTCTTGCAGTAGCTTCAATAATAACAAGCAATATTATTTATCTCAGTGTGTTTTATCTTTAAGACTAAACTCGCCATTTGAAAACATACCCTAATTTAAAAAATACATATAATCACAGGAAGTAGTCAAATCTTAAAGTAGAAAGGACAAGCAGAGTTTGTCCATTTTTCCCCCAAAGGGATTAAAACCTACTTATATTGAACATGAAATCACCCTGCATTTAAAAACCATGCTGAAATTGGACACTGGTAGAATGAATGGAAGAAGCTTTAGATTCACCTCACTATGGGATTTAATATAGGGGATGGGATAGGGCAAAATGATGAAGCAATAGTCTTAAAAATGGAGATCAAATCATTGATTTGCTACCAGAAAACATGAGGCTTAGTTGTTTCAGAATGCCCTGTGGTACAATGGTTAGATGTCAGAGAAGAAAATCAAACCATTAGAATGAATGATTCCATTCCTTTTTAAAATGACAAAATAGTCAAACTTTATTTCTTCTTCTTTTTTCTTTACTTCAAGCTTCCATCCTAATTAGAGCTAACTAGAACAAAAGAAATAATCACAACAATGTTGTTGAATTTTATGATATGGTCCAGAGTTTCTTAGTACCACTGGATTTTACTTCTGTGACTTAACAGAATTTATTGGTATAATTTAGAACCCAATAAGTTTCCTTTATTACATAATTTTAGTCCATGAGGATACTGCTTTAAATGTAGGATTTCATCCAGTGCAAATTAATATTCTACAATAAAACCAGTTTCTTATACTGGAAACCAAATCTACTGAATTTCATCATATCTGATGCAAAGATGTATTTTGAGGAAACAAGGATTACCACTGAGTTTTCTTTAGGAAGAATAGGGATGATTTTTATGTTTTTACCATTAAGATACTTTTTATATCTTAATTTTTTTTAAATTTTCCAATTTAAGATTTTTATTTATTTATTTGAGAGAGAAATTGAGATAGCCAGAGAGCACGAGCTGGGGGTGTGGCAGAGGAAGAATAGGATTGTACTTATGAGAAAAAGCAGCAACTTTTCAAGAATTTGGAATGTTCTTTATATTGTTAAATTCAAATAATATGAAACATTTGGTATTTATTTTTTGGCTATGACCTGCTTAAGAACAAATGAAGAGGAAGATGTCAACTTGGTTTTGCGGGGGGGGGGGAACTGCTTAAACTACAGAATTCTCAAAAGCAGAATTCTGAGGACAAAAAAACAGGTTTCAAAATAATATAGGATATCTTTTATATAAAGCTTAAACTCATGAAAGAGATCAAATATTATCTAATTGTACAAACAATTCTAATGAACTAGAATTATAAACACTAAAATCAAGATAGAAGAAATGAAATATGAGATTGGAGAAAAGTAGAGGTTTCAACATTCTTTGATGACATACCAGGTTTTTTTTTAATATTCCATATATTTTTCATATTTAGAAATTTTTTTTAATTTTTTTATTTATTTGACAGAAATCACAAGTAGGCAGTGAGGTAGACAGAGGGAGAGAGAGAAGCAGGCTCCCCACTGAGCAGAGAGCTTGTTGTGGGGCTCCATCCCAGGACCCTGGATCATGACCTGAGCCAAAGGCAGAGGCTTTAACCCACTGAGCCACCCAGGTGCCCGCATATTTAGAAAAATTTTATAGTAAGTCTTTGTTGTTTCCTTTCTTACATACAGCCATCTAAGAATTTGCTAACTATACAGTTAGGAACGCACAATACCATTCTCACTTCTGACATTAAGTTCAAGTTCAGGGATTCCTAAAACTACCCTTGGTTTCAATATTTCATTAGAGAGAACACACAGAATTCACAGAGAGCTGTTATATTTAGATTAGCCAAGGGAAGAAGTACATAATGCAGAGCCTAGGAAACATACTAAATTTAGAGCTTCTGTTGTCCTCCCCCATGAAGTAATGTGCAGTATTACTTTCAAGATATCAGTGTGGAACAATACGCCGGAGTACTGCCAAACAATAAAGCTCTCCTGATCTTAGTATCCAAAATCTTTACCAAGACTCCATCGCATAAGCATAACTGACTGACCTTTCAACTGGCAGATATCTGTTCACAGACTCTCAGGAGATGTGATACCACATATACAAATGACCCCCTCCACACACATCAAATTACATTGTTACTATCTGGGCAGCCCAACCGCCCCTGCAAACAAAAATATTCCCATTAAGCATGACATTCCAAAGCTTTAGAGATTATCTCCCAGAATTCTAGGGCAAAGACTAGACCTCTTTTTGGTAAAAGTTAAATTATTTGCTACACAACATCATAAAAAAAAGAACTTGACATAATTTTGCCATTTGACATCAGCTAAGCATTCCTGGAAAAACACTGGTCTATGGGTTTTTGGCCTAAGGTTCCTGCTCCAGTCATAAATAATCAACTATTCCACTTTTTAAGTAGAATATCTTTATAAGTATAATATCTTTATAAGATATTATAATATCTTTATAAGATTTAAGATAAGCTTCAGAATTAGGAAAAAAGTAAAATTTGGATTTGAGAAGTTGTGTAAATATCACTTTTCAGTCATTTTTGGGTTTTGTTCCTTTGGTTTTTTTTTAAATTTTTTATTTTTTATAAACATATATTTTTATCCCCAGGGGTACAAGATGTGGTATATATACACAATGTTCCTTTGTTTTTAATCACATTATTACTCCATTCTTTTTAATTATCTAGTTCTAAAGGATAGGAGCAGTTTCATCACCCGATATTTTTCTCCTTGTTCCAACATCTCTCTTTCTTTCCCTCTGTCTCTAATTCACATACATTAGTCTCTACAGAATGAAAAATCACATCTCAAGGGTTGCTCTGTTATTCTATCCTAAGTAGATTCACTTCTTAAGTAGAAAATACTTTTGACAGTCTTCTGCATCAAAGAAGGAAATGGGGAAAAGAGTTGGAAAAATAGGCTTAAAATATTTAGCCTAGAATTTGAGAGATTACAGAAACTGATATTTTCTTGGAATCAAATAAGTTTGTAAAATCTAAATATCAGGACACTTGGGTGCCTCAGTCAACTGACTGCCTTTGGCTCATGTCATGATCCCAGGGTCTGGAGATAGAGCCCCACATTGGGCTCCCTGTTCAGCGGGGAGTCCACTTGTCCCCCTCCCTCTCCCCTCTCGGTTGTGCTCTCTCAAATAAATAAATAAAATCTTAAAAATTAAAAAATAAATTAAAGCTAAGTATCTGGGGCCCACAGAAAAATTAAAAATAATTAAAAAGAATGCTACATGTTTTTTTTCCCTTATTTTTTCTTGTTTAAGTGAATCAAGTCAAGTATATTAACATAATGGGAAAAATGCTATTGTCATCAAGTTGACATTATCAATTAATGTTTATCAAATATCTATGTACATGAATAAAATGAATAATAATGTCTTCCTTTTCCTAAATGCTAGAATAATTTCAAAAACAGTTTTAGTTTCAATCTGAAAATTTTAACTCTCAATAAGTATTTAAATACTGAGGGGTCCCTAGATGGCTTAGTAGTTAATCGTCTGCCTTTGGTTCAGGTCATGATCTTAAGGTACTGAGATCGAGTCCCGCAACAGGCTGCGTGCTTGGCAGAAAGCCTGCTTCGCTGTCTCCCACTCCTCCTGCTTGTGTTCCCTCTCTTGCTGTGTATCTCTCTGTCAAATAGATAAATAAAATCTTTAAAAAAAGAGAGGGGCACCTGGGTGGCTCAGTGGGTTAAAGCCTCTGCCTTCAGCTCAGGTCATCATCCCAGGGTCCTGGGATCAAGACCCGCATCGGGCTCTCTGCTCAGCGGGGAGCCTGCTTCTTCCTCTCTCTCTGCCTGCCTCTCTGCCTACTTGTGATCTCTGTCTGTCAAATAAATAAATAAAATCTTTTAAAAAAGGTATTTAAATATTGAACTGTGTTGTTAAAATTTCTTTTTCTTGAATCCTTAGAAACACCTGATAAATTTAAATGGTTTGACAGATTTGTAAGTCTCTGTGGATGAAAGGACCAAAGACCTCCCAAAGTATCTTCTAAAATCACCTACCTTTGAAGAATCTAAGATGTATTAGGAAAACTGAAGTAGAGATGAAGATTGGTAGAGCAAAGAATGCTGATATTAAGCTAGTAAATTTCAACAGCCAGTTTAACACTGTGCTGATGAATTGTCAGTGTTTGTAATTCCTAAGGAATTTTACAATAAAAGAGCCCTTGAATGTTCTTTGAGGGCTCCTGGTACAGTATAAATAAATCTGAAGGATTCTGGGGTCCAAGGTAAAAGGATACTAAATACACTGAGTTTGAACCCAGACCTTCTTCCCAAAGAAAAATACTTGTGCAGAATTTATTATTTCCTAAGAGCTCTTCAGTAAATATCTGTAAAATAGAATAAAAGACTAGAACAGAACTGTTACTTATCAAGTTATTTAAATACCAGTATATTTTGAAAAGAGTAAAATTTTCCCTTGTTGGCTTTTAAATATTTCTTGCAATTCCTACAAAGTATAGAATATTATCCTATACATATAAGCTATATAATATTATGCTATCCTGATAAGTTTTTAAATAACCACCATTAAATTAAATTATACAGAGAAAAACATAACAATGTAAATCCAGTCCTTGTACTTTCAGATATTTTATTAAAATCTGAAAATAAGGGGTGCCTGGGTGGCTCAGTGGGTTAAGCCGCTGCCTTCGGCTCAGGTCATGATCTCAGGGTCCTGGAATCGAGTCCCGCATCGGGCTCTCTGCTCAGCAGGGAGCCTGCTTCCCTTCCTCTCTCTCTGCGGGCCTCTCTGCCTACTTGTGATCTCTCTGTCAAATAAATAAATAAAATCCTTAAAAAAATAAATAAAATAAAATCTGAAAATAATTTCAAAAAAGTTAAACTGCAAGGCTATAAATATTCTCCTCAGATGATTATCATAGTTTCAATTGATTACAGATAGCTATTACTTTATTCTTGAATTCAGGTCCTCTATTTGTTAAAGTTCATCTTATATCAGGAAGAGAGCAAGCACAGTAAAAGAATGATATATTTTAAAAATAAGAATAAAATAGTTCAGATTGATATAATTTTAAAGACTACTTAAAATAATGATTATTATATATTTTGTTGAATATGTCAGTACTTTTATTCTATAATAAAAGTAGATGTATTTCAAAAAAAACAGTTATAATTCATCTACTCTTGTTCTTTACTCCAGTACATTTTAAGCATTTGGGGCCTTCCCATTTAATGTGTTTAATCCTTCATTCAGTCACTCAGTCACTCACTCATAAATAAATAAATAATCAGGGGAGGGAGAGAGAATTGGTCCTAATAACTATAAAGGAAAAAAGAGACAATGAATACTTTAGTACAAAGCTTGTATCTGAGAACTGCAAACTCCTGGCACATATGACTGTATCCAATACCACCAACCCCACCTCCACACACACATTGTCTAAGAGCCCAAAATCTAGCATAGCTTTTTCTATTGGAAGGTGTATCACTTGATCAACAGTATCCTTCCTTACTGATAAAGTTCAACTTTGCCAAAGTATTTACTATTTGTTCTGCTGAAACCCGTAAGCCCCTGAACTCCCTTTTCTTCGAGCATTTACTTTAGAAACTTGCAGTAGCAAATCCTTTTCTAACCTCTTTGAGATGTAAATGTTTTACAGCCCAGAAATGTCTTTCTCAAGGACCTGTGAGCTATCCCTTTGAAACATTATTATCAAAAATGTCCTTCCATACTTTTCCTTTAACACACCAGCATTTTTTTTTTCAGGATATTCAGGCTATTTTTATTTTTATTTTTTTCTTTTTATAGTTTATTATGTTCAGTTAGCCACTGTATAGTACATCATTAGCTTCTGACATAATGTTCAATGATTGATTAGTTGCATTTTAAAAGCCTCCCACCTTTCATTTTAGTGGAGCTGAGCTCACTTTATATTAGAGTCTCTCTCCCTATTGCAGTAGTCCAAATAAAAATTTTCTAGCTGGCTTTGACAAATGCCCAGAACTCTTTCTCTTGGACAGTTTCCTGGAGCTGTCACTCAGATCTGGGTAGCAACTACCGTCAAACTATGGGACACAACTGAACCTCTCAGCACTCTCCAAGTCCTTTGTCTGTTTGCTTATTTGTGTGTTCAGTGAGGAGTTTGACCCCTGATCTAGGGTCCCAGACACATGCCTGGTGAAGCAACATGAGGACATATTTTGATTCTTAAGTTGCTGAATACACTCTAGAATCTGTTTGAAAGGCCCACGCTTCCCTGTTCATAAGGCACAGAGACTGGGTTAGAGCCCCAAGCTTCTCTGTTTGCAAAATATCATTAGATAAGAACATGGAAGCTTCTTAGTCTACTAGAACGTTCCCTTCTTAAATTTTTCATATTATGTGTTTCACCACTACCCTATTTCTATCCACTTTCTTTTTTGCTAGCAAAACCCTTTTGCTATAATAGCCTCTCTCAGAATCCTGGGATATCTCCAAATTAGCTGCTTAGGAGGAGAGTACCTCTAGAGCAAAAGGGAATGAAACTCTTAGATAGACAGTGGTCTGCTTACTTTGCCTGGAATGAAGAAGAAAAAGAGAGAGAGAGAGAGAGAGAGAGAGAGAGAAACTAAATAACTCAAATCCTCCTTCAAATTGTTGTCTCTTTAAACAATGTCTTCAGGAAAAAAAAAAAAAAATGTCTGACTCAGTAAGTGCCCTAAAACCTCTGAAGTCCCTTCATATTCTTCTTCTAGTCTTTCCTTGCACCCTTTCTCCCAGAATGTTCTCCATGAGGAGTACATTCAACCCTCTGAAAGCATGAAGTTCTTCAACCCTCTGTAAGCATAAAGTTCACCAGGACCCCCACCTCCCACAGATGAAACCCAGGATGCAGCCCTTACCTGCTCTCATGTAAGATCAACGTTTAGAGCACCTGAAAAATGTATTTCACAGCAAGCCCCAGAATTGTGAGCTCTCACTGATTGCAACACTTGCTAAAACTCTAAGGAAAGGGGACACTAAACAGAGGATTGCCTACACCTCAAGAGGAGAGGGAAAATTTGAAGTCCCCACCACCTTACAAGAAAAGTATTGGTTCCCCTCCAAGGATAGAAAAGTCCAATGCTTTCAACTGCCCCTAAACTCACAGAGGGAAATGGCTCTAGAGGTTGAAGGGCACATCACCACATTTCTCATCAGCATTACATTCTTCCTTTAACACCACCACCATATTTCCTGCCTCCCTTCCTTGGAGTCACAAAACTTAACTGGTGAGGGATTCTGATAATTTCTCCCATGATTTGCCTCCTCCTCAGCCTTTTACCATTTCTACAGGATCTGTTAAAGATCAGTACAACTTCCTGTTCAATTATACTATGGCAATAAATCTATTAAGAAGGGATCCCCTCATGAAATGGGATATTGAAATCCATTACACTCCATGAAGGACTCCTTCTACATTTCCCCAACTTCTCTCATTTACATTTATGTCCCTTTATCTCACCTCTCCAAGTTCCTCTGACCATTCACCCTAACACTCATTCAACTAAGGACCTAAGTCAATTATTAGACAGGCTCCCTGCTCAGTGGGGAGCCTGCTTCTCCCTCACACTCTCTCCTTCCCTCCTGTTCATGCTCTCTCTCTTGCTCTGTTCACTCTCAAATACAATCTTTAAAGAAAAAAAAAAAAAAAGATTATGACACTAACATCCTCACTCCTACCTCCTCAAAGATCATCCCCTTTGGAAATCATTGCAGGAAGATCCCTGAGAACGCTTTACTCATCCTAACAGAGGATTCCAATCTGACTAACACTGAGAGATACAGTCAGGGATTTATTTGATGCACACAGTTATATAATCAACCAGAAGTCAAGCCACTTTTCTCCTCAGGCACTAGACTTACAAATAGGAGATCTGGTATTCTGGAAATATCACTGTTGGAAATCTGACCTTGAAACCAGATGAAAACGTCCTCACACTGTATTACTCATTGCTTTCACAATCCCTAACCCAGCTCTAAAATTGGTATCCCCTTTATAACTGCCCCACTTATGCTTTTAGATGTGCCTCTGGTAGGAAACAAATACATCAACAAGATAGGTCTTCCCTTTCAAATATAGTAAACTTAATGGTCCTCAAGACTGGGAAAAAACATGGCCTGTTTAAATCAAAGAAAGTGGTGTTTTATTAGCAATCAGTGTAGTGAATATAGTTGCCCTGTGGGACACAATAAATTCTCCATGTCTCTACAGCAAGGTGAAATCTATTTTGATGAAACTGGAAATGTTGTAGGGGCCAAACTCCCTTTATGGACACCATTTTCCTTTAATGCCCCTGTGATATCAATATAATTTATTTGATATTTGATACAAGCAAAATAAATTGGTTAAATGGAACCAAGATACCCAATCAGGAGATAATGGTATGACCTTCTCTTTGGATCTTACTACCAATTAGCCCTTCAAGATGCTGTACAGCCACTAGAGGTAGCAACTAAGGCTATTATGCTCTTAAGGGATATTATTTTACATGTAGTCATGAACCATATGAAGTACGTTCAGCCCACCTGATTGACCTGTTTCATGGCTTTCATTGTCTCTCAAGTGGCTATCTAAAACAAACTTCTCACAGTGAAAATTAGAAACATGAAATGTCTTGGAAACTCTGGTCCTTAAACTCCTGAACAAAGCATTGTTAGAGTAGTCTTAAACAGGTCTTTGAGAAAGTCACTGACTCAGGCTAAACTTACAAGGCACTCTATTTTCAGTATCTTATCTGTCAACATTTCAGCCTTCTGCTATTTTGGGAGATACACTATAAGATTATAAATTGTGTTAGAAAAGTTTGCCTAGAACTAGAACAATCTTTGTCTAACTTAGGACAAACTATTTTCATTAAACGATGAAATATTTGAGCTTCACAAAATGACTTTATAAAACAAGCTTGCCTTAGTCTATGTACTGGCATCTGAAGATATTTATGCATTGGTGTGTTCCCAAGGCTGCAAATTTGTAAACAGTAACAAAAATGTTTGTCAAGAAATAGTCACAGCAGAGGTGCTTGTCTGAGAAGCAGCCAACATAACTTACACCTCTCCAGAATGTGACCAGCTTGACTGCCTTTTTAAATGGTTTCCTCCACTTACTGAATGTCCCAGGAGATTCCTTAAGGGATGTGGATTCTTCACATTATTCCCAATGGTCATGCTTTTGTCTCTTCAATATATCATTATCTCTATGGAACAGTTGTGTCACTGGTTGTGTCACCTGGGAATCTGAATCCTCCTGAATGGCACAGTTGTTAGAACCAAATGCTCGGTGATTCTCAAAAGCCTGGACATGATGATTAATAATTATTCTGCAAATAAGAGATCCACCATCTCCCCTGAACAAAAAGGAATTGAGAACTGCAAACTCTTGGCCCTAAAGATTCCACCCAACACCCCACTCATACTCTCACACATGTGTTTGCACACATGAACACATCTGTGCGCACACACGCGTGTGCGCACACAGACACACACGTACACACAGACTTGGCCAAACTTTAGCATGAGTACTATCAGCATAAAGTCTTATCCCAAGGATGACCCCAGCTCCCTTAAAATACCTGAGAAAGCACAACAAATCTAAAAGAATTTAGTGTTTGTTCCACCCAAAATCTGATGATAGACCTCTGACTTCCCTTTCCTTAGAATATTTACTGTAGAAAATTTGCAGTTATAAATTCATTTTCTGCCCCAACAAGATGTAAATTTTTTTGCAACCCAAAAATGCCTTTTTCAAGGACCTGGGAGTCATTCCTTTGAAATGAAATCATCAAGAAGAACAGAACTCCTCTGCCCTGGTCTCGGTGGGAGAGTAGAAGCCTAACTTCAATAAGCTATGATTAGTAAATACATACAGCCTAATCACATTGACCAATCTCTCCCTTATCTCTTCCACTCTCCCCTCCTAAACCCTTTAGTACTTTTCAATTAGCACATACAGCATTTAAAAGGCCTCCTGCCTTTTGTTTCAGTGGAAATGAGCTTAGTCTTAGTTTTATACTGATGCCTCCTTTTACTGCAGCAGTCAGAACAAAATGTCTTGTCATCTGAAATAAATGTCTGTCTGTTCCTCTTTGACATTTTTCAGTGTGGTAAACAGACATTAACCAAATAAACAGACACTTAATATAATGAATACAAGTAGTATGTAGTGTTAATTATGAAAAAAACTGAAGTGCTTTAAGAGAGAGTAAGAGAAGTACTTTTGCTGTGTTGGTTTGACTAAAGAGGTGAAGCACGATTTGAAGCACCAAGAATGAGAAAAAGAATATAGAGAAAAAGAATATTTGGGGGCACAGAGAGAACCTGAAAAATACAAGCTGTAGTGAATAGGACTGGGTATAATAGAAATGACAAGTGACTGTGTGCCTTGAATATGAACAGAAAAAAGGAATAGTGAAGCTGAACATGGTAGGTGAAAAACACCTTATGCACACTCTTCTTAGTCACTGAAAGGATTTGTATTTTATTGCAAATGTTTGAGAAACCACCAAAAAAAAGAAATGAACAGAGAATAATTTTATTTTCAAAATTTCACTGTAGACTGTCTGTGAAAAATAGTGGAGAAGAAAGATAATACATGAGTAACAAGAGCTGTTAGGTTAGTGGGGCTATCTAGGTAAGAAGAAAGGTGACAGGTAAGAATAGCTAGCTGTGAAATATGTCTTTTGGCCAAGAAACATTGCTTCATTATTGAGAATCAGAAAAGAGACAATATGCAAAATATCTCTAAAGTTTCTGAGTTCAATAACTGAGGAAATTGTTGTTCCAATTCTCAAGACTTGGCAAAAAAATTAGACTTTAAAGGACAAAAAATTAAAGATTTCAATTTTGGCATAGCTATGTTTAGAAGTCTATGAGCTATCCAAGTGGAAATATCAAAACCTCAGTGAAAATATCTTGGCTGTAGCTACACATGTGAAAGTGGTTGGTATTTAAGTGAATGGGATAACTCTCAAGTGATAACAGAGGGGGAAAAATAGAGAAGAGCATACCTATGATCTGAGAATCTGCATCATTTGGAAAAAAAGAGATGCTGAGAAAGTCTAAGAATGGTGGTCTGTGAGGCATGAAGTATGGCTGAAGAGGAAACTACCACAAAGGCCAGGAGATTTCTAAAAGTGAGGAAATAGTTAATTCTGCCAAATGCTACTAACTAGTCAAATATGAATTTAATTAAAGTAGAAATATTCAATAACTTTGACAAAAGTAGTTTCACTGGTATTGTAGAATCTCCATAGACTCCAATGATTTGGAGAATTGGGAGTGAGTTGTAGCAATATGTCAGTTCAGACTATTATACCCTGAAAACTGCACTAAAATATCTAGGAATACTAGCTAATTGATGCTTTTAAAAGTCATACACAAATCATGATTGCAGCAAAGAAAAAAAATCAGAGAAAAGAAAATGAAGTTGAATACTTAAGATTAGTTCATAAGCTAATGGTATTATGAGGCATTAAGTGAAGAGATAAAAATTACATTTTAGTAACTAAAGAGTTACTAAATATTATATTGAAACAAGCCCACCACTCTTCTGTCTGCTTTCAGAAGAACTCCTTATTCCCAAACTCCTTTTGTTGTTGCTGTTGTTTTTCTTTTTAATGTTTTTATTCACAAAAAAAACGTGGGTAAATTCTGAATATTTTTCCAGAGCTCTGACTTATTACCCTTATTAACATATTTATTATTTTTGGAAATAATGGAAAATTGAAAATGGTGATAACTTCTTAATTAACCACTCATATCTTCCCCCTACTACCAAATCCTCATATTTGTGCTTCTTGAATGTCTAAAACAAAATCTGGCAAGGTTTCCCCTTCTTTAAAAATCTAATAGAATACTATCACATTCAGGTTAAAATAATAACTTGTTCATGATGTGGTTCTCCCAACTACCCTGCCAAGTTCAATTAATTTCCCTATATTCCCTTAATTTCCCTATAGCATCCTATTCAGTCAAAACAAACTGCCAACATCAGGAGTCACTATGTATCATGGTTCTGGTTGCTACATATGATATAAGGTCGTCTTAAGTTTTTCTTACCAGTCCATATGATAACCAACCTCACTTTTTCATAATTCTTGATTAAACTCCAATTACCTTTTAAAATATTTTTGTTTTTCCCTCTTGCAGGCAGAAAATCCTCTCTGTTGTTCCAAAATGCCTCAATCCCCTCCACCTACCGCACTTTGTCATACAAAATTACCCAAGTAGACTATTACCTCTTTTGAGGAGGGCCATGCTCTTTTGAGTGGAGCCTAAATAATAAATGTTAAATTAATAACTAAAAATATTCAGCATTCATTTTTATATAAAATTCACATGTTAAACTGGTCTTAGTTGAAATCATTTTTCTGTGTTCATTTATTCTTGAGTCTATCTTTATTTCCATTCTTAAAATTATTTCTTATTTCTCATATCATTTTAATTCATTTCTTATGTAGTGTATTATTTTTAAAATCCTTGGTTGAATTTAGAAAAAAAATCCACATTAAACAGCTTTAAACAATAAGAAAAATCACTGATAACAAAAATTGCAATTCTGACAAGGGACATGCACTAATGTTATTGTATCTCGTTATTCAAAATGGCACAAATTACCCTGTTTGAGGAAGCTTATTGATATAAATTGGGTCACATGCCAACTTCTTTTGGGGGCTTACAACACAACGATTGCCTTAGGCATGGTTTCTGAACTGAATGTTTAGGAGGAAGATTGGCTTAGAATAATGAGAAGCCAACTTTTGACCTGGGCCTTGATCACTAGCAGTTCTCAGTTACTGCCCTTATTCTAAGGCAGCTAAGAGAGCTGGGTGGTATTACTGGAGACGTAACACAATGTTCACTATAAATGGCTCTTCACTTATATCTGGATATTTAAATATATATGTCTGGTTTGTTAAAAGAAAATGGGATGGATGATAACTAGACTTACGTTGATCATTTTTTAGTTATACAAATATCAAATTATAATGTACATCTTAAACATATTTATACCAATTTCACTTCAATAATGAAAAATACATTTCTTTAAAATGCTGCTTTTAAACATAATTGATGCTTGTCTTTTTTTTTGCAGTTATTCTCTAAAATTCTATTTAACAGCAAAACAGAATTAAACTGTACATTTTATAACATAGATGATTATTTAAAAGATTTTTCTTTTTACTATTTGAGTAAGAGAGTGAGCCAGAGAGCAGAAAAGGGGAGAGGGCCAGAGAAAGAGGGAGAAGCAGACTCTCTTACTGAGCAGGGAGCCTGACATGAAGCTTGATCCCAGGATTTTGGGTTCAGGGCCTGAGCCAAAGGCAGGTGCTTAACTGACTGAGCCATGCAGGCACCCCCACATAGATGATTATTTTTAATTTATTTTAGTATCATAAAAAACATACTTTTAAAAATATAAAACATCTAAAAATAGAATATAAAACATCTAATTTGAACAAATATACTCTCCAATTTGGTATAAATGGTTAACAGTAATGAACCAACTTTAAGAAAGTTGCTACAAAGTAAAGACAGGTACTTGTTTTGGAATGACTGATTCTTGCAAAATGTTTATTATTTAATGTAAAAAAATACAAGTGAAACAGGTTTAATATTTTTTATTTCTGATTTTTCTCTCTAAATAATATTTCTTTTCAGATTTAATCCAAAGATGAAAGATTAAGGATTCAAAAGTCAAGCATTATAAGGTAAGGATGAGTTCAATAGAACACGTTAAATTGGAAGTGTTTTCATTCAAGATATTTTGGTAATTTGTTCCTTCCAGGTAAACTTGTTTGCTATGTTAGTAACAAAGGTAAGTTATTATAAAATAGTTACTTCACAGAAATAAACTTTTCCAAAAAACTCACAAGCACAAAAGAAATCAATTTGTGCTATATAAAATAGTATCTTTTTTAGTGATTTCTAATTTACAAAGCACATTCGCAAACAGTGTCTCATTTGCTTCCTATAAAAGCCCATTTAAGATAAGCTGGCAGAATGAAATATCAAATGATTTGCAGACTACTGAGCACTGCTTCTAACAAATTCCTAGATCTTTACAATACCCTTTGGAGCTTGCTGGTCAGAGTTAAGACTTACAAATATCTCATGCTAATAGCATTTTGATGAAAATCTACTTCATGTTAAGCTCAGGAAGAATCTAAATTTACCAACTTGTTAGTTTCTGTGTTCCTGGTTTTGTAGTAAAAACAATTTATTATTCATATTTATAAATGAGAAAATGAAGAATCTGAGGGATTAAATTATATAACAATAATAGGAAGCAGAGTTGAAACTTGAATTTAGATCATTAATTCTCCATCTAAAGCTTTTACCACAATATCCTTTTATGCCCTCATTTATAAGTTTGAAGAGGATTTATTATTCTGTCACATACAAAATTACCAGACAAACTTTGGGCAACACCTGTATAGATAGATGTGGGCTTCTTTAATGGTAATAAAAGGAAAAACTAGAGAAAAAAATAAAAATCAAAGGTATGAGAAAATAAAAAGGATTATTGCAGATTCTAGATAGGGGGTACAGAGCAATTAACCAATTAAGCCAATAACTCCTACCTGCTTAATTATAAATTCTGCCGCTAGGGAGCCTATGCTAGATCACCAGAGAACAAAAACAGTGATTCCACTTCTATACAACTTCCCTCGAAGATAGCTTTCCACTAGCTGTGAGCTTAATGAAGGACAGAAATTTTTAAGACTTTTACGCAGACAGTGTGAAACTACTGATTTCAGACTTGAAATGGTTAAAAGGGAACACACTCTAGACCCATGATCAGAACAGAATGTTCACTGTTTCTACCCCATACGAAATTCTTTGTTACCCAGAGCTTAATGAGAAATTGACCCTTTCTCCCAGACGAGATAAAGGTTAAAAGCCACTGATATGGCAGTAAGTAGAACTATGATCCTGGCAGAATATAACATATTGGAGGAGTGAGAAGTGATTTGAATGTAAAAATACAGATAGAAACTTGAGTAAAATAGGTAAGGAAAAGCACCCATTTTGCTTCTCCTGGCTGTGTATAATTGACCGTAGGATTACTAAGACTAAAGTCAAGAGAAGCTTAGTAAGCAACCACTAGATTTGTAAAAGAGGGAAGATATCCAGGCATAATGAACAGGGTCATGATTTGAGCAAATATAACAATGAGAATTCCTCATCCAAATCCAATTTCCCCCCGGCTCAGTTCACATACCACCCTCTGGGCTGTTAATGAAATTGAGCCTGGACACTCTTTAAGAAGAAATTTGCAGATATTTTACAGGCAGCCCCTGAGAAGCTTTCTCCAAGTCTTCTTTAAAGATATCTCAACTCACTTAAGTTAAACTTGCAGAATTAAATACCAAATGATTTGAAGACTATTGAGCATTATTCCTATAACAAATTTCTAGATCTCTACAGTATCATTGAGCTTACTGGTCACTGAACGTAAAAAGGTCTCATGATAATAGCATTTTGATGAAAATCTACTTCATGTTAAGCTCAGGGGGAATCTAACTTTACCAACTTGTTACTTGCATTCCTGATTTTGTAGTAGAAACAAAATTTGTTTAGCTTATTTTGTGATCTTCACAATGGTTTCCCATCTTGTGAAGTCAGTGTTATAACTGAAGAGAGAACCAATTAACACTGATGACCTTCTCCCTACCTAAAGAGCAAATCAAGTAACAAATTACCATGTTCCTGGAAGACGGCATTGACTGGAGCCAGTATCAAACAATTTAGAGATGCAGGAGTGGTCATCCTCACTTACATTTAACTTTCTTGAATGGATTCATAAAAGATAGTTCTTAGAGAAAGGGAGATGAATTTATTTTAAGTTTAATGAGTTAGTGTCTCCAATTACATACATTCTTCCATATATAGTCAGTCTTCTTACTGGTATTATTTGATACAGGGATTTTTTTTTTTTTAATTTCCTATGCAGCACAGTGACCTAGAGAATTATTTTCCTATTCTTATAAATAAATGTTTGCTTTTACGTGACAAGAAGAGCAGTGTACCTTCAGGGTCATAACTCTCAAACACATCAGTTCTGAAGCAGATCATATTCAGACTGAAGTGTCTATGAAACAATTTTTGATCTATTACATTTAATTTCATGCTGCTATGTCCTAAAATTTAGGAAGTACAAATATCCTAAATTGCTTGCTAATATATGTATGTAGAATATAAATTATCAGAAAATAAAAGTGTCTTTCACTTAATTTATCAGTTGTGGTGATCTGAATATGCTAGGATATTTCCTTCAAGAAAAAGAGCAAGAGGGCGCCTGGGTGGCTCAGTGGGTTAAGCCACTGCCTTCGGCTCAGGTCATGATCTCAGGGTCCTGGGATCGAGTCCCGCATCGGGCTCTCTGCTTAGCAGGGAGCCTGCTTCCCTCTCTCTCTCTCTCTGCCTGCCTCTCCAACTACTTGTGATTTTTCTCTGTCAAATAAATAAATAAAATCTTAAAAAAAAATTTTTTTTAAATAAAAAAATTTAAAAAAGAGCAAGAAACTGTCTCATATATCTCTATAAAAAAATTACAATTGATGGATCTCTAGACTTTGGAAAATATATATATAATATTTGGGCTTCTGCTTCAACCCAGTGACCATGCGGACTCCTATGTTCTCTTCAAGTGGAGCTCATAGGAGGGGAAGTCTTACATGTTAGTTTAGGCTGAAGTAGTCACAAAGCTGCCATTTCACTCCTATGACCCTGCTGATATTTGGCTTCAAGAGTGCATGGTGATTTTAAATTCTACACAAATTCTATGGATAGCCACTATAATTCATAAGTTTTATAGCAAAACTGTATGTTTTTCTATCTTCTGGAGCAAGTTATTGCTTTCCTCTGAGAAGTAGTTTTTGACCCCTGTGTAGTCGTAAACTTGAGCATGAGATATCAGGAAACCAGGAAAGCTGAATTTCCCTTTGTGAATTTAGTACAATCTGGTTGATCTAATCAAATTAATAGAACATGCCTAGCCACTACCTATTATTGGGTTGAGTGTTATCATTAGTTTTTTGGCTGGGGGAGGTCCTGAAAGCACGAACAAGTTGCAGAAGCATGTGAGTCTCATTTTCCACATACCTACTGGTATCTTACTGACACTCCTCCCTCAACCTGTATTTGTGGTCTTAAGGTAAGATTCCTATGTTGAGTTGACTGAAGGGGGAGGGAATAAACCTGGTTTATTAAAGATATTTATAGGTGTACCAACTAAGTTTGAATACACAGTGCCCCTATAAATGTGCTATCCTTATCTTAGTTCTAAGAAATGGCACCTCTTTTAATTAGGCAGAACATAACTTGCAATGTGTTTTTCATAATGATCCAGACTTACGGTATGTTAAACCAGCTGGTAATAGCCAAACTATTAGATCAAGGTGATTCTGAAGGTCTGTGCAGAAGAGAAATAAGGAAGTCTTGGCCTTGGTTAAAATATAAGCAACATAAATTATTATCCACTTTACAAGTAAAGACAGAATAGGTAAGAATAATCACCAATTAATATGCATTGGATCAATGGTTTGGCTAGATATTCAGAGACTTTGGAAAAGATTTAAGAAGTTGGAAAACTGTTGACAAGAAAGTTTGGTAAGATATAATGGGATAGAGTATAACATGTAACCAGAAAGGAGGAGCAAATATTTGCATAACACAAGAAATTTCACCCCACTTTTGCAGAGACAAAAATAAACAAAATGATGTTTCCTAGATAGCATACAGCCACCTTTCCCTACTAGCCCAGTTGCCAAATGGGATCATGAAAAGAAATAATAAAAGCAAGCACATAAGTTATGTTTGAACTTGAAGAAGGTCTCTACCTCAATAAAAGTCCCCAGATACCATATTTTGGTGCAATTTTTGAGTACTATTGATGGATTTTGGACCCCAATATTTTATAATACTTTATAGTAGTACTGAGACTTCCAATGTAGTTTGATTAATCGGATCATTTTCTAAATGCATAGAGGAGGAAGTTATTTTTTTTTTAAGGAAAAACATTTTTTAAATTTGTATTTTATTTCTCTACCTGTCATATTATCAGCCAGTATTTTCGTTTCTGTATTTATTGAACGCCCTCTACAATCACGACTTCCACCATTAATACCAGCACTGTACCTGATCAAAAGAACTCCAGATGTACACGTCTGTCCCTTCTTCTACTTTCTCAGGATAAGGGGCAGCAATAATCAAGTCGAAGGTAGTCCTAGACTATGTGGTAGGGGAAAGAAAACCAGTGATTCCTCTTGTACTGGGATTTTCTCAATTGATCTTTGTAGGTCTTTGGATGTGAGAACATTTTTGGCTCCTTTTTCTATACAGATTCTTTCTTTCCCTGAAATTTCTCATGCAGCCCAGAAATAAGAGGGGGACCACCAGACTCTTTCCTTTCAGGAGAAAGCATCTCTCCCATTGCCTCTGAAGACCATTTATATATGAGGAAGGCCCAAATAGTTAAAGAGAGGTAGCTGGTAAAATTATTTTAAGGCCTGTTCCTAGTTTAAGCAAAAGGAACATTTTGCTTACTTGTGAATCAAACTTGCCCACCATGGAAGAGGACCAGAAAGAAGACCAGACAGAGTTCAAAGGCCCCTGGTCAAAATGCAGCACATTAATTTCTTGGCATGGCCCTACCACTGGGAATTGTCAGTGATTATGAGCAGTCTGTATGGATTTAGGGATGTTCAGTCCTAACTACGCAAGTCATACGATCTCAGTGACACATGATACAGTTTATTGTCAAACCCACAACTCAATGTGAAAGCATACTTTTTTTTCGTAAAAGATTTACTAATGGTTGTTGTAAATCACAAAGATAATAAACACAACTGCAGTAACCAAATGTATAAACAGGCCTTGGAAACCAATGAAACAAGCAAAGAAAATTAAAAGAATATAGCATTAACCCTACTTTTCTATCTGAACCAGATTAAATCCATTTCACTACATGAGGTCAAAACTAGATAGGCTTTTCTTGTTCGTTTGTTTTTGGCTATTATAATTACTTAATCATTTCTCTCAAATATAAACTGAATACCACACACTTTGCAGTGTCTCCTAGCTAATTAAACAAGTGCATTAAGGAACAGGAAGTTGAAAGGGAAAGAGGACAGAGCACTGAGACTAGAACACTAGAAAATGGTTTTTTTTTTAAAGATTTTATTTATTTCTTTGAGAGAGAGAGAAGTCACAAGTGGGCAGAGCAGTAGGCAGAGAGAGAGGGGAAAGCAGGCTCCCCACTGAGCAGAGAGCCCAATGTGGGGCTGGATCCCAGGACACTGAGATCATGACCTGAGCCGAAGGCAGAGGCTTTAACCCACTGAGCCAACCAGATGCCCCTGGAAAATAATTTTTAAAAGGAGAATGTGCTTTATTAATGAATTTATATTGCACTAAGTTGCCTGTACGTTTTTAAAAATAAGAATACATGTAATTTTAATTTTGCACCAACTCTTGTGTTTCAAATCCAATTACAGAAATGCTATTAACTATTTAAATATTAACCTGTGTTTTAATCTCAAATCCCAACAACTTTTTTACATCTTTTTTCCTTGCTTTCCCTTTTTTTCTCCCTTAAGGTGTTTTCCTCTATTCTCCTTCAGACTTGCCTGCTTAGGTCTCCCTCCTTACACGCTAAGTTTCTTCCTGTGTCTGTCCACGGAGACACACACTTTTCCTTGTCCACTCCCTTCCGGTTCTCTCACTCTCACATTCTCCCTCCCTAACTATTCCTCGTTCCCCTCTTTCAACTACTTTTAAAAAGTTACATTCTTTTCTATGTCTCAGGGGAGGAAGAGCATGAGCTATTTGGGGACAGAGTACCAAGAAAAAAACCTTTAACCTCTCCTCACCTGAAAATAATTGAAAATCTTCAGGAAATGACAGTATTTGAATTGTATTTTATATTGAGGTTTATGTTAAGGTCAGAAATCTCAGTTGAAATTTTTCTTGCTTAAGGCAGGAGAATGAAAATGCCAACCTGTCACATGTCTTTTCTTTGAATATGATCTTAACTTCCCTGCGTTTGAGATATTTAAATTGCTTGATATAAGTTTCTAATTAAACTGTTCCGAGTGTGATACATTTTCGATGGTATAAAATCATCTCCGTTCCCTGGCACTGAAGGTAAAACTATCTCTGCCTGTAAGTATCATCACTTCCCTTTCTACAACAGACAACATATTTGTCTTCCAGGGGCACTTTCCCTAAAGTGAAACCTGGAAATGAAGTTTATATCATTATCTACTATGTTGCATTTCAATTCAAAAGGCTTTCCAGACAGTTGTATACAGAACATGAATGTAGAAAAAAAAAAAAAATCCTAGGTCACCAAGTATATTTAAAAGTTATAATTACAAGTGACAGGAAAATTTCACCTAAGTATAATAACATTAATAATGCCAATTTCTGTCATGTAGCGATGGTTTAAATACCATTAAAGCATACTGTGCATACACTTGTTTCATGATATTCACAGCTCCCTAGACAAAATAAAAACACAAATACTACTCTGGGCTACATCATCAAATCCAGGGGGCAGAAGCTATGAACTAGTTCAGTGCAACCCACTTGAGCTAACCATGGTTTAAGCAAAACTAAATTTTGAATAGAGATATTTTCTACTATCACTTCTGCCATCTCCAATGTAAACTTCCACCCCCATTACCAACTCCAGCATCAATAAAATTACACTCCAAAATGTGACTGACTGTACAAATTCCCAAACACATACAAAATGAACATAACATGCACAATATCAGTATCGTTATTATCATCTTATGTGGTAAACATAACAAGTTTATTCAGTTTAATGACCTGGAGATATGGGCCGACAACAATGCTTTAGTTATGCAAAAATATTTAATTTTGAGATAAGACAATTAAATAAACACAAAGCATTGCTTCCTAGTGTCCTTTCACAATGGTACCTAGACGCTGGGTTGGTTTTTTTTTTTTTTTATGATTTTATTTATTTATTTGACACAGAGAGAGAGAATGTGTAAGAAGGAGGAGAGGGGCTAGATTCCAGGACCCTGGGATCATGACCTGAGTAGAAGGCAGTTAGCCGCGTAACCGACTGAGTCACCCAAGTGACCCTAGAAGCTGTAGTAATAAAACTGTAAGATAACTTCATTCTCACATATATCAACAAAGAAAGCAAGTGTTTTCTGAAGAAATTGGAGAGAAGATACAATGCAGACTTTGGAACCAGATATTTGATTTATGACTTATGGAGTAGTTAAGTTAATTAACTTCAGTAAGTTTTTGTTTTCTCACTTCTAAAACAGAAGTTAATAATATCTAATTTACAGCTTGTTGTGAGAATTAAATGTAATACTTGTAAAGCACCAGAAAGTAACAGTGCTCAAAAAGATTCTATTTATATGATTATGAATTTATCATGATGAATACTATTACATTAATCTGAGGAAAATTATTTGATGTTGCAAATAAATTGGAAAAAGGATTTCAGTCAGTATCCAAATAAATCACACACATTATATGAAATCAAGTTAAAACTTTTATACTATCTAGTAAAACTAATTTCAAAACAAAGCTGTAAAACTGAAAATAATTAGTTTGTGGTGAATATAACATTTTAAAGTATGAATGCATTAAAAATAAGATGAGAACACAAATGTGTTGCCATTTTCTTGTGATGTGAATATTTCTTGGGGAAAAAAATATATATTTTAAACCTACTAAATGGATTAATGGAAACTCTATACTTTTCTATGCATTAAACTCTATGCTTTTCTGTGCATTAAACTAGGATACTGATAATATCATAAAGTCTAAAAGTCACCTTGGCCCAATTTTTTTTTTTTTTTAGATTTTTTAAACTAATTTATTTGAGAAAGCAAGCATTCCTGTGAACTGGAGGGTGGGGCAGACAAAGGGGGAGAAACAGACTCCCTTCCTGAACAGGAAGCCCTGATGCAAGGCTGGATCCCAGGAACCTGGGATCATGACCTAAGCAAAAGGCAGATACCTAACCAACTCAGCCACCCCCAGGCGCTTTGGTCTAACCTTGTCACAATTTGAGAAGTCTGAATTAAAATCAATTTTTCTAACACAGGGAATTTGCAACATATTGCACATGCATTTGTTTAATATACTCTTAATTCTAATTCTATAATGAGATACCCTAAGAAATATATTACTCTATGAGTCTACTCAGCTTTTATATCCATATATATGTAATATATCTTATTAGTGCCTTCTGTTTTTTAGCACAACTGGGCTCCAAGAAAGGAAGATAAGTAATGCTGTGAGATGTTTTCTGAATAGAAACCTACAGGACCATGGGTATAGACAAACTTCAGTGCTTCAGCTCCTGAAATGGTTCCAATTTTCTGAGGTAAGTTATTTCTCTTAGATCGATAAGTCAAAATCAGAACAGTCTCCAGAATTTTCTTCAGGTATAAAATTCTTATTAGGATAGCAGTTTAAGAAATTTTTATACGATGCACTTAAGTAAAAGAATAATCCAAATGTGTTAAATTCACTCCACAGTTGACCTAAGTTTACCATGTGGTATAGGCACGGGAAATCATAGGGAATAAAGCGCTGAATAAAACATAGTTAACACTGAGCCAGCATAAGGCTCCCTGCTCCTAAGGAGCCTGCTTCTCCCTCTTCCACTCCCCCTGCTTGTATTTCCTCTCTCACTGTCTCTCTCTCTCTCTGTCAAATAAATAAATAAAATCTTTAAAATAAAAATAAAACAAAAAACATAGTTAACATTAAAAAAATTAAAAATTAAATACAAATTAAAAAATAATATAGCATGACAAGTGGTAATGAATACTATGGAGAGGGAAAAAAAATAGTGAAAGTGCTGTGGTAAAAGGGCTGTAATTCTAAATATGGCGGCCACAAAGGACACTAATGTAAGAGTGATCCTTGAGCTAAAGACACAGTGGAGGCAAGAAACTGACCCATGAATACACAGGAACAGGGGCGGCTTAAGCCTAATAAGTAGCAAGAACAAAATTTCCAGGACAGGTGGTAGGAAGGGGCAGTGAGTTTGGAAAGTTTAAAAAAAAAAAAAGGAGGCTAGGGACGCCTGAGTGGCTCAGTTGGTTAAGCAGCTGCCTTCAGCTCAGGTCATGATCCCAGCGTCCTGGGATCGAGTCCCACATCGGGCTCCTTGCTTGGCGGGGAGCCTGCTTCTCCCTCTGCCTCTGCCTGCCATTCTGTCTGCCTGTGCTCGCTGTCTCCCCCTCTCTCTCTGATAAATAAATAAAATCTTTAAAAAAAAAAAAAAAAAGGAGGCCAGTATGACTGGACTGAATTGAATAAAAGTGGTAGGGAAGGCTCACAAGATGATAGAAGATGATATCTTTTTAAAAATATGCAGATACAGCTCAAGCAGATAAAACTGTTAAGTAGCCTTGGTGTCCAGTTGCAAACTGAATACAGAAAGAGAATACAGAAAAAAATAAAGTTGCTTATTCTAGACCACCTCGAAGTCACTCATCAGTATTAGTCACTGTGCCTCTGAAAATGTCTTGGTCTCTCTTGCTTATTATTTATCTTTCTACAAAATAACTAGATTTCCAAATATATTATCCAAATAATATATAATCCCCAATCTACATCATTTCATATTCACATTCATAGTTCTACATTTGAAGTTACCACATACATGACGTGATAGCATGTAAATACTCAAGACTACCTACATTAAGTTTATAACCTTCCTTCCAATCTTCTCTTTTAGTAAATGAAATGGATATTGATATAGAAAAATCCTGTTTGCATAGTCCAACATCCATTCTCCTATTTTTTGTTAAAGTCAGAAAACCAAAAACTATGGAATGCTTCATGAATTTGCGTGTCATCCTTGCTCAGGGGCCATGCTAATCTTCTCTGTATTGTTCCAATTCTAGTATACGTGCTGCCAAAGTGCGTACTCTCTTATTCTCTTTATAACCAGGCCCAGATTTTAGGGGCTCATGTTTGCTGTTAGTGAAAGACAACATTTCTCTAGCCTCTTTTTCCATGCATCTGGCAACGTGAACAAATTTTGGTGAATGACATGTGAGCAGAAGTGTTGTTTGGGTCTGGCTATTTAAGGTGAACCGACTTCGTCTATATTCCTGCTGCTACTTCTTCTTGCAATGAGGATATCATAAATACAAATCTTAAACCATAGTCTTAAACAATGTGACGAAAGCTTAAAAACAGGAGCATTGTACTAGAATGGTGAAATAAAGAGATGGAATGTCTGGTTCATTGATGATATTGCATAAGAACCACAGTATCAGTTTTGGAAAGCTTACCTATTTTTTTATGTAAAATAAAAAATATACACCTTTCTCTTGCCTGATCATTTTTAGTTTGAATTGTTATGTTATAACGAGCTGACCATACATAAGGCTTACAATCATTCTCTTATTGGTCCATATTTAAAATCATCTTTTACTCTGCTTTAATTAATCTTATCAAGTTCTAGCAGTTCACCATCACATTCTGTTTATTTATCTGTGGATATTTAAAACATCTAAAACATATTTTCTCTAGGCAACTGCCCTGATCTCATTTTTGGACTGAAGGCATTGTCTTACAGATATTGGAAAAATATTTATACATATATTCATATCTATTCCTTCTACTTTCTTGTATAAAACTGGCTATTCAGTTTACCAAGGCTATCCTAAGATATCCAACTTATACTTCCATAAACAATGTATTTGTCAGTATCATGCCGCAACTGTCTCCCATACCTGCTTATGAATCAATCATAGATACTTTACATATCTGAAGCTGCCAGGCAAGAATTTATATCTACTCTTATCAATGCTTGAGGTACTCTTTCTTTTTTTTTTTTTTCATCAAAATATGTGTTGGATAGGATAACAGAAAATCATACAGACACAAACAAAAACACTGTAGCTTGGAATCTTGAGTTAAAGACTTCTTAGATGTTTAAACTTGGGAAATGTTCTTAGTCTTTCTGAATATCAATTTACTAATTGGTAAAATGTCAACTATGTCTTGCTCATGGTGATGGCTAAACTAAGTTCAAAATGTTAGCCTAGAGTTGAAACCATGATGGAACAAGAGGGAAAAGATTTATCCCTCCACCTTAAGAATACAACTATTTACAATATCTATAAACAACAAGTGTAGGATAACAGTTTTCCGATATTGGCCAGTAGGCAAAGTTTTGCTGTGATCCTGCTTGGAAGGGAAACAATTGATAGTAATTTCTGCCTCTAGGCACATTCCAAAGGAGCAGGTAAAGAATCCCAAACAGTTCATCACAGTCTGAGTTATGAAAGAATAAAAAATAGACGGTGGCTGGAAATTTCAAGATTTGCAAAAAGTCAGGACATAAACAGTAAAAGGGACCCAGAAATCACTACAGGACCCAAGATAAATGAAAATTTATTTCTACACAAAGATTTCCACAAAAAATTTTCAGGTTACTTTAAATATAGTAGCTCCAAACTGGAAACAACTCAAAACTAGAGACAAAGCAAATGTCTAATCGGTGTTTTAGCTCTTAGCTACTTGCTCCTTTGTACCCATCTGAACATTCTTTCTTAAATACTTCTAAGATAAAGCATGTGTTTATCCAATTAAATTTATCTTAATTTTACCAGTACATTACAAAACAGACTATCTTATAAGTTGTTGGAAACACAATGGATTGGCTGAATTGAAATCAGTTGTGTATCTTCAGTTCATTCAGCTTGATCAGATAGATTGGCCATATGATCCAGAATATGCCATCAGTTCTCTCTGAATATACTAATTCTGTTTTCCTCAGCTGAGGCTAAAGATAGTACCATTTGACTTAGAAGCATCAGATATATAGAAATAACACACTCCTTGAATAAATTGTTTAGTATAAAATCATGGATAGAAAGAAGGAAAAGATGAATAAAATAACTTGGATTATTATGTAGCAGATTTTCTGTGACAAGAGAAAGTATATGAATAACTAATGAAAAAAGTAAAACTAGATTATTCTCCCATTTGCATATAACAGATTAAATATATTGAAATAATAAAGGAATAATTATATCATGGAACTGATGTTCAACCATCTCCCTATCACAGTTGTTTATTACACAGGAATATATGTAGGTTTGTAATTCTTAATTATTTTAAATCATTGTAATTGTTATTGTTCATTGCTACCATGATATCTTTCTAGGTAGTATGTCTAGATACTATGTCTACCAAATAATTTAAATTGATTGGATTATGATCAACATTGTTTAAAGTTTTTGAAAATCTTTATTCTATATATATGATGACTATTTTTCAAGGCATAGAAAACAGACATCAACAAGAATAATACAAAACTATCAATATTTTATAGCAAAATTTTATGTGGCTTTTTAATATAGATAATTATACTTCAAATAGTTCAACATTGCCATGGAAGTTAGAATAAGTTGGCATAATTACTGGACTATAATGAAGAAAAATCAATTCAAAAGGATACCTACCCTGCTGGATTTATTTCTATTGTACCACTAATATTTTTCTAGAATTATTCATTAGATTTTATCTATTTTTTCTATGGAAAGCCATACAAGTGAAATGAAAGAGTCTGAGTATAGCTTATGCCATGCACAAAATATCTCCAGTTATTGCCACTATATAGCTGATGGCCCATAAAGCAAGATGCTTTTGAAAGGCCAAATATAAAACTGAGTTGTTAAAATGTATCACATCATTTTATAGATTAGGAAAGTGCTAAAATGATATGATATTTCAAAGATGCCACAACAATTAAGCAAAATGACCCCACCAATCATTTGTTAGGTTTAAAAATGCAGCCCCTCATAATTTAAAACACTCATTTGACATTTTACACAAAACTCAGGGACAAGCCTCATTTTTATGCAAAGAAGCATAACTGACTTGCACCTTCCTTTCAAGCTTCAAGAAAATTTGGTGATGGGGAAGGAATATAGTCTTGGAAGTTCAAAAACCTTGCTTTAAATCCCTAACTGCTCAGCACTAACTAGCTATCAAACTTTGGAGGCCAACAATGTCTCTGGACATGAGCAGGAGTTGCTATAACAGTGTCATCAGGATGGATGAGAATTTAAGATATAATGTTAGGCACATGATAATATTGTTCCAACACTACCCCCCACCCCCCACCCCCCACCCCAGAATGGCAATAAAGGAATTGAATATTGCAGCAGAAGCAATTGAGGGCAATAGCATGATATACAACACATGTGATGGGGGTTTTTGTTGTTGTTTTAAGAAACAATTGGGCCGATTTTGGAATTCTTGCATGTTAATTTTTAGGCACCTAAAGTAAAACGGAAGACATTCAGATACTTCCGATTAATTTATAAAGCAGAAGATGTTGAAATAATAGTAATTATTAATAAAATTATACTCTTTACATAAACTCTCCAGTTTTTTATTTGCATAATATTTATAATTATACAGGAATTGCATATAATGTATTATATATTGCTTTTGATGTATTTCATACTATTCCGACTATTTTTTTCTCTTACCTAGATCATGTCATTATTCTGGGAAACACCTATCTCCACATGGATTATAGATTCAATAACCTTCTATATCATGTCCATGACTTCACATCACTCCAATTTAATCATATTTTCACAGGCACTGTATTAGTTTCTTAGGGCTGCTGTAATACAATACCACAAATTTGGTAGCTTAGAACATATTTTTTTTTCCCTCACAGTTCTGGATCTTTTTTTTTTTTTTTTTTTAAGATTTTATTTATTTATTTGACAGAGAGAGAGCGAGAAAGAGAGAGTGAGCACAGGTAGGCAGACAGAGAGAGAAGCAGGCTGTCCACTGAGCAGGAAGCCCGATGTGGGGTTCAATCCCAGGACCCTGGGATCATGACCTGACCCAAAGGCAGTTGCTTAACCGACTGAGCCACCCAGGTGCCCCACAGTTCTGGATCTTGAGTCCAAAATCAAGGTGTTGTCAGGGTTGCACTTCTCCAGTCTCTAGGGGAGGCATTACTTGCCCTTTCCAACTTCTGATGCCTCCAAGCATTCCTTAGTTTATGACTGCATAATTCCAGACTCTGCCTCTGTCTTCATAGAACTTTATCTTTTTTTTTTTAAGATTTTATTTATTTATTTGACAGAGAGAAATCACAAGTAGGTAGATAGGCAGGCAGAGAGAGAGCGGGAAGCAGGCTCCCTGCTGAGCAGAGAGCCCGATGAGGGACTCGATCCCAGGACCCTTAGATCATGACCTGAGCCAAAGGCAGAGGCCACACAGCTGCCCCAAACTTTATCTTTTCTCTTATGTATAAGGATACTTGTCATTGAAGTTAGAGCCCACCTCACCTCGATAAACCAGGATGATCTCATCTTGAAATCCTTCTTTACATACGAAAGGCAATTTTTCCAAATGAAGTCACAGTCATAGGCTCCTGGGGTTAGGACATGGATTTATTTTTGGAAGGACCACTATTCCCTGCCCTATAGTCACCATTTCAATGTTCTCATCGGCCACAGCCTTTTTAATTTGCTGTTTTTCAGTAGTTTGCTCCAGTCTTCTTCACAGGGATACCACTTTTTCGCTGTATTCCTATATAACAATATGATCCTTCCTTGATTTTTTCCCCAGAAAGCTAAAATCCTAAAATTCAGCACATAAACTGTTTTCTTAAAAATGTCCCTATCATCATGACATTGCAAATACTTAATAAAGGTTAGACATTTAAACACTATTTTTCTGATCTGCACACAGGATCTTCAGAGCTGCTGAAATAACATGCAAACGCAAACACACAGAGCTGCATTTTTATAATCTCATGATTGACAATGCAGCTGGGGTATGAATACTCCTTGGCACACAATTTATATTTTTCTAGCTAGATCTCTTAATCTATACAGATTTTTAAACTCCATTTTTTTCAAATACCTTATTCTAAATTTTCCTCATTCACTTTCATCTGATGGTCATCCAAAACACTCTCAGCCTTCTTTAAGAAAATGTGTTATCCCGACCCAATCTCTTTTCCCTAGTTACAGTGGAATAGGCATTCTTCACCTTTTTTTTTTTTTTTAAAGATTTTATTTATTTACCTGAGAAGGAGAGAGAGAGCATGAGAGGGGAGAGGGTCAGAGAGAGAAGCAGACTCCCTGCCGAGCAGGGAGCCCAATGCGGAACCCGATCCCGAGACTCCAGGATCATGCCCTGAGCTGAAGGCAGTTCCTTAACCAGCCACCCCAGGTGCCTCATTCTTCATCTTTTACCACAACCTGTGTTTTCCATTCCAGGTATATTCGGGTCCCTATGATCATCCCAAATTTCAGTAATTCACTAGAAGAGCTCAGCATATAGTTGTATTTGTGGTTATGATTTATTACAGAGGAAAGGATACAAAGCAAACTCAGTAAAAGAAAAAGGCAAATGGGGTACATCCAGAGGAAAGCAAGAGTCCTCTCTCACTGGAGTTAATAGGACATGCTTAATTCCTCTGACAAGGAGTTGTAACATGTAGGAAATTCTGTGTACCAGGAGAGCTTCATAAGGTCTCAGTGCTACAGGCTTTTATTTGGGGCTGGTCACATAGGCAGTCTCTGCCTAGTACATATCAAAATTCTAGACTTGCAGAAGAGAAGTAGTTATTCATCATAAAGCATATAATTTGCACAAATAAGTTAGGCACAAGGAGCCACTCTTATAAGTTCTAGGGATGGTAGAAAATCTTCTGAAATCCACATTCCCTGATGACATTCAAGGGTCTGAAGGAAGACTTTTGTCCAGATTATAATCTCAACCTTCTCTTTTCTGCACATGCAGGCTTCTGCCTTCCTTTTATCTTTAAAAAAAATAATAAAATAAGAATTTCCCCAACTCATGTTTCCCTTCAGCTTCCACACTACCACTATCTTCACCTTTATATATAACAGTCTTGAAGAATTTCCAGTCCTATATCCTTCATTTCTTCACTTAATTCTCATTCATCTAAGCACTCTCTAACTCTATCCTCAAACACTTCACTATAATTGTTCAAACATAAATCACCCACTGATATTCTGGGTGCTAGATAAGCCAACGTTCTTACCATTTTAATCTGTCAGCAGCAAGCAAGCTGTTGACTCTGCATTCCTTTGAGAATGTTTTACTTTGTGATCTCTCTGGTCACTTCTCAGACATATTTCCTCTGTCCAACTTCTAAATGTTGCTTTGACACAGTGCTCGGCAAAAGCCCACTTTCTGCCTCATATAATTGGCCATTCTGCCCTGGCCATGCCTATGTTGTTGTTCTCCCACTCACAAACTAGGTATCTTATCTAAAATTTCTCAAGTGATAGAAATTTTATTACAAATCTACTTAAAAAATAGGTAAAGGCCCTTACTTAAAAAAATGATCTCTTAAGGTCATACATTCCCCAGATAAATCCATTAAATAACTGCCATAGGAATTGGTCCCTGTCCATTTCTGGGATCTCATCCAGTCTCATCCACATTAATCAGGTTTTATGTGCCAGGCTTTGTATTAGCCACTGGTGACAGACGTTTAATTGCTTACACATTATTCCTTTCCCATTTCTCCTTACTGAAAGTTATTATGCAAGTTCTGTACCATATTCTAAGAGGTATCTTGTGCAAAAACGCAATCCTCAAATTGTTGTATGATCCTTTTCTTTGATCCCTCTAGCTCCCTTAAGGCAAACAGGATGTCTAAAAATGGAGCCAACAACTTGAAATAATCAGGCAACAAGTATAATGACTAAAATCAACACATTAAGGATGGCAGAGCAGAATGATTGGTGAAGCCTGTGTCGATGACTGCTTTGTCAAACTGAGTTCTCTACCTATAAACTTGTATTAAAAAATAGCAACTCCTTTCTTTAAGCCAACATTAATTATGAGTTGCATTATTTATACCCCTGAAGTATCATTATTTGGTTCTTCTCCCAGGTTTCCTTGTCAGGTAGGTTGAGGTGAAGAGGAGAAATCCCTTATTGACTGATATTCATTCTTTAACAACGGTGTGCTTAGGAAAGTAACAACCAGGTGTGATCAGGTTACATTAACAGGAATATGTTGAAAACATGCATGGCACTTGATTATCCTCAGCAGAAAATAATGCATTCTGAAAACTGCTAATCCTCACTGTATTCAGAGACTCAGGAAATGAGTAATAATAGCAAGTTTTTATTGAGCACTTATATGTACCAGTTATACGTTAGACCTCTCCATCATTTCAATCAAGACAATCTAATCTGGACATTATTTCAATCTAATCCTGACAATCACCCATTTTGTTATATTATCCATTATAGATACAAAGAAACAAAGGGTTGGAAATAATAGAACTAATTTTTTCATTTTCTGACAGCTGTTAATTGCTGTGATCAGAATCTGAAGTCAGTCTCAATTCATAGGCCACTAAAAATTTCTGTATTCTTATCCAGTCAAAATTTCTTCTATAAATTCCAGGACAGTGTTTAGCCATGTACTAGATACCACCACTGAAAATTCTGACAGATAACAAATAAACATAACCTCAAACCTGAGCCTCCTTTTATCTCAAAAATGAACTCCATTACCTATGCATGTATCTAAACAAGAATTTTCTTTCTCTCACCCCCTATCTCTGCTTATTGACTTGTCACACCCAGTGAATCATGAAGTCACATAGATTAATTTTCTTTAAAACTATGATACCATTAAGGGTCATAAAATCAGCTGAGTGGGTCATAATCAACATTTTTTTAAAAAATAAAATAGATAATAAGCTAAAAATTAAATTAAAATCAGGTAATCAGATCAATAAATGTAGAAAAACCAGTTGACAGAATTTGACACATATTCATGACAAAAACATGGGCACTTCCTCCACATGGTAAAGATTACCTTGAAAAATCTGCAGCTAACATTATACTTAATAGTGAGAAATTCAAATCTTTCCCACTAAGATCAGGTGAAAGGAAAGGATGCCTTCTCTCAAAATTCCTTTCCAACATTATAGTATAGCTTTAGCTAATGCAATAAAGTGAAAACAAACAAACAAAAACCATATTTAAGAATATATAAGAACAAAAATGGATTTTTATGCAGAAAATCTGAAAAAGATCTACAAAAAAATTACTCTAATAAATACTGGAGCAAGGTTGCTCAATATAAGATCTATATACAAAAGTTAATTGCTAAAAAAAAAAATTAAAAAAAAGTTAATTGCTATCAAAGTCAAAATGGCGGAGAAGTAGCCCACTGAGACTACTTCAGCTAGCAGGAGGTCAGCTAGATAGCTTATCTAAAGATTACAAACACCTACAATTCCATCGGCAGATAGAAGAGAAGAAGAACAGCAATTCTGGAAACAGAAAAACAACCACTTTCTGAAAGGTAGGACTGGCGGAGAAGTGAATCCAAAGCGAGGGGAAGATAGACCACGGCGGGAAGATAGACCATAGCTGGCCGGGCCGGCTCCCGGCAAGCGGCAGAGCAACGGAGCACAAAATCAGGACTTTTAAAAGTCTGTTCCACTGAGGAACATCTCTCCAGAGGCTAAACCGGGGCGAAGCCCAAGCGGGGTCAGCATGGCCTTAGGTCCCGCAGGGTCACAGAAGGATCGGGGGTGTCTGAGTGTTGCGGATCTTACAGGTATTAGAAGGGGGAAGCCAGCTACAGAGACAGAGCCGACAGTAAGCTCACAGCTCGGTGTTACCTTGAACCAGCCACAGGCTCGGTGAGCTCGGAGCGCGGCCGGAGGTCAGGCAGACGGAAGTTACTGGGCGCTGTTCTCTGAGGGTGCACTGAGGAGTGGGGCCCCGGGCTCTTGGCTCTTCCGGGCTGGAGACCAGGAGGCTGCCATTTGTATTCCCATCCTCCAGAACTCTATGGAAAGCGCTCAGGGAACAAAAGCTCCTGAAAGAAAACCCCAGTTGACTACTAAGCCTGGCCCCGGGAAGGGCAGTGCAATTCCGCCTGGGGCAAAGACACTCGGGAATCACTACACCAGGCCCCTCCCCCAGAAGATCAACAAGAAATCCAGCCAAGACCAAGTTCACCTACCAAGGAGTGCAGTTTCAATACCAAGGAGAGCAGCAGAATTCCAGAGAAGGAGAAAGCAAAGCACGGAACTCATGACTTTCTCCCTATGATTCTTTAGTGTTGCAGTTAGTTTAATTTTTTTTTCTTTTTCATTTTTTTCTCTTCTTCTGCTAAATATTTTTTAACTTTTACCCTTTTCTTTTTTAATGTTTTTAACTAGTTTATCTAATATATATATATATATTTTTATACTTTTTTAAATTTGTTTTCTTTTTTTAATTCTTTTCTTTCTTTCCTTTTTATATTCTTTCTTTCTTTCTGAACCTCTTTTTATCCCCTTTCTCCCCCCTCACAATGTGAGATCTCTTCTGATTTGGTTAAAGCATATTTTCCTGGGGTTGTTGCGACCCTTTTCGTATTTTACTTGCTCCTTCATATACTCTTATCTGGACAAAATGACAAGGCGGAAAAATTCAACACAAAAAAAAGAACAAGAGGCAGTACTGAAGGCTAGGAGCATAATCAATACAGACATTGGTAATATGTCAGATCTAGAGTTCAGAATGACAATTCTTAAGGTTGTAGCCGGGCTTGAAAAAGGCATGGAAGATATTAGAGAAACCCTCTCGGGAGATATAAAAGCCCTTTCTGGAGAAATAAAAGAACTAAAATCTAACCAAGTAGAAATCAAAAAAGCTATTAATGAGGTGCAATCAAAAATGGAGGCTCTAACTGCTAGGATAAATGAGGCAGAAGAAAGAATCAGCAATACAGAAGACCAAATGAGAGAGAATAAAGAAGCTGAGCAAAAAAGGGACAAAACGCTACTGGACCATGAGGGGAGAATTAGAGAGATAAGTGACACCATAAGACGAAACACCCTTAGCATAATTGTGATTCCAGAAGAAGAAGAAAGAGAGAGGGGAGCAGAAGGTATACTGGAGAGAAATATTGGGGAGAATTTCCCCAATAAGGCAAAGGGAACAAGCATCAAAATTCAGGAGGTGCAGAGAATGCCCCTCAAAATCAATAAGAATAGGCCCACACCCCGTCACCTAATAGTAAAATTTACAAGTCTTAGTGACAAAGAGAAAATCCTGAAAGCAGCCCAGGAAAAGAAGTCTGTAACATACAATGGTAAGCATATTAGATAGGCAGCAGACTTATCCACAGAGACCTGGCAGGGCAGAAAGAGTTAATATGATATATTCAGAGCACTAAATGAGAAAAACATGCAGCTAAGAATACTATATCCAGCAAGGCTATCATTGAAAATAGAAGGGGAGATTAAAAGTTTCCAGGACAAACAAAAACTGAAAGAATTTGCAAACACCAAACCAGCTCTACAGGAAATTCTGAAAGGGGTCCTCTAAGCAAAGAGAGAGCCTACAAGTGGTAGATCAGAAAGGAACAGAGACAACGTACAGGAACAGTCACCTTACAAGCAATACAATGGCACTAAATTTGTATCTCTCAATAGTTACCCTGAATTTTAAAGTCCCTCAAAAAATTAAAAATTACTATATGATCCAAAATTCCACTACTGGACATTTACCAAAAGAATATGAAAATATTAATTTTAAAAAACATATGCAACCCTATGTTTACTGCAGTATCATTTACAATAGCTAAGTTATGGAAATAGCCTAAGTGTCTATCAATAGATAAATGGCTAAAGAAGTAGTATACAAACATGATGGAATATTACTCAGCCATAAAAAATGGAAACTTGCATTTATAATAATATGAATGGATCTAGATGGTATAATGCTAAGTGAAATAAATCAATTATAGAAAGACATTTCTATAGAAAAGACATTTCTATAGAAAGAGTAGAAT